>NC_090933.1:814753856-815056886 GCF_040938575.1 Ambystoma mexicanum | reverse complement strand
TCAGGCCTTTGGTCGTCCCTCCACCTGTCACTCCCTTGGCTCAATCCACCGAACCCACTGGCCATACTGATCAGCGCGGCATTAGCCAGCAGGGTCTGCGCCACAATCCAAGAGGAGGAAGGTTGCACCTGCAGCACAGGCTGGGACCCCACACACAGCCACAACCTCCTGCACATCGAGGAAGAAGCCTTTCTGCAACCAGGAACTGGAGTACCTCGTGGACTACGTGCGGGACCACAGCCGTGACATGCTAGTGGGTGCTAATTGTCAGACTACGGCTGCCCACCGTGATACCCACTGGAAGCAAGTTGCAGAACATGTGAGTGCATTCGGCCATGAGGTGCGCACGGTGCAAGAGTGCAAAAAGCGTTGGAATGACCTCGAACGCAGCGCTAAGGCTAAGCGTGCCTCAAATTACAACTTGACTCTGGTGACTGGCGGTGGGCCTGCACCGGAGGAGGAAGACCTCACTCCGTATGAGTCACTCGTTGCAGAGTTCATACCATCAGAATCGGTTGAAGGAGTGGGAGAGATGCCAGACTGTGATGCACAGTCCAGTGAGTGTTGATGCGTGTTTGTCGAGGACGTTTGTGTTTTACTTGTGTGATGTGATGTGCATGACTGCCACTACATGTCACGTGTACATAGTTATGATGTGTGAGTAATGCAATGCTTCCCTGATGCATGTCTACTCTGCTGGATGGTGGACATGTGGAGCAGACGGGGACTGTCCACATCACCACTTTTGCACCCTACTCACATGCTGGTTACCAGTTTGCCCCTCCGGTCCATGTTCCAACTCACTGGCACTTCTGCATGTAGCGTGGGGTGAGCTTCCTCTCAGCCCAGGAACTATGCATAGCATGACTGACGTGCATGTGTACTCTGCCTGCAAGTGGGTACACAATGTAGGCATGCTCCCTTGCCCCTCAACCCCCTGCTCTGCACCCCAATTCCACCTTAGCACTGGTCTGCTACAATATTGCCGTTGGGTACTTCCCTGTTTATGCCTCCTGTGTACATGCTAACATCCAGCGGCCAATCTGACAGACATATCCTTTGTGGTACATCCTTAGTACTTGATGCAGGGTGTCTCACTTGGACTGTGCAGAGGTCAGATGCCCCGCAGGGACATGAGTGCCCATTCATGCTCCATGTGCATTGCACGCAGGCCCCTATGTGTCCATGACTGGATGATGACTGTAATACAAATCCAGGATGACCTAAATTGCATGGCATTTCATCTGCATTCCCATGTCAACTGTGGCTCAGTACTGCGTTGCACACATGTTTAGGGTCTGACAATCTGTGAACGTCACAGGCCTCAGCCTGTTTAGTGGCTAATGACTCTGTCCAACTGGTGTAGTGTCTTCTTCACACGTGGGTGGACTCCAGAGGTTTCATCATGTGTCCTGCATACTGTCCCATCATCATTTGCAATGTTGTCACTTGACTCACATGTAGCTGTTGATGCTAGTCAACACTGTCTGTCAATACACAGGTCTATGCTCAGCCTTTTGATACTATGCTAGGCATCCCTGCTTTTGCACTTGGGTGGAGAGGTGCTTTGCTTGTAGATATGCTACCCATTGAATGCACATTGCATGTGATGCCTGAAGTTGACCTTGCACTGCCTTCACATTTTCTGACACACACCATGGAGTCCTTGTACATGTAGGTAGTGAGTAACAAAGATATTTGCTGCACTGCATAGACCCACTTCAGTGCAAACTGCCACCTTTCAACAGGTCTAATCACAGAAGCAATTTCAAGTTGACCCAGCATGCATGCCAGGTTCTATTTTGTGTGTCACATGTCTGCCAGATGTGTTTGTAGTCGGTGTGTGTGTGTGTTCTGTGCTTCTAACATGTGTAGTGACCTTTTTTCTCTCTATTTTTCAGATGATGACGCAATGGAGCCGGAGGATGGTGTTGTCATGCCAGGCACAGGGTTGTTATCACTACATCAACCCAGCACAAGTGGGGGTAATGGGGTGGTAGGCCACGAAAACCCCCAAGTGCTACAGTCCATCTTGTCTCTGGCTGCCTGTGAGTCCAGCCCTGAAGAGCACTCTGACGACCATGTCGAGTTGGATGAGCATCAGGTCCATATGTCAGGGGTGAGTGATTCTGATGTGGACACTCCTCTGTCCGCGACACATGCACTGAGGGGTCAGACAGTCTTGGAACCTCTGCCCGTGGTGGATCGGGATGCAGGGTCACCCTCCACACCAGTCACTGATGGGCCAGGGACATCACGTCGACGGGGCATGTAGTCGTGCAGCCGCAGGCGGTGCCAACACAACGAGGACACCTGGTCCTTGGGTCCCGCAGGGGTCAAGCCCACCAACGTGGTCGCCGCGCGCAACCACAGTATACTGAGTGGGAGCAAGACATGACTGCCAATTCTGAACGGCAGGTGGCAGCAATGGAGAACATTGCTGAGAGCATGGAGCGTGTAGCCCAATCTGTGCTCCCCTCTGCTAGGCAGGTGCTTCTCCAGCAGCAGGCAGCACGGTCCACAGCCCGCTCGCTCAGGCTGGGCATGGCGGCCTCAGACAGGGCACGCCAGGCTGAAATGTCATCTCTGCGTCAAGCAATTGCTGCTCACGCAGAGGCACACATGAAGGCCCTGAGGGAGGAGCATGCTTCCCTCAGATCCACTCTGGGTGTCCTTCTGATGTCCCAGAGGGAGCGGGCAGAGGAGAGGTTTGCACAGCTTGAGCGTACCATCTCGGCTGAGCTACATGCTTGCCGGGAGGTGCAGCGGTTCTCAAGCCAGGCCTTGCAGGAGGAACTCTTTGTTACACATGCTACCTTGCAAGAGGAAGCACGTGTATCACGGGAGGTTCTGCATGCAGACCTACATGTCATCACCACACAGAACCAGGCTCACCCTTCCGGCAGACCTGCTGCCGACAAGGGGCAAGCTGCGGCTAGGCGTGGTCATGCTCCTGTTCCAAGTCCTCCTTTTAGGAAGAGCCAGACTCGGACGACAATCTATCTCCCACATAGGTCGGGCTGTGCAGGCGTTGAGCCCATGGAGGTTTCTTTTTCCTCAGCATCATCGCATGTGGGTGTTGAGCAGCACCCTGTACCTCCTCCCTCCTGGGTGCCTCCCCACCCCCGCCGGGTCGTATGTGGTCATTTTTCATTTTTCTTTTAGTTTAGTTAGTTAAGTTTCTGTTTGATAGTTAGTTTAAATAGGTAAAGTAGGTTTTTCATAGTTAGTGTAACTAGTTAATATAGTTTAAAATTGCTAGTCGATTTTGCTTTCATGTGACGGTGTGGTGCTTTGTGGCTTTTGAAAGCATCCACTGTCTGTTCCAGCTGGGCCCTTCAAGCTTGTCTTGTGTATGTGTTTGCTGCTTGGGGTCCTTGACTCGCATATGCCACTCCTGCTTCCCTTATCCATGGGCTCGCAAGGATGGTTCGGTGTAACAGCCTATTACACAAGGGCAATGGACTGTCATATCTGTGGCATGTCTGCTGCTGTGGAACTTGTGTTAACACCCCTAGTAGGGATGATTGGGGTGTAATTGTCCACTGTTCTTCTTTTGCTAGCTGGGGTGTTTAATGATTCATGTGTACATTCTTTGCTGTGCATTGTGTAGTATGTTTCTTATCTTTAATGAACATGTGCTTGTTGCAAATCATGCCGTAGATACTGTGTTCCACACTGTTGCTGTGAAAGACGGACTGATGGTGTGATTTCTGATGTACGTCTCTGACATGGTCCAGTCATGTAATGCCTGAAGAGACACACACAGATGAATATTAAGCATTAATCATGTGTTTCATGCACTTCCTGCAGGGGGATGAGCCTCAAGACCACCTTTGCCAGCAGACATGGGCCATTGGACGTCTGGTATCAGGACACGTTTGGTGCTGCCGACATGTGCATGTGTGCGCAGGCAGAGGCACAGGGATTGCGATCATACATCCGAAAATCGATGACGTGTTTCAAGGGACTCCAGGCAAGGTGAGCAGCACAGGAGGGTCACAACACAGCAAATCTTCCACCTGGTCAGTTGAACATGCATGCTTAGTAGCAGCACTGATGGTGAACTTGGACAAACATTGGTGTAGAAGCGCACAATACAGCTCAGATGTGTTAGTGGACTGATGGCTAGTTGATGTGAAAGTGGTCCATTGAGGCACTTGTATTAGCCATGGAGCATTCCGAGCCATGGAATGAAGAAGCTCACAGGGACAGACAGCAAGGGACAGACTCGGGTGCAGTGCATTTCATTTCCAAGTAGAAATTGATACATGTACTGGCTACTTTATTTTGGTCATGGTGGTACAGGACTTGTTCTGAAGTCAAACCTTGCTATATGCGTCTGTCTGCTTACACAGGGAACATTGCATGTTGTGTGAATCGTGACACATTGGTGTTACATTTGCCACGCACCCCCGGTGTCTGACTTACTGCATTGACTGTGTATGAACCATCAGAGGGGTAATGTTACGTATGGGTATGAAGCATCCACACTAGTTTGTCTGTTTGTAGTGTATTTTGTTACTTTGGGGCATATTTGGTAGTGTGTTTGTGTGTTTTGGGCACGCACGAATTATTAACTGTGGCTATCTTTGCAGCATTGAAATGCTCCTGTTACCGGACCTGAGAGTGTGCAGGCAGGAGGCCAGCACTCACCCCAGAGATAAGTTTTTCTTTGACTTACATTTGAGTAATTTGGTGCTATGTGCATGTGAACAAAGTTGATCTAATTGTGTATGTGTGAATGTGTGTACTACATTTTTGTGCATTCCCTACTTTCCCGTGTCAATCCTACTCCCCTCTCCTGACCCTCATTCCGGTTATCCAGTATGCCAATGCCTGTCCCGACTGCATATCCCTGACCCTCCTTCCCCACCAGGGTCTCAGAGGCCTGTGTGAGTTAGACCTTGCAGGCACCCAGACCACGGTGGGGGTGGTTGTTAGGTGCCATTCCTGCACCTGTACACGGGAGCTGTGACAGTAGACATCCGTTTGTGGTGCATCATTCTATGTTATGTGCCACACATGGTTCAGATCCTGTAGTGACATTGTTTTACTGTGCTACCTTGGTTGTTAATATCATTGTGGTGGTACTTGGCCTTTGTGGCGTACTGCTACTTCAAGTCATCTACTGGAGACTGTTCTGGTTTGTTTTACTGTCTGCAGGCTATTTGCTTGGCTTCTGTGTTGTCCTGCGTTGAGTTCTGTTGAATTTTGTGCTTTTGCAAATCTAGGTGGACTCTGAGGGTGCTGGCAACTTTTTACACACAAGGTGGGAGATGGTGACAAAGGGGAAGGGTGATCCTGTGGCCAGGTGGAATTCAAGGATGTCGGATGAATAACCCAGATGCAGTTGTTCAGTGGGTCGTGGTGATTTGTGAGGGAGGAGGGGTGTTTTGTTGTTGATAGTTGCTTTGCCCTGCAGTGTGATGGGCACCCTGAAATTGTAATTGTGCTTTCCTATTTACATGATGTATTCTGTTGATCAATGCCTGTTCATGTGTTGTGTTTACCTTTCAGGTGTGAGGGGGTAGTTGCGATTTGACATGCTGGGGTATACACATGGTGAATGTTCACATGTGAAGTGTAGAGGACACTGATGGTCACTTGATTTCACATGCATATGTTGAGTGCATGTCCCTACTGATCCACACACTCGCACTATGATCCACTACATGTACAACCACCCTTCCATGTCCATGTGTACACTCTGTTTGCCTTCTGGTGCCCACTGTGTCCCTGCAGCACATGTTCTATGACCATTTGTGGATCCTGTAAATGCCTATTTTGTTTTTTTTATGTAGTTTGTTGCTTAGATGTGATGCTCAGAGTGTGCATCACACACAATGGCTGTTCACTGTGCTGTGCACTGAGCAGTGTGTTGCAGGTGGTGGACATGTCACACAGTAGCTGCAGTGTTGATTTTGCAATGCACATTGTGCATGTGGACAGGCATTCATTGTTATGTTTAAAATATGACTTTTGGAATGCATTTCGGTATGACTTATTTTGGGTGGGAGGTTGTTGGTCAGTCATTTTATCTGATTCCATGTCAGGCATCATTGTCTGATGCCCATTTAAATTTTTCACATGGCAATGTGTACCTTTTTGGTACTGTGTTGGTGTATGGCTATTGCTTGCCATGTCATGTTGTGGTTTTGGAGGGTTTGAGTGACATACCAGTGATAGTCATGTCCTGTTTTGCAGGTCTGTGTGATTCACACCTTGCATGTGTGCCTTTTGGTCACACAGGATTGCTTGTGTTTAAGTAGCTAGGGATGCACACAATGTGGCAATTCCATGGCAACAATCTCAGGGTGGTAAGGTTGTGACAGTTGACTGTCTCTTTGTCATCATCGATTGTCACCTGGTATGTGCCAGGCCTGTGTGCACTCCGCAGGGTTGGGAGTTTAGGTGAAAAATCTGGCCACAAGCTGGGTCCGGGCTTCCTCGCCACGTGCCATATCCCCTCCCATGGGCAGCGCCTGTGCCTGTGGTTGGGGATGTGGGGGCACCACCATGTCCACCGCTATGCCCTGCGTGTTGCAACATTGTGCAGGACACATGCTGCCACAATGATCCTGCACACTACTGGGGGTGCATAAAGTAGCTGCCCGCCAGAACGGTCAAGGGAGCGGAAGCGTGACTTGAGCACTCCAAATGTGCGCTCCACTATGGCCCTGGTTGCAATATGGGCCACGTTGTATCTTACCTGGGGTGGTGTGGTGGGGTTCCGGATTGGCGTCATTATGTGGTTGCTCAGAGGGTAGGCACTGTCCCCTGGAGAGGTGATAATGGTTGTGATTATTGGGGTTTGTGTATTTGTGTGTGTGTGTGTGACATGCATGCATGTGCACGGGCATTTGTACTCACCTAGGAGCCATGTGTCACCATGCTGCCCAGCTTCCAGGGCCCGGCTGATGGCGGATATTCTGTATATGAAACTGTCATGGGTGGAGCCAGGGTAGTTTGCATTGACAGAGGTGATGATTCCCTTTGCATCGCATACCACCTGTACATTGATGGAATGCCAGTGCTTGCGGTTTTGGTAGATGTGCTCAGTGGCCCTAGGTGGACGTAGGGCCACATGGGTGCAATCTATGGCACCGAGCACTTTGGGGAAGTGTGACACCCTGTAAAAGTCCTGGACAACGGCCTGCCTTTCTGCGGGTGTTCTGGGCATATATATGTGCCTGCGTACTGAGGGGCGCGCTGTCATGATTGCCAATACCTGATGTAGGCAGTGTGACTGCGTGGCCTGTGAGGCCCCCCCACTATGGCAGTAGTCCGCTGAAAAGACCCAGTGGCCAAAAAATGCGGGACATTGATCACTTTCTCCAAGGGGCTCAATGCTTGGGAGCAGAGGGTGGGGGATGTTAGGTTATCTTCCCACTCCCTGACCAGGTCTAGGATGATATGGGGTGAAAACCTATACCTGCCATAGACCTGGTCGTCAGGCATCCCAAAAAAGGCTTGTCTGTGGTGAAAAAATGCATGCCTTGGCTATTCTCCTCCTCCTGCGGTGTCCCACGATCAGTGCTGCGACAAATGGGGCATTCATCGTAGCTGTATATACGTGTTTGTTCTTTGCACACACTTTTATGCTGTGCACGGGGACACTTCCGCCTGCCTTCGTGTGGCGGACGCATTGACGCCTGTGCGCAGGTTTCCCATATTCGAATCCATGAATATGGGTTGTTCGCGTGCGTGTGGGCGTTCCGTGTAGTTCCCTACAGTACTTCCCCAGTTACTCCTTCTTTTTCACGTGTTATTCCCCATTCCGCATGTTACGCCCACTGTTCCGCCCACTTTTGTTGTGTGCGCTGCGCTATGTGCGCTTTCGCTGTGCGCTTAGCGCATGCTGTTTGGAGACGTGTGCGCCAGTGTGCACCATGCACGGACTTGCCGCACAACCAGTGGGAAAGTAGCGCAGCGCCTTCCTTGAATCGCTCGTGTGCACGTGCGCTTGCTTTCTCCCGCTTGTGCCTCCTTGCGCCTGCTTGCGCTGGGATTTTCGGCGCACGTTTGTTCCATGAATCGGCCCCAGTGTGTTTCAGTAACAGTAAGAATATTATATTAGTATTGTACTTACTTTTTTTGTGTGGAAAGATTAGGTTTCTTCTGAGTTGTTGTTTGCACTTCGGATTCTGCTGCTTTTCAGGAGAGGGGTCTTCACTGTAATTGTAAAGGAAAGAAGTTATTAATTTTGAGTGTATATAGTATGTAGTTTCCTTGAATTTGATTGGTGGATGGTTGTGTGACTGTTTAGCTTTATCCAATGAGGGAATGGCACAGAGAGTGAAGTGGAAATGGTAGAAGGGCTGTCTAGGTTACGATATGTCCTCGGACATAACGGAAGTTCATGGACACCGCGTATTACATATGGGGATTTTGGGGTGGAGAGGCATGCGAATGAGAATGAGCAGAGGAATTGATTGGTCAGTAAAGTTTGGTGGGTGTGTTGTGTAAGAAAACAGTTTGTCAGACGGTCTTTTTCCTGAGAGAAGAACAGTTAGATATGGCTGTGTGTTTCAGAAAACAGATTGTCTGGATTTTGGGAGACTCATGGATACATTGGTTGGAGGTGCATGCACAACGCTTTGGAGTAGCTGCAGATCTTGGATTCCCTCATGTGGAAGTGCACTGGCATGGAGTACGTGGAAAGAAGTGGCTAGACTTGCTACCTCTCTGTGCTAGTTTGCAGACACAGCATCATCCAGACATAATTATAATTCATTGTGGAGGGAACAGTCTAGGACATGTGTCAGGAATTTCTTTGCAATTTGCGATGAAAGAAGGAATTGGGAAGGTCATGGATATGTTTCCAAATTCCCAAGTAATTTTTTCTCGTATTGCACAGAGACAAATGTGTCTGCGTTCTTCTTCATTTGGTCCACAAATGGAGAAAGCGAGGCGCAATGTCAATAAGGCTGTTTGTGCCTTTCTAAGAGATGTTGGCATGTCCTCTTTTCACAATGAAAATATTATGTTTCGTAACACAAACATTTTTGGTAGAGATGGAGTCCATCTTACTTATGCTGGTAATCAGATTTTTCAGAGAAATGTACAAAAGGCATTGCGTCCTTTTGTGAAATTACAGCTAGATTTTCTGCAGTAGGTGTTAATTTTTTTAAGTTTTTCAAATAAAAAAAAATAGCACAAAAGGCTTTTTGATGTTTGTGAACTGTCCGCGGACTTAAGAAAAAAAAAACACAGAAGCCTGCTCAATTTATTTCGCACTTCTATTTTTTGACTGTGAAAGGCGGCTCTGAAAAGAGCCATTTTTTATTTTTATTGTTTTGTATTTGTTTTGGTTTTTTACACACAACACACTAGGAGAGGAGGGGAAAGGAGGGTAAGGGGGGACACCAACCACAGGGATAAGAAAGGACGGGTGGAGAGAGGAAGATGTAGGGTGGGCCTTACTTAGGTAGTGAGCAGGTCTTCACGTGCTCTGAGACCAGAGTCTCAAAAGCACTTTGAAGTCTCCCCCCCTGCAGAGTACTGCGTTGCAGTACATACACAAAACTGTGACCCTCGGAAGGTAAGGGTCATCAGCATTGTGAATGGCCTGTGAGGCAGCTGGAGGGATGAGCTCTCCCACATTAGTGTCTCTTGTGGTGAGAGGAGCGGAAACAGAGGATGAAGTAGAGGAACTCAACCTATTACGCTCGTTGCAAGGTACAACCTTATGAACGGCCCCACTGTGGAACGACTTTAGGTGTCGCTTCATAGTAGTCGTACCAAAGCTGTACGAACCAAGCCTCCGCGACTCAGTACCATTTTGCACTCGTTGCAGGTGACTTTGTATGCGCCTTGGATACGTTACCATGAATGGTAAATAACCGCCACACCCAAGACTCACGGCGAGTGCTGGTAGTAGGGACTTCCACTACCTCATCCTCGTCATCCTCTTCATCCTCCTCTCCATCCTCACGCCTGTTCCCCTCTTCAGGCCCTTGGGGAGGTGGTGGTGGTGGAGGGGTGGGAGTGGTGCTGAGGCAGATGTAGCACCAGGTGGAAGAACAGCAGCCATGGATGCCATCAGGATACAGCAAAGGCAGCAAAATCTGGAAGATTGCAATCCAAAGTAGACAGTGTTCTGTCAGATAGCCAGAAGCACAATGAGGATGAGCTCTGGGGTGTGGCCTTTTATAGGGGTGCTGGTGCGCAGTTCGCGGACACCCGAGATGTCCGCGGACAGGACGAACACCCCAAAAGTGCTCAAAAAAGTTCAAAAAATATGTAGAAAGTCAGGGTTATTGTCTGGGACATGTGCTATGGTGCATCTTTAGTATAAAATACTGTGGATTGCCCAAAAAGGTACTTTTAAAATGTTCTGGGATCCGCACAGTGTCTGCAATTCAGGACACACGCTCAGCGTGGGTACGGTCACATGATGGCGTCGCGAACATGTCCGTGAACGGAAGAGGTGTTTGCAGGACATCAAATGCACGGGAACAGTTGTGCGCATGCGCGCGGGTATTCTACGGACAGGGTTGGAGTCCTGAAATTAATTAAAAGTGTGACACAAGCAACGCAAACACTAACAGACAGCCGCAATGTTCGGAAAACTTACGGCTGTGGTGCGCATGTGCGTAGATGTTCGGACAGGTATAGTGTCGTTAGAACACCTACACTTTGGTTAATTGGACATCCCGTACATCGAGTCTGTTCTTAGAACAGTTTCAACTTGGCTGTGAACAGTGCGTACAGGTATAGTGTTCTTACGACACCTCCATTTTGGTCAATTGCGGACATCCCGGACACCGAGAGTGTTCTTAGAACAGTTTCGACTTGCTTGCGAACATTACAGACAGGCATAATGTTCTTAGAACACCTCCATTTTGGTTAATTGCGGACATCCCAGACACCGAGTGTGTTCTTAGAACAGTTTCAACTTGCCTGCGAACAGTATGGACAGGTATAGTGTCCTTAGGACACCTCCATTTTGATTAATTGCGAACATCCCGGACACCGAGAGTGTTCTTAGAACAGTTTTGACTTGCTTGCGAACATTACAGACAGGCATAATGTTCTTAGAACACCTCCATTTTGGTTAATTGCGGACATCCCGGACAACTTGTGTGTTCTTAGAACAGTTTCAACTTGCCTGCGAACAGTATGGACAGGTATAGTGTCCTTAGGACGCCCCCATTTTCGTTTGATTATGGACACCCGCGCTGTCCGCGGACACCTCAACTGCTTTTTAAAAAAAAGAAGAACTGAATTAGGACACATATAATAATTTTGCTTTATTATATATAGATGTAAAATTTATGAAAGAGAAGGGGAAGCAGAAACTGAGACAAACACAGCAGAATTGGGGGTTTCAAGAGGATTGATAGGAGGTGAAGAAGGGATGGAAGTTTTATGTAGAGGGTTTGGGGATAATTTACTGGGATATGGAGAGGGGGACAAGTACATGTGGGACAATGGTATCTAATTTTTTCTTTCAAGTGATCCTTCACAAAGTTTTTCAAATTGTTGAAATTTGGCATGAGCATGTCCATTTTTTCTTCCATACGCTGGAGAGTCTTATCCAATATATCTTTTGGTGTACTATTTTCAATGTTTGTATGATCTGTACAAAAAAATAAGATTTATATGTTAAGTGTATATAAATAATACTTATTAATTGGTTTATATAGAGAAGTGTCTACCATTAGGTTCACTATCTTCAGACATTTCCTCATGTGGGAAATTCTCCTCAAGCCACTCCAAAGTACTGGACATTTCTGTGAGAAAAGAAAATGATATCACTTTTTTATATCTAATACAGAAATTTTACACATATATAATAAAAATAATGTACACTTACTAGCTTCTGGTAAGTTGTGTTCTTACTGGTTTGTAGCTCTGCTGTTGCTCCTAGTTGTGCAGTTTCTGTGAGGTAATTATGTTGGAAGCCTATCTTTATTCTTTTGGTATATTCCATTTTAGTACATATTGTATTTAAATGAGTGGTTGATGTGTTACATATATAGATTATACTTCTTATTTATTACTACATATAACGTGTATGTGTGCTGGTTTGTGAATGTGTGCAGTGTTCATATAGAATGATATGACAATTTAAGATACCCCCTGACTTTTTGGGTACTGTTGCTGTTGTCCGCTTCTGTCCGTGGACATGCGAAGTGTCCGCGGACATACGAAGTGTCCGCGGACATCAAATTCAGTAGCAGAGGTTCAGTATGTTCTATGTTACATGTATATAAAGTCAGGGATATTATGGTAAAGTTGTGCTACTAAAAACCTATGAAATTCAGTAAATAAACTTTGTTAAAGGGTCATTATGGTTAAGTTGTGCTACTAAAAACCTATGAAATTCAGTAAAAAAAACTTTGTTAAAGGGACATTATGGTTAAGTTGTGCTACTAAAAACCTATGAAATTCAGTAAAAAAATGTTGTTAAAGGGACGTTACGGTCCCAAGTAAAACCGAAAACCCCCTGAAATTCGCCAGTTATGGTAAGGTAAAAAACCATAACTCGCGCCACCAATGTGCACTGCTAAGACTAACACCCAGGACATCAAAGATGACATCACAAATGTGACAAAAAGTAAAGCAAACAGCGGCCCCATCAGGGACAGAAAATGAAGCGAACCAAGAATCAGCTGCGGACAATTCCAAATCAGACATCACGGAACATGAAGACGAAGAACCTGCAGGGCGCCTCAATTTTTTAGAGGAGATGCAGCTGTTATGCTAAAACGGTCGCTCAAACAACAAAAAGACCAAAGGATCCGCAGCTGCAACAAGAGGACGAGGTAAAGGAGCAAGAAAACCATGAGGAGGGGGCAGAGGGGCAACAGGCTCAAACAACAACCCTGCGCCGAGATCACTGCTCTCTGGCAAATGAATGCGAATATCAAGCAAGCCTTAATGAGCAACAAATTGTCAATCTATCCGATCATGTCTTGACACCAGAAGAGAGCAAAGTTTTGAAGCTGGGTCTAAACTTTTGTCCACTGGCGGGCTATGATTATGCACAGACTAGATTGAATTTGGACAACTTTGTACGCAAATTACGTTTGAAAAAGTTTTTTGCAACCAATATACATAAAAAGAAACCCAAAACCACGCTGAAAGGTCAGACAGATATCATCATAGCTGACATGAACACTCTTACTACTTTGGTCACCTTACAACATGCAAGTAACTCAGATTTGGATGATGTATCCACAACCTCAGAAACTAACAGTTTAGAAACGTTGGGTATCTGCACAGATTGGCCATCCAAAAGCAAACTTAAATGTAACTCAAAATTCAATCCATTAAGTGCTCAAAATATTAACATTGAAGCATTTTCCAATGTCGTAATTGACGACCTGAAACAAGAAAGAAGAAAAAACAACAAATACACAAAAAGCAATCTTCCTTGGAAACAACAAAAGGCTCTATCCAACATTGGTAAAATGGACAAGTATATAGTGAAACCAGCGGATAAAGGTTGCAATATTGTTTTAATGAACAAAAAAGATTATATAAAAGAAGCGTGCAGGCAGCTCAATGACATTAAATGCTATGAAAGACTCGCAAAAAATCCCATCCTAGAAATGGAAAACAAAGTTTGGGATTTTCTAACAAAATGGCAAAATGTAGGAATTTTGGAGGAAGAAATGGTTACATTTCTTTTTACCAAACACTCAGTCATTCCAACCATATAGTTCCTCCCTAAAGTACACAAGCACCCCACTAAACCCCCAGGGAGACCCATAGTTACTCTATGTGGCTCACTCCTTGAAAATATGTCCATGTTTGTGGACAAAGTCCTCAGTACCTTTGTTTCTACTCTACCCTTGTATGTTAGGGACACCACAGACTTTCTATGCAAAATCGATGAATTACCCTGGGAGCCAACATATTTACTGGCTACCATGGATGTGGTGTCTCTTCATACTACAATACAACATGAAGATGGTATAAGGGCGTGTGAAATCCTCCTGAAAACCAGATCTCTCAACTATCTGGAACATACCACTATGATCCTTGAAATGTTGAGGCTTTGCTTGGAGAACAATTTCTTTCTTTTCAATAATGAGCTTTTCCATCAAATCCAGGGCACTGCTATGGGGGCAACTTTTGCCCCACTATATGCTAATTTTATGATGGGGAACTGGGAAAAATCTGAGGTATGGACAGAATCCAATGAAATCTTCACTGACAAAATCATTCTATGGCTATGCTATATCGATGATTTATTTATCATTTGGAATGGAACAGCACAATCATGGCAAGAATTTGTGAAATTTCTTAACATCAATAATTTAAATCTAGAATTCACTGAACAACACAGTGCACATGATATTGTCTTCCTTGACGTAAAAGTCAAAGTCGTGGAACATAAATTGGGGTGTGAACTCCACAGAAAGATTACAGGTGCAAATGTTCCACTACATGCAAACAGTGCTCATCCCAAAAGTATTCTATGGGCTATCCCACACGGCGAATTTATTTGCCTAAGAAGAAATTGTAGTCACATAGCTGACTTTGATACACCGTGCCAAAACATTTTAAATCAAAGATACCCAAAATCAATCATTGAGAGATCATACTTAAAAGTTCGGGACATGAAAAGACAGGATTTGCTGATGACATCCAAATCCGCACACAAGGACAATACTGAAGATAGTACCATCAGACTCATTCTTACTTTTGGAAGTCACTCATCAACAATACAGAACATTACCAACAAATACTGGAAAGTTCTGACAGTTGATAATGATCTGGGCAAAGTACTACATGAACGCCCAGATATAACTTTCCGTAAAAGTACTTCAATTAGAGATCTGGTAGTACAAAGTTATATGGTCTCAGATAATATTCGCTTGGGAAGCAGCTGGCTTTCCGTGGGCAGAGATGGCTTGTTTAAGTGTTGTAAATGTAAAGTTTGTAAATATGCTTTTAATTGTAACAGCTACACTCACCCCATTCTCAAAACACCCATGCAAATCAAGGGTAAAATAAGCTGCGAATCTGAGCTAGTTGTATACGTCCTCACATGCCCATGCCTTAAATGGTATGTGGGCAGCACGAAGTGTAAGCTAAAAGTCCGGATTTTACAACATATTAGAGCAATCATCAACAAGGATCATGCATATCCCATGGTGAAGCACTTTTCAGAGTTCCATGAGGGTAATCCCAAGACTCTCACATTCTTTGGCATCTACAAGGTTGATATTGGCCCCCGAGGAGGTGACAGTGAAAAACTATTGAGACAAGAAGAGACAAAATATATAATTGACTTTGAATGTAAATACCCCAATGGACACAATATAGACGAGGAATTATATATGTTTTTGGGCGTATAGATTATTATTTTGTCACTCTAGGTCATGTTTATGTCCTTATCACCGTTCCATTTGAGTTTTTTCTTGATCTCCAATGTGCAGCCCTTGTAGAAAAGCAAAAAAAACTATATGCAATTTGGCTTTCACGATTGTTTGATCGATTTATATGTTTCCTTGATTCTCTGTTTTCTATTCCGTTTCACTCTCCAATTTTATAGTTAATATTTACGCACAGGGTTTTAGTTTTAATCATACTTTATGTTTCTTTTTTTACACACTTTATTTTTAACTTACATGTATATTGGAACAGGAAATTCTTAGTCTGGTGTTTTACTTACTCATGTTTGAAAATCCATTAGATCAAATCATTATTATGGATGTATCAGGACACATAATGTCGGGTCCTGTTACCCATCTTTTGAGAACTCAGTAGGAATTGTTACATGCACTTATCATAATTGCTCAAGGCTTTTGCACTTTACTATTTATCATCAGTATATACTCTTGAGTAACAGGAAACATCCTCTTTTCTTCTTCTTCTTATATGCACTACGCACTTATGCATGGCATGAGTATTTGCTTATATGCAGTCTAGAGCAGAATTTGGTCATTATAAATGATGCAGGCATTTGCACTTTATATGCACTGTGCACTTATATCTGACATGAGTATTTGTCTAAATGCAGTTTTAAGAAGAATTTGGTTACTATAAATGATGCTGGCATTAGCACTTTACTATACATTTACCATCAGTACTTACCCATGAGCAGTGTAACATATTCTAATATGTTCTCTTTCACTGCACTATGCATTTATATCTTGTATGGGTATGTATTATGAAGCAGCGTTAAACTGAGTTTATTGTTAAAAACTGAGTAACACCAAGAACCCACTATGGGTGCAAATAATTGTATTTAAGCAACCTTACAGTATTTATTGACTAGGTTTTGCTTATAACGATGCTGTTAAATACTTGGTTCTATTACTGTATTGGTATTTACATGTACCCGTTCCAAAATGGCCAACAGCATTTCCAACAGCCAGTAAGTCACCTTTTCACTGTTTGTCATTTGATTCTTGTGTGTTTAAATTTTGGCTCCAGCCATTTGGAGGAGTTACTGTGAGCAAGCCAAAGGAGTGTGGCGAAACACGTCAGCAAGCCTCCGTTTTCCTTGGGAATCCCTTTTTGGTTTTGAAAACCGCTATTTCTGAATAAAATCATTTATATTTTTCTACGCAACTGTGCAGAAGCGGTTTTCTTTTTCCGAAATTCCAAAGTTTTACAAGCGGCAACTGAAGCCACAGATTGGCATCATTACAGCAGGAGGGAGTGCAACTCCATTCAAGAAAGGCTTCACGGCCCTACTTTAAGAACATATATATATATATGTATATATGCAGTCAATTGTGCAAAGGTCAATTTGGACCCTTGACTTTCAGTCAATTCGGGCATTCGAACAATTGTGTTGGAACAATTTGGGTAATACCCTTCAATAACCTAGGAACAGACAAACAAGTGGATTTGTACAACCACACTCGCACCATAACATTAGACAAAATAGCCCCATTAAAAATGAGGAAAGCCAAACAAGCTGCACACCTCAAGGCTTGGTACACCATTAGCTTAAAAAGGTTGCACTGTTCTAAGAGAGCAGCCGAAGGTACATGAAAAAAAAAAACATCAGCCCTCAATAAAGAGAAATTTGCTCTAGCCTACACCAACTACAAGAAGGCTATAACCAAACTAAAAGTGATACATACAACCATAGAATTAGTAATGTGAAATCCGGGACTAAAGAGCTTTTCACAATCCTGCGGGAACTTGAAACACCCATTATACCCGATGAACAATGCATCAAAGATTCCTAATGGTGCACAGACATCCAAAATGTCCTGCTGGACAAAATCAAACTCCTCCAAACTAAAATTGATACAAAAAAACTCACTCTGTCCGTCAAAGCCAGTAAGTTCAATAATGTTAAAGCCACCAACAAACAGTCTGCTCCTTTCTACTTCACTCCTGTTTCAGTGCCTGAAGTTATAAGCATTATTGAAAGCCACAAACCCTCAAAGTGCCAGAGGGACACCTGTCCATCTACCATTATTAAAGAGGCGGTAGCTAATATCACACCCTTTATCACAACTTTTATACACTCTTCATTTGAAAGGTGCACAGTCCCAACCAACCTCAAAGATGCATGAGTCTGCCCCCTTCTAAAACAAACCTCTCTAGACCCTAACAGGCCCACTAACTATCGACCCATAACAATGGGCCCGTTTTTCAAGATTCTGGACAAGGAACACCTTGAAAAGAACAACCTCCTTGGCCTTCGCCGATCTGGTTTCAGACTAGGTCAAGGCACAGAAACGGCACTCATCAACCTCAAAAACTCAAATGGATGACATTAAGGACAAAGGGAACTTAGCCCTTCTCCTCTCGTTAGACCTTTCTGCATCCTTGTACCTGGTCAGTCACAAGGTCCTAGGCAAGCACCTGACTTCAGCAGCACACTTCTCGACTAAAGCCACTGCCTCGATTCGATTCTTTCTCTGAAATAGGACTGTGAGAGTATTTGCACCACAGCAATTGCAGACCCATCCTCAGTCCTATGTGGAGCACCCAAAGGCTCCTGTGTATCTCCAACATTGTACAACATATTTATGAAGCCTCTATTTGATCACTTAGACAGCTTTGGGTATCACATACACGAATTATGCAGATGATACTCAAGTACTTATTCCACTCTCAGGCTCCTACACAGCAGATGTGGATCTCCTTAACAATTTCTATCTCACTATTCAGGCATGGATGGCCACCCACTGCCTCTGCCTGAATGATGATAAAACAGAGTTACTGCTGCTTGACTATCAATAACGCCTAAGCAGACTGCCCAACCAACTCCAATCCTTCATCATTGACAACAATACCATTCAAGTCTCCAAAGTAGTCAAAACACTCAGAATATACTTTCACTCGAACATTAACCTCACCAGGCAAATCATTGCTACTGCTTCATCGGTAGCTTACACGGCTAAGCTCATAACTGCCTGCAGACCCTTCCTGTCTCCAGAAAACTGTGCCACCCTAGCCAGGGCACCTATCCTAATTAAGCTCTATTATTGCAATACACTCTACAATGGAACCAGCCTTCACAATTTGAACAAACTCCAGGTACTCCAAAATAACACTTTTAGAACGGTCCTTAACATACCTAGAGTCAACCACATCCAGACAACAAGGTAGGTGGCTTCCAGTCAAGAGTAGAATCATGTAGAAATCAATATCTTTTACCCACAAATGCTTATATAACCTAGTCCCGAAATACCTCAACTGCAAATTCACAAAAAAACTATCTAACAGACCCACAAGAACAGCACAAATGAATCAACTCATCATACCCAAATACAAACTTGAGAAATCCGGGGGTAAGAGCTTCCCAGTCCTAGCCGTTTAGCTATAGAACGCCCTACCTCCTAACATTAGAACAGAGACAGTATACCAAAAATTTTGACAAACTGAAAACATGGCTAGTGTCCCTAGAATAAACTAAGACCGTGCAGGAGCTCCCTAGCTCATAACCTCTACTGATTACTGCCTCACATCATTCCTGTCTTAACACGCACTACTGATCTGAATCATTGGTCACATTCTCTGACATTTAGCTAGACTACTACTCTGTATGTATGATCATTGTAATTTTAATTGCAACGTGAACCGATGTACCTTACCTATTGTAATATAATACACAGGCACTGTAGCAGTGACCTTTAATAATATGTATTATAGTAACTTATGTAAGAGGATTCAATTCAACACTACAGCTAAGTCAACGCCTAGTCTATAATACTGAATGAAAACCCTTATTGATATATCTTTATGTCCAGTTCATGCGTTCTGGATGACTACCCCTATATAACACCCCTCTCTTAGAATCCCCCTGACTCCACTGAGCCAAGAAGTAGTTCTGTTTTGCAAGTTAAAAGGTTTGATTGATAATTTAAACAATAGATATATATATCACACTTTATAATAAATTAATAATTGAATATCACCCTTAATCTGATATGATAAAGATTAACAACGGAGAATCTGGCACTAGCACACTTCTTTATAATCACTAAGGAGTTGACATGAAATGGATAAGATAGCAACAATACTTTTATGGTTTCCAATGGATGCAATGTGGAATGAAATGCAGTACAGAAAATAACTTGATAGGATTTCAGCAAAAGACAATGGGCCTCATTACGACCCAGGCGGTAAGGGGTTAACGGCAGCGTTAACAGCGCCGACCCTTACCGCCTGAGTACGAGGTCCCTTAGCGCCATGGCGCTTTTAACACCTGCTTTTAGCAGGTGTTAAAATCCATGGCGCTAAGGGACCATGGAGTTAATTACGCCACCGTAATTTACGGTGGCGTAATTAACGCCTTCCCCACTCCCATTATACCCTATGGGGCAAAAATGGGAATGGGGAAGGGTAAATGGGGATTGGGGACTTACCGCCCCGCCAAGGTCGGAATGGGGCGGTAAGTCCGCCAACCACCATGGCGTAAACGTAGTTTACGCCATGGTGGTAAAGTCACGGCCCAGGCGGTAACTTACCGCCTGGGTCGTAATGAGGCCCAATGTAATCACTTTCTTGGACAATTCACCCCCCCTTTTATGCAATGCAGGGAAATGGAAGGAAGGCACACAATTCTCAGAAATGCAATTCAAATGTAATTCAGTTCACCCAGCAACTTAGACTACAGAAGTTGAAAACACAGGCAAAATGCTTTGATATGTGCTGGCAATGGAGTGAAAATATGCTAAAATGCTTTTAATTCCCTCTAGAGGTTCAGGGTGAGTGGTATCAAGTTAATATTAGTCCAGGCTCACTTTAGCAAGGATCTAGGAGTAATTGGTAGGTTAAACGAATTTCTGGCAAATGTAAGGCAAGCAGCAGCAGATTTTTACACGTGAAGAAATTTGCAAATCGCGGTAAATTCGCGAGTGCGTTTTTCACGATTACGGCAAAACTATAGGGGGTAGGAATGCGGTTCTAGGTTCGTAGGAAAGCCACGATTCTAAGCTTTCTGAGGAAAGTTACTGCAAGTCTCTAGCACAAACGGTCACAGAGATATGAGCGATTAAATAAAGGTCGTTTTTCAGATTTGAAATTTTAAAGTTCAAAAAGACAAGTGCAGCTTGCAACTAGAAAATGACAGGTAACAGCTTTACAAATGACAGGTGACAGGAGACAGTTCTACTTAGATTAAAATAGATTGAATTATATTATTTTAACTAGGAGATTGGTTCTGCACAGTTTGCTAGGTACTCACACTATATTCTTGAATTAACTGGGCCTTGCCACGGATCTGGTCAGGTTTTAGACTGGACTCTGGTCTCTGCACTTCACAGTGATCTGGGTCAGCTCTCTCTGGTTCTGCTAACAGGTCAGCTCTACTCTGCTGGTCTGGTCTGGGTCTCTGAAGGTTGATGGAGGTAAAGTATGGATTTTCCCGGCAGAGCTTCCAGCTGCAAATGGATTTGAAGGTCCCTATCTGTCCTGTCTCTCTGCTTTTATGTGTTTTGAAAATGGGTGTGTGTGAGCAGCATCACTAGCCAGCCCCTCTCCACTTATCATTGGCCAAGCTTTCATTTCTCCCCTGATTGGGGGAGCTAAGTTGTGTCAGAGTGATGTCATTTTACAGCCTGCAGAAAGTCCACTCCTCCTGTCAACTTACACACAAATCTAGATTTGAACCAAATACATATTTGCAGAGGTACATATTGTTTTAAAATCATATGCACCCCTCACATATCACAGGAGGTATCCCCTGTTCAAACTCTGCTCTTCCTGGGAGCTTGCATTCAGAAATGGCAATATTTTGCACTTTTTAACTGGTTTGCAATACCGGACATTACCCCAAATTTAAACACATGTGTGCAAGGAGTATGGACATTAGTTGATGAAGTGTCAGATTTTTCACATGCACACATTTTGAGTAATATCCTCTTTTCCGCTAAAACCCCCCTGAACATGCCACCGGTTCTAAAAACCTCTTAAAATGTGGGCAGAAAAATCACAAGAATTATGGTATTATTTAAATAATTTTCACAAGTCCGTACTATGAGTTATTCATCTTTTTAGAGTTATGTTCCGGCCCCAAAGGGGTGTGGTTTTCCCCCAGCACAAGGTTGAATTTCTGGTTTTTCCAGTTCTGCCAAGCCAGCTTGCTCTCACAGGCAGTGCCCCTCCTTTGTCCTTCCAGGAGGAAGCTACATTTACGACATCTGCAATAAACCATCTGCCTGGGTCAGGACAGGGCTTTGTTCAGAGCTCCTGTATTCTGTGGGGGCTCCCCTTAATTCAATTATCAGAGAGATGGCATATCCTTAGTGTGGCCAGCAAAAGGCAGATAGGCCTGGGAACACAGCTGTGACTCAAGTTTCACTCCTGATGGGGGGTAGTTGCCAGGCAAAATTGGAATCTCTTTAAGCCAGTTTTTAGCTACATGTCATTTCTGTTCCCCAGTTTAAGTCAAGACATTTTTTTACATATGCAGCTAGGATGCTGATTCTAAGTTTAAAACTATGACATTTAAACAATTGAAACCTATGTGACACACAAAAGTAGGTCACTCAGTCAATTTAAACATTTAGATTTTTTAGTGTCTTTCAGTCCAAATTTACTTAAACTGCTGAAATCCACAGCTCAGCCAGTCTTGTTATAAACCTTCAAGTCACTTCAGAATATAACTTTACATTGGATCCACCTCTTAAAATGTCTTTCTTTGGCATGTTTTGGGTTCATTTATTCAGTTTTCTACAAAAAGTAAAATCTGGTGTTGTTTTAAAACGCCGGCTTTTGGATAGTGGTGAGTACTGGTACTGCACCCCTTTTTGGGATTTAAGAAAATGAATTCCCAACAGTTATGGGTTTGCTTTTGGCAATCAGCATTGCCACTCCCAATGGTTTCAGACTACTGTGTGGGTAGTCCAATGGTGGTTTTAGGCAGCGTCCTTCTGTGCCCATAACATCGGCAAAAATGAGTGGCAGCCTATTCTTCATGCATTTCCCTGTGCATTTTCTGGGAAGCTCTGGCCATCATGATGTTTTCCATGTCAGTACTGCACAGTTTTGAGGTAGGGCTCGGATGCATGGGTAAATACATCCCACACTTACATACCACACCTACTTTAATGTAATGCAATACATTGTAATACACCTGTAATGTGTATGCAGTGTGTACTGAGATGTAATGCATTGTAATACATCTGTATTCTGACGTGCAACCTGTAAAATATGTATTTCTCAAGTGTAAAATGTAAACTTGCGCCCAGATACCTTTAGGTTGGGAGTGCTATATAAATAAATAAATACATAAACACTGGTAGATGGAGGATTGGGTTTGTTAATAGGTGCGCTTTTCTTGCACATCATTTTTTACTTTTTGTTTTTGGAAGAGGAGCCTTGCCTTTTTTAGTCATGGTTGGATTAGTTTTGTTCAGTGAGTCTACTAGCTCTTTTGATTTAAGGTTTTCTATCAAATGTTTCAGCGGTGGGTGACTATGTGGTGTACTTTCAGTATTATCTGCTCTAGTCATTCTTTACTTTCTACAGAGTTGCTGTTTGGTAGGTATTTTGTTGTGTCTGTTGGGAAATTAGAAAGGTTGTATTGAGAAGTTGTGCAATGTATATGCATGTATTGGACATGGGTGTATGGGTGTGATTGTAGAGATGAATAGAGTACTGTTTGATTGTGAGGTGGTATATTAGGTGTGGTTGGAAAGGTTGTGGGACTATGAGGCTACAGAGGTGTGATGGAGTTAGTGAGGAAGGCAGTGGTAGTGCGATGGAATCTGTATGATGATTTCACTGTTTTGAGGAACAGAGTGGGTGTTGCAATGGTGGTGTGTAGATGGAAATAGCAGGAGTGTGTATGGTGGAATATAATGGGCTAGAGTGAAAGAAATGTTGGTTTATGAAAAGTAGTCTGGAGTAATATATATGGTGGCACTGTGTTGCTATAATACCATACATATAACTTGTCAATTAATGTGCTTGCTTTGTCAGATGCGAAGGGTATTCATTTTTCGGTTCCTGATTGCAGTGATGTGTTTCTTTCCTGTAATTGTGAAAGAAAGTTTGTGGGCATCTTTAGTAATGGTGAAGTACTGTTAGTAAGAAAGGGTTATATTTCTAATTGAAGGAGGACTGGTGGGGAAAAAGTTAATAAAATTGGTGGACAGTTAAAATGGTTGCTTTTAGGCCCATTTTCTTGAAATTTAAGAAAAGTGTGTGTGCATTTGCAGAAGCTCTGTAACAATTTGTAAAAGCAAAGAAAAGTTGATGGAAACTATTTGTAGTACATTTTAAATGGCAGTCGGTGTGTATAAGATTAATGTGTTAGTAGTATAAGAATACTTGCCAACATAATGCATTATAATCTGTAGGTATTTATGTAGTCATAGAGGTTTTTGTTTGCATTATGGGACTTGTAGTTGCACTTTTACCATTAAAAACATTGGAGTACAAGTCACAGAATGTAGAGAAAAAAGTAGGACTGCATGAGCAGTTGAAGATTGGAATGTGTTCTGTTAGGAAGTATACATGTACTGTTAAAATATTAAACTGGCATACACTGAGCATCAATTACAAATGGTGTACACATCAATTTTTCCTGCTTTTGTTTTATGCAAAAGTGACACAATGCTGCTGGAAATTGAGATATGCATTTTTTTACTTTGCTAAAAAGGCATCCAAAAAAATATTTAGAAAAGCACAGCATTGCATATGTTTATTTTTTTTATTATTTATTTAAAGTGCACAATTCAGTTTACAAAGAAAACTTTTATCACAATTATTTCTTTTCCTTTTCTTGACCAACTCGTCGTTCTTTTTCCGATTATTTTTTTTCCCATTTTCTCCCTCTTTTCTCCTTCGTCTTCCAATTTTACTTAATTTCCACTTTTGTCTCTTTATCTTTGTCTGTCAAAATTGTCTCCAAAAAGTTTATTCCCACACAGGTATATCTATGGTTGTTTCCTTGGATGAAGTTGTCCCATCTTTCTTCGTCAATTCTGTATGTCAGTGATGACATGTGACTTCTCAACATTTGGTTTCTTTTTTTTGCTATTGCAGTACAATTCACAAGAAGATGGAATGGTGTCTCCTGCTGATTGTTTTCTGGACAAAATCTACAACTTCCTTTTTTCGTTACTCTTCCTCCTGTTCTGTTTTTGTATTCGTTAGTCGGATAGACTCCTAGGTGAATTTTCATTAGTTTACCTCTGTGGAAATTTGAGGGGAATTTTTGCAGATAGTCAGGTAAAACATTTATTTTCCGATGTTCGTTGGCCATGTTCTTTATATTTTTCAACTTCATTTTAGATTCTCTAGTTAAAATCCAGTCCTGTCTAACAAGATTTTCTTTTACTTTGTTTTCTTTTGGTTTGTCACCAACTCGTCCTTAGAGGATTCCAGTTCCTTTAGGATCTGACCCCATTCGTTTTTCCAGTGGTTTGGGTAGGTGGAACTGTTGCCCTGGCCTTTTTTGCCAGTATTTTGTATGCCTCTGCTGGATTTACTTCTCTAATTTTTCTCAGTAGTCCAAGTGACTTCCATTTCATTGTTGATTCCAGGGACTCTAGCCCAAGCTCTGATCTTATTGCCACAATGGACTTGTTTCTTGGTAGCCTCAATACTGCTTTCCAGAAACCACTTTCCAGATTGAGGCAGATTGTATGAGAAAGATTCACTCCGGCTTCACTCCCATATGTTAGCGAAGGTAGCACTTTTGTACGTAAAACAAATCTGCCGTTTACTACTCTACCATGAGCGCTTAAATTCTTAACCTTTGCAATCAAAACTTCTTGCCTGTTTTTTTCCACTCTCAAACTGTTAATTCCCACTCCTAAGTATCTTATTTCTGACACTGATTCCAGGTTTTCAACTCCAATTACCCTTTGAATTTTTTCGTTGTGGTTTTGTTCTTACCACACATAGTCATGATCTTTGATTTTCCCACATTGATCGTCAAGTCATTCTTTGACATATATTGCTGCAAGTTGGTTAGAAGCCTCTGTAGGCCAATTCTCGTTTCATCCATTGAAACTATATCGTCAGCATACAAATTATCGGCACTTCCTGATCGTTTAGTTTTGGGCTGAAATGTCTTGTGTTTGCTGTTATTTCCAGTAGGTCAGCAATATAAAGTTGAAATAGAGTGGCCGCGAGCAGAGAGCCTTGTTTTACACCCTTTTTGATTTTGATTTTTGCTATCAGATCTCCGTCTTTGCTCAAACGAATTTGAGTTGACGTATTTTGATGTAACGCCCTTATTGGATTCAATAGCTCTTCAGGACAATTCCACTTTCTTAACTTTTCCCACAACTTCCTTCTATTAACAGAGTCAAACGTTGTTTTTAGCATTTTCAAGATGACAAGATTGAGATCCGTACTTGTTCTCTTCGTAAACCCTGATTGTCTGGGGTCTAAGATGTTATTCTTTTCTGCCCACCTTGTTAGATTTTTCTGTAGGTCTGCCGCAAATAGTTTTCCAGTGGTTGCTAATAGCGATATCGGCCGGTAGTTGATTGGCTTGTATCACTGTCCTTTTTTATAAGTTGGAACAGTTATACTCTTGTTCCAAATTTCAGGTATTTTTCTTTGTGTTTCGATCATTTTGAACAATTTATTTATTATTATCACCCATGTTTTTGGATCCTTTTTCAGGTGAATGTTTGATACTCCGTCTGGCCCGGCTGCAGAAGAGTCTTTCAGTTTTCGAATTGCAGTCACTATTTCCTCTTTATCCATCATTACCTTCCAGGCGTGCTCAGTAATTGCATCTGGAAGATCCATGTCCTCTTTCTGTGCTGTGAACATTTTAGTGTAGTGCTTTATCCACTCTTGTTCAGAGAAACCACCAATTAACCTATTCTGTTGGCTCAATGTACAGATATTAATTAGGTCCCATGTTTCTCTTGTGTTTGCAGTCCACAATGTCTGTAGCATTGCTTCCCCTTGTTCTTGTGCTCTTCTATGACTAAATTTGGTTAGCCAATGTTTGTATTGGCTTTGACTTTGGCTTTGGCTTTTCTTGATATTCCTTTTTCTTTCTTTGTTTGAATCTTTTTTCCTTTTCTTGATTTCTCTTATTTCCTTTCTTAATTGTTTTCTTCTTTCTACCAGTTGACTACTATATGTGTGACTAGGTATTAGGGTGTCATATTTTAACCCTGTCTTCTTTTCTACATATAACTCCAACAGTGTTTCATAGTTTAGGTATCGCGTCTGTTTATTACCCATCTCGTTAAACTGACCTTTTCGTGTTAATATGTTATTCTTTGTCAACCTTACTCGTTTGGTAGACAGGTTCAATTCCATTTTCTGAGTGTTTACTTTGACTTCCGATACGTTTTTTTATCCTTTGCTCTCTCCACAATGTTGCTTTCAAAATATTGTGGTCGCTGTCAACCTGTTCCACAATTTCAAAGCTTTTTATTTCTCTTAGTTTTGCCGAGGAAACCCATATATAATCTATTGTAGATGACGCTTGGCCATTTGAGCACGTATGTACTCTGGGAATATCCCCGTTGTTTGGCCGTTTAGCATATGCAGGTTGAATGCTTTTGCCATTTGCACCCATCTTGCTGCGTTTTATTTTCCCAAGCTTAGTGCTTCCAGACGTAGGGTGCCGTTTGATTTAAACATCTTATGTTGAGATAACCGCAAATCAATATTCTATTTTGCAGCTTCTTTTCCAACCTGACAACTATTATTTCTGTTATTATTTCTAAGAAGTCGTCAGTTGATATTCCTACTGGATTCCAGTATGCATTTATCACCAATATATTCTGTGTTTCCTCTATCTCCATTGTGGAAAGCTAGATAAATTGCCTTTATCTATTATTTGCCATCCACTTCCCTTTCTTTTCAGTGTGATTAGCCCGGCTGAAGGCCTCCCCCCTGATCCTTTTCTCGCTGGATTAATACAGATCTCAAATTTCCTGCATACTGGGAAGTCACTTAGCCATGTCTCTTGTAGACATGTTATAGTGGTGGTATTTAGTTGGGGGTTAACTTTATTCATCAGGTGTTTAAAACCACTTGTATTCCATGAGATCACTACCTCTCCATTTGTTCTTCCATTTTTTTTTGCTATTGGCGTTGTCCTACTATCGCTAGGGAACTTGCCAGCCATTGCCAATCTTCTTGGAGAGCTACATCTCTCATCAGACTCTCTTTTCTGTGCCCTTTTTTGTCCTCATGTTTTCTTTCCTCATCTCTTTCCTCCTCTCTCAACTTCGGATTTCGATTTTCCACTGTTATTTTGAAATGTTCTTTCTGTTGCTTTTCCATCACTTTTTTTGTTACTTGTGGTGCCTTTGTCGTCTTTTTCTGTTTTTGAACGACGGTTTCTTCATCCATTTCTTCCACTTTTGTTTGTCTATGTATTTCTCCTAATTCATACGCTCGTTTCAACAACTCTTTGCCTTCTCTCATAATAAGATCTTTGTCTGATGTCGACTTCAAGTGTAAGATCACTGGGTCAACACGATCTTCGTCGGTGTATTCAACCACTGCAATGTCTTCATTCCAAAGTTTTCTTAGTCAGGGCACACTGCAGTAGGTACATCATGTTTTTTCAGTTCAAGTTTATATCCTTGTTTTCTCCAAGCAAATTTTCAATCAAGACTTTCTTCGTCGAATAACCATGTTCATCTTTTTGTAATTGTGTATATTTCCTTTCATGCTCTTGTCTTTGTTCCGTACCGGGATGTTTTGGATTTCATAACTTATTGTTCTTTCTGGAAGCATCGTTTTTCTTCTCTAACTCGTCTCTCCACTCCTTTTCTTTGTTTAATAACTTTCTTTTCTCATCCATTGTTAAAAACCCTCTTTGTTCTTCACACTCTTCTTCATCGGAATCGATATGCAAACTTTCGCTTTCTTTTTTTCCCATTGTTCTCAACCCTTGTGCTTTCTCACATGTTTGTTCTTTCTCACGCTCTTCTGTGGGATTTAGAGTGGAGAAGTTTGCCGCCTCTGCGATATAGTAAGAAACGTCTAGAAGGATCTTGCCCCGGTGTTTCTCTTGCTCTGGGCCAGTTTTGCATTTTTAGGTTTTCTTGCTTCTTTCTCCTCTTTTTCTTTTTGCAGACCTTTTAAACTTTCTCCCTTTTTTTTTATTGTTCGACCCTTGCACGGCTCCAAATACTGGCTATAGCACGTCCTTGTCCCTGTTAGTCTCATTACCCCCACTTTCCTTATTTTCTGTCGAAGAGCCATCTTTAATTAATCTCACTTTGTCCTTTGGGGGACTTCCAGTAATTGTGTCCTCTTCCTGTTCTTGAAAGTTCTTCTTATCGGCTTTGTTTCTGATATTTAGTTCTTTTGAAGATCCTTTTTTTTCCTGAGTTTTCCGTTTAATTGCCTCCTCTTTGTTTTCAACGTTACTTTCCAACCCTTGCTGTTCGTTTTCTCTATTTTTAGGGTACGTTCCTCTGGAGTCTTGTGCCTCTTCCCTATGTTCTGGGACTCTAGTCTTGTTTTCATTGATGCATGCTTTGTGGATGCGCTCAGAGTTTTCCACTGTTTTTCGCATCCATTTCAGCGATTCTAACATTGCACTTGTTAACTGATCATTCTCATGTCTGTCTCCACTAGACAAGTCGAAAAGTCTTCTTTGCCATGCTCCAGATGTTTCTGCCTCATGATTTAACCTTGCTTTGATTTTTAAAGCAGTAATTTCTTGTGCAGATAGCTTTGTTAACATCAATGCCAAGAGTGTGTTGTTATCCTTTACGTTTTAACTAATCGATTCGTACAGTTTCATGTATGTGGCCCATGAGATGGCTAGCGCTGCCATTACGTTGTTCTGTATTTGTATTCCTGTCCCTGTGGAAACATGGCTCTGTTCCAATTGCGTTATACCCTCGTCTGAATGACCAATGTCTGTGTATGTTGTTTCTTTCTCTTGAATGCTCTGTTTTTCTTTTTCTCTTGACTTTTTGTTAATGCTTTCGTTGCCTCCACTGTTTGAACACCTTCTCTTTGCAGTGATTTCACAGTTTTCCGTTTGTGTTGAGTTTGTACTGAGAATGACATTTTTATTAGACTTTTCTCTGTCGTGAATGGGTTCATTTGGGTTCCCTCTCTTTGAGGCAAACGTAGATTGCAAACATCTCTTTTCATGTGGAGATGACATTGTTAGATCTGCGTCTTTGGCACTGAAGAACAGTTGAGTGCCTGCTCCGAGTTCGAGTTTTTTCCCCAACTGATGAGTTTGTGGAAGTTCGTACAATTTGGGTCTCACTCCGAGATCCTTTGTTCGGGTTCTTGTTGGCGTAAGGCTGCTTTCATATCCGTTTACGTTTCCTTTGTAATTTATTCTGGCTTTTATTAATTTTCTTTCCATTGTTTTGATGAAATGTTCTCGCCATTCCTGCTCACCTATCCCGTCTGCAATTGAGGTTTCATGATTATGACTCCCTTTAGTCATCCTTTTCCCTATTAGGGGCGACTGCTGTTTGTTTTTAGCCATTTGAAGTAGTCAGATTACCTGTCTATGTATGTTTTCACTTCTCTGACTCCTCCAGTTTATTAAGGAATCCAACTTTCTGGAATCTTTCTCGTTTGGCCCTATATTTGTTTTTTTTCTAGTATTTTCTTGCCATTCGTTCATCGGCTCTATTCACTTTAATTGTTTATTAATCATCAATACTTGTGTCCTGCCTGTTGCCATCAGTTTCTTTTCTATAAGCCATGGCCTCCTGTTTGCTTCTACCATTTTCTCCATCATAAGTGTCTCCTTTATCGCTCATTGTCATTATTTCCAATGCATCTGAATATATTGATTCATCTAAGTCCTCACTAAGAGATTGCCTGTCTGTTTCCATGGCTTCACCACTGTTTTTACTCGTTTCATTACAGGGCTCTATTTCATTCTGATTTTGCTTGTCCTCAAGGTTTAGATCTCCTTTTTGCACTCCTTCTTTCTCTCCTTTAGTCTTATTAATAAAGACATAATTTCTTTCTGAGTTGTTACTTTTGCTCCTGCTTTCTTGTTTTTCTGCGCGACATTTTTTTCTTGTTCAACGTCTATAATCATGCCTAATTCCGTTAGTTCGGCATCTGTCACGTTTAAGTGAGCTGTCAGCATTTTTGCCCTTTGGTTTGATACTTCCTCATTACTCAGAGTTGCATCCACTGGCTACCATGCCCCTGCTTCTGTGCTTAATTCACTTATTGCCGTTGCAGTACCCATGTCCTTTAATTGCTTCTTACTTCGTTCTTCTTCCTCGTTTTGTATCGATACATTTTTTTCTTTTATTGGTTTGTAAATCTGGATTTGTAAGACATTCTATGTTTGAGCTGCTGTCTCGATGCCTGCCTAGTGGTAGGCATACTAATATACAACAAGCTTTTTCCCAAGTCTTTGTAAGCACCATGACCGACTCCTTCCATCCCGCCAACCTCTTGACCCGCAATGCTTTCATTGTGCAAGGTCACGGCTTCTCTCACATTATCGGAGTTCAATCGAGTAAGGGTCTTACCTCTTTCTTTGGTTTCTGCATGCACCATTACTGTTCTCTCGTGCTGGTGTTGTGGAAGTGTTGATATTGCTCTCGTGTGGGGGCAGACAGCTGGGCCTGCAGCTGTGGAGTGATTTGCTTCCTCCATGTTTGTTGTTAGTGAAGCCATTACACCTCACGACTCCTCGGCGAGGACTGGCAAAGACTGGACTCGCCTCGGACTCACGAGCGGCCGCTACGCGCCGTGAGTCATGTTATGTAGAATAGGTGGATCCAAGAGTTGAAGCGCCAGTACTCCTGTACTCCTGGGATCTGTAGCCTCTCAAAAGTACGTCAAAAAACACTGCAAAGTTGACTCCAGCCTTAAAACGAAAACAAAAGGGACTGGCGACACTTTCCAAAAAATCAGTGAGCTGACTGGCGAAAACTGGACTTGCCTCTGATGTTTATTTGGAATACATGTCACAGTTTGGAATTGTGAAGTTTAGTGGTGTTTTTTACTTTGCATTCTGGGGCTTGTAGTTGCAACTTTATAATGGGGGAAGTGAATTGGAACTGACAGAATGCAAAGAAAAAACGAACACTTAAGAAGCACCTACACATTGGATTGGGCGATGTTGGGATGTATGGATATGCTGCCAAGATATTAAACTGTGAGACACTAAGTGGCATTTGAAAATGGTTTACAGGTGTATTTTTTTGGGTGTTCCCTTATTTTGTGGAAATGTGATACAATGCTGCTGTACAAGCACATATGCTTTTTCCATCTTTGATAAAAATGCGTTTAAAAAGAAACATCTTAAAATGCACATCATTTTAATTGTTTGAGGCTTCATGTGAGCAGCTGATGAATGCTGCACTGCATGGCATTTGCTAGAGGGGTTAGAAAGACAATATGCTTATTGCAAACCTTATTATTGGGTAAGCAGCAGGAACCCTGTTTATATATTTGTGAAAGAGTTCAAGAAAACATTTTTTTAAAATATATGCATAACTATTATATTTTTTTAGATGCAGGTCTTGGTGAATCTGGAAATGTTGACCAGTCACACAGTAGTTTTTGATGCAGATGTGTTTTATTGAGATGAGATATGTACTCTGAGAGTTCAAGTGTACATGTGCAGTGTTGAAAAGAGATGACAGGGTTAGGTGTAGAGGTTTTGGATGTGAATTGTGGATGGATGTGTGACTCTTTGAAAGCAGCCAATGAGGGAGTGCTAAGAACATGGAAGTGGAAAGGGTTGAAGGGATGCCCTTTGCAAGTGGGTCTGCAGACACCATGGCAGTCCACGGATGGCACATGCCACATCCAGGCCTTTTGCGGATGCCTGCCATGGAAAGGGGACTGTGGGGAGTAGTCAATCCAATTAGTTGGGTGCGGTGTACAGGAACAGAGAGGGTAGTAAGAGTTTTGTTTAACAGGAATTGTGAGAGCAGTGATAAAGGCTATGGCGATGATTTTGAGAAGGCAGACTGTGTGGATCCTGGGGGACTCTTCAATTCAGTCATTGAAAGTATATGGGCCTCATTACAAGTACTTCGGTCCGGAATTAACACTGCCGGTAAAACCATACCGGCACCGTTTGCATGTCCGCGCAATCATGACCCGCGGCCCCGGTAATAGCACCACCCTAAACCGCCACCGCGGAAATAGGGTTCCCCTTAATTCCGCCTGCACGGAAACCCCTCCGTTACCGGCAACACGAAACACCGTGAGCATCACAACTAGCGCGGACACGGAAATACCGGGAAAAAAATGGCGGAAATACCGTGATCACGGTGGCGGAACCGCCGCCACCGCGAACATGGCGTTATACACTGCCGGCTGAACTGAATCAGGGCACAGGTGCACCAAATCAGCCCAGCTGGACTTAGCAGGCCACTGGGAGCCTTCAAAAGGGCCACACCCAGCCCAACACAACACAGAACCATGCAGGCAGCAGGGCTAGTAGCACTGGGACTGGGCCTACTCAACCAACAGGCAGTACTGCACATGGTGGCAGCAATGGCGCAGAGGAGGAGGCGTAGGTGGAGGAGGCGCAGGCGGCAACCAGCCAACCCTGCAGCTATGGCAAACCCCATTGCCCAGCCAGCCCGACCCCGCCGCCAGCCACCAATACCACGCATCAGGGCCTCACCCTGGAACCTCACCCCAGGACAGATCCACACCCTATACCGGCTGGACCGTGCAACAATCATGCACATCACCGCCATGATTGAGGACAACATCAGCAGCCTAATTGACACCCCCACCGCCATCCCCCCCCTCTTGAAGGTTGTCTCAGTTCTGCATTTCCTTGGCACTGGCACCTATCAACACACGGTTGGTGAGCTGCACGGCATATCACAACCGTGTTTCTCAAAAGTCCTGGTACAGGTACTGGATGCCCTGTTGCGCCATGTGTCGGAACACATAGCCCTACCCCGCACCCTCCCCGGGGTCATTGCCACCAAGTTGGCCTTCCATGCCATAGCAGGCATGCCAAATTGCATAGGCGCAGTTGACTGCACCCACGTCGAGCTGACAGTACCACATGCAATTGAGGCGGTGTTCCGCAATAGGAAACAGTATCACTCTTTGAATGTCCAGATGGTTTGTGATGCCATGCAACTGATTACACACTGCTGCGCACGTTTCCCAGGCTCATCACATGACTCAATGGTACTGCGGAATTCCACGTTGCCACGGTACATGGAACGCTATGCCGGACAAAGCACGTGGCTATTGGGTGAGTACAGCTGACGATGCTACAACCCTGTCGGAGTGGTGTGTGTGTGTCCAGGCAATGAGCATTGTGAGTGTGCCGCTGTGACCGCACATGCATCACCCCCCTTCCATCTACCAAATACACAGCGGATGCCAAACATCATGAAGGAAGACATGACAGGGCACCACAATGTGCCCGTGCACACGCTGCCACAGCCAATCCCGTCACTGTCCCATGAACCCTGTGCCACTGCAGACACCCACCCTCAATTGAAACACTGCCCCAAAAAGCACGAGAGGCGTATAAATGATACGACGAGTATTTACTACTTCCGTACAGTGGAGTCACTCTGCCATGTGTGGACAGCACTGCACCATGACATGCACACAATCAAATGTCACCCGCAGGGCACAGCAAACATGCAAGTTAATGTGTAGGCCCATATGCAGTCAGCGACATTCCTCGTGATGGCCAAAACATACCTCCAGACACTGCATGGTTCATATGCATGAATGAATTATGATACAAGAATGCACAGCAGCAGATGAGGACATGATGCCACAAACACTGACATGTTCCCCCATCTACATCCCATGTAGGTGATGCGGGATATGCACTCACGCCATGGTTGATGACACCTGTACGGAGACCAAGGAACAGGCATGAAGAGGCATACAATAGGGCACATATCCGCACACGTGGAATGATTGAGAGGACATTTGGACTGCTGAAGGCCCGTTTCCGCTGTCTGAGCAGATCTGGCGGATCACTGCTGTACAGCCCAGTGAAGACGGGCAAAATCACGCTGGTATGTGCCATGCTGCACAATATATGCCTGCGCAGGAACATCCCAATGCCACCAGACGCAGATGAGGAAGATGGGGATGGGGATGGGGATGGAGATGGGGATGGGGATGGGGATGGGGATGGGGATGGAGATGGGGATGGAGATGGGGATGGGATGGCAGCGCCTCCCCCTGGGGGTGCACATGATGGCCAGAGAGCACGGGATGCCCTGATTCGCATTTACTTTTGAGTCACAGCACATTCACAGTAATGCACAAACATGGTGACGACAATGAATTAATAGTTGCATTGCAAAATAAATGATCAATGTCCACACATGTATGTCTTGATTTGAAATGGTGATGTATTGATGTAATAACAACAGGGAAGAAGGTGCATTGGTTAGGGAAGCTGTACACCCGGGGCCACCCACCACCCAAACGTGCCCACCCCCACCCAGAGCCCATTGTCCAAACCCCCAAAACTACCTACCCCACCACCCAAACGTGACCACCCCTCTCACACCCTTGTAGTCCACATGTGTCCTGCACTGCCCCACACACATGCCATCACTTCCGTGTGCGCTTCTGTGCAACCTTGCCCAAGGGACCCGTTAGCCTACTCGAGCGCCTCCTTGGACTGGCAGTAGTGGAGCTGGATGGGGTGGTAGTGTTTGATTGGCCAGAATCAGGGATTGAGGGCATCCGTGCCAGATTTGCCTGTTGGCCAACCAACATGGCCTCCACAAGCCTGGAGGTGTGGTCATTGCCCTCCCGCACATGGCGTGCAAGGGTCACTATGGTGCTCGCAAAGCGTCCAATGGACCTCGACAGGCGACGCACTGAGGCGCTGTAGCTCTCCCTCTGCAGCCTGGATTCCTCTAGCTGCCTCTCCACCAGCTGGGTGAGGGTAGCCTGCTGGTCCTCCATCCGCTGCATGCGGGCATTCAGTTCGGCCATGGATGGGGTGGGCGACCTCATGGGACTCCCCAGTGAAGTGGGGCTGAACCCCAGCTCATGGAAGGAGCCCAGGTCTTCCAATGTGGGCATCTCCCCCTGTGGCCCCGTTTCCGAGTGCTCTTGCGGGGCACTGTTATCACTGCAGGCCGCCCCCTCTGCAGTGCTGCTGCCTTCGGTGTTGTGTTGGGTGGCCATGATAGGTTCCTGTGGCACCTGTCTGGACTCAGCCAGTGTGGAGATGGTGGGGATGTTGGTGGTGTGCTGCACATCTGTAGTGGCTGGTAATGTGGCCAGAGGTGCAGAATTGCCGGCAGCATCCTCCTGTGTGGTGGCGGTGGCTAGTGTACTTGCCGATGCTGATTGGCTGGCCTGTTGTGCAGTATCACTGTCACTTGAAACGGCTGTGGGGACACAAAGGGCATGCAATTAGTGTTGTTGTGGTGGCAGATGGGTGCATCACATGCGTCATTAAGATTGTACATTGGATAGTGTTAGTCACATGCATCTGATTGCTGGTGTCTGCATTCAGTGATATTGGTTGCCATACGGATCATAATGGGTCCTTTGGCCCACACATGCACTGCCTGGGGGGGGGGGGATTGTTAATGGGTCCTTTGGCCCACACATGCACTGCCTGGGGGGGGGGGATTGTTAATGGGTCCTTTGGCCCACACATGCACTGCCTGGAGGGGGGGATTGTTAATGGGTCCTTTGGCCCACACATGCACTGCCTGGGGGGGGGGGGGGTTGTTAATGGGTCCTTTGGCCCAGTACTCACAACTGCATATTTACATGTGGCATTCATGTTTGGGCACTTACCGGCATCTGCAGGTGGGCTCACTCCTGCCTCAGCCTGCCCAATCCCATGGATTCCCTCTAGGTGGAGGACGCTGCTGCAACGCTCCTCCCATGCTTGCAGCCTCAGTGGGGAAGGGGGTCCTCCGCCTGTCCCACTGCTGCGTTGGCGGTGCGTGGAAATGAGGTTGCGTACCCTCAGCCTCAGGTCGTCCCAACGCTTGTGGCAGTCCTTCACGCTCCTCACTGCCACGCCCACAGCGGTGCACTTGCGTGCAGCTTCGGCCCACACCTCCTTCCTCCGCTGCTGTGTGGCACGCCGTTGGTCGGCGCTGAACAGCATCTCAGCATTGTCCACAATGTGCTCCACCAAGACGGTTAGCTCCGCCTCGCTGAAGCGCTGTTTGCGCTGCCTCTGAGCAGGAATCCTGGCAGACATGCTGGTGGTCCCTTTTGGCTTCTCAGAGTCAGGATTGTGCTTGTGCTGGCTCTGGATGGCAATGGATTGTGCTTTTATATGATGGCCGCCTCTCTGTTTCCTGTTTTGGCGATCATGGTATTTCCGGTTCCGTGTCCGTGGCGGCGGAGGCGGAAACGGGTTTTGCGCCACTTGTGGCTTCGTTATTTCCATTTCCGTGGGGTATTCCGTGACGGCGGTAACAACGTTTCCGAGTCCGTGTGGTGCGCGCGACCGACAGCGTGTAATCGTGCGGTTTTTCCGCACCCTTGCGGACACGTAAACGTTTTTACCGCCATCACGGATTTTGCACGGTCCCGGACTGGCAGGTTGTAATGAGGCCCATGTGTATAATGAGGTTATCCTTGGAAATATTGGAATGGCAGAAGTGGAGGTTTTCCTGAAATGCAGTTTGTGGCTCAAACTGGGCAAGCTTGTTTCCATTTTGTGAGAATATGGCTCACTTCACATATCCAGATATTGTGATTGTCCGTTGTGGAGGGGACAGTTTAGTGTTTGTGACTCCAGTGTCTTTGCAATTTGCACTGAAGGATTTATTTAAAAGCCTAATTTTCCTGCTGCTCAGATTATTTCTTTCGGAAATAAATCAGAGACGCACATGAAGATGTCCAACACACTTTTATTTTCAGTCCGCAAATTGAACAATCGAGACAGATTATGAATAAAGGTGTATCTGCTTTTTTGTATGCTTCAGGAATGTCATCCTTTGAGAATGATAATATCAATCCTAAGGGTGTGATTTTTTTTTGTCCAGATGGAGTTCACTTCACAGATGTTAGAAAGGCAATTTTCCTTTATAATGCAAGAAATGTGTTGAAGAGGTTCCTGTAAGGAAAAAGGAAAAAAAAAAGCTGTTTGTTTACAACCCTCTAAAAAAGGCTTTTTTCAGAGCCACCACTGAAGATTAATTAGCTTATATTATGTTTAATTTCCCTCCCTGCCCCTTTCAACTGGACGGTCTGTCCGTGGACACTGCTGTAGTCCATGGACGGCAATTGCCACATCTGGGCCTTTTGAGGATGTCAACTCACTGGTCAGGCTCTGGTGTGGTTAACCTCCTTCCTGTCCGGACACCCATCCCAGGTGGTACTTGGGCCCTTTCTCTCCACTATCACTCTTTCAACCTGTGGCATCCCCCAGGGCTCTAACCTCTCTCCCTGTTTCTTCAATGTCTAAATGGCTGCCCTGGCACGTGAGATTGCCAGTTTCACCTTTAATTTCCAGTGTTATCCGGATGACATGCAACTCTTCTTCAGGCTACCCTCTGCCACCTTCTCTACATCGCTCAAATCTGACCTCCTGTCTGCCATTCAGTCATGATGTGCTGCAAACAACCTCTGCCTCAATGCCAGTAAGACTGAGATTTTTTGCATGGGGACTCCTTCTCCCGCTTTCCAACTCTCACTCTGGCCAGCCTCCCTTGGCCCTGCACCTGCACCCACATGTGAGGCAAAAAACTTTGGGGTCATCTTCACCTTCACTCTCTCCTTCTACACTCACATTTCAGACATCTCTAAAAAGTCAAATTACCAGCTGCACCTCCTAAGAGGTATGTTTCCTTTTTTCACCTTCCCCCAGAGGCTCACTCTCTCCAGTGCCTGGGTTCTCTCAACAGCCTCTTTTTCAACCTCCCGGCCTCTGCCCTGTACCCTCTGCAATTCATCCAGAACAGAACCGCAAGACCTATCCTTGGTCTCAAGCCCAGGGACCTCATCTCTCCAGCACTGACATCCCTCCATTGGCTCCCTGACGCTGCAAGGATCAAGTGCAAGACCATCTGCATTGTCCACAAGGCTTTCTGGGGCCTGGGACCCACCTATCTTCACTGATGCCTTCCTAAATACTGTCCCTCTTGAGCCCTCCACTCATCTACCTCGAACCTTCTGTGAGCGAGCCGGTTCTCTAAGCAGAGAGTGGAGGGAGATCTTTATCCTCAGCAGGAAACTCCTTAGCACATTCCTCTTCTCTGCTTCCTTCCCTCTCCCTCTACCATGCTAACCTCTCTCTCTCTGCTCTATTCCCTATCTGCCTCCTTTTTCCACAGAGTATTCTGACTGGCTGCCGGGAGTACCTCAGAGTCACACAGGTCCTCTGCACCCTCACCAGCCTCAGGGCCTGCACTTGCCCCATGCTACTGTACTCAGTCAATTACCCATTGGGAATGGCATCTCTCAGCACTTACCCAGTATCTGACCAACTGTGCACATCCAGTTCTCCCCCCTGCACTTGTCCTCCTCCTGCTCCCCTCTCCTGTATCGTATGTGCACTTGCACAATCTGAACGTACCATGCCTTGAAGATCGTCCTCCCTGTCTCCCCTCCTACATGGTGACACCTCGATGCTCTTGGAAAAACATCAGAATCGTCATCAGACCTATTTGTTGTTATCTACACTGTTAATTGTATTATATGCACTTACTCTGCTTGGCAGACTGGTTATCGTTCATAAACTCAAGGGCTCTGAATGACTTGTTTTCTCCCCTGTTCCCTCCCTCCTTGAGTGCCTTGAAACACTTGCCTTTTGTATAAGTGCTTCACAAAATAAACATTACCATACCATGCCTACCATGGACAGGGGACTGCAGAGACAGTGGGCAGTCATGGTGTCCGCGGACACTGGGGGATCATCCAATCATGTTTCCTGTGTGTGGTGCACAGGAAGAGAGGGTAGCAGGAGTTTTGTTAGTAGGAGTTGTGAGAGGATTGAAAATGGGCATGCCAATGTTTTTCAGCACACAGAGTATTTTGATTTTGGGGGACTCATGGGTCCACTGGGTGAAGGTGTATGCTGAGCACTGTGGAATAGCCAAAAATATTGGATTTCCTGAATTGGACGTGTTCTGGTATGGAGTGCATGGCATCACGTGGGTGGACTTGCTCCCATTTTGTGCAAATATGGTTCAATTGAAGCATCCAGACATTATTATTATTCATTGTGGTGGCAACAGTTTGGGGAATGTGAATGGAATCTCATTGCAGTTTGCAATGATGGACACATTGGGAAAGGTGAAGGAAATGTTCCCTAATTCCAAAAATATTTTTTTCTCGAATTGCCCAGAGACAGAGGTGGATGATTTGCAGTTCATTTGGTCCGCAAATGAAAAAAAGTGAGGCACAACGTCAATAAAGCTCTATGTTCTTTTGTCCGCGATGTTGGCTTGACATTGTTCCATAATGAGAACATTAAATTTGATAGGGCCAACATTTTCCGGCGAGATGGAGTACAGCTAACTCGTGTGAATAATCAGATTTTTGTGGAAAACATTTAAAATGCTTTACTTTAAAGCAGTTTTTGTGAAAGAGAGAAGAAATAATGAAAATCAATTAAATGTTTTCTTAATTCAGTTTGTAAAACCCAAAATTTCATAAAAGATATAAAAGCCAAAAAACCCAAAAAAACGTTTCTTCTAAGAGCCACCCATTTTGAATGCAAACCAATTACAATGTTTTTGAATGCAAACCAATTACAATGTTTTTGAATGCAAACCAATTGCAATGTTTCCACGGACAGAGCGGTAGTCCACGGACTACTGGTCTGTCTGTTGACTTTGCTGGATGAACAGAGACCTGTGATTTCTTTTTTTTTTACTTTTTGTATTTTTTTGCCACTTTATCTCAGGGGAGGCAAGGTAGGGAAGGGGCACCAACCACAGGGAATAAGTGGCAGGTGCAGAGAGGAAGATGTTGGATGGGCCTTAATCAGGGAGGTGGCAGTGTTTCTTATGCTCCTTGACTGCAGCCTCGAAAGCACTCTGAAACTGCTCCCCCATACAGATCGGAGCATCACAGTACATGCATAGCACTGTGACCCTTGAAACGTAAGGGTGCACAGCTTTCTGTATGGCCTGCGAAGCCGCCGCTGGGACCTCTGCCCCATAGGAGTATCCCTTGTGGTGACAGGAGCAGGTGAAGATGATGGGGTGGAGGAAGTCAACCTGTCCTTACCTGAGAAAGGTACTCCCTTTCTCAGAGCTTTGTGGTGGGCCGATCTTGTGTGGCACCCCATGGAAGTAGTCCCATAGGAATACAAGCCAGGTTTCCCGTGACTGAGTACAACTTTGCACTGAGTGCATCGAACCTTGTTTGCATGTGCCTTTGGAACATTTTGTTTTATTTATTTAATTCTTTTCTCTTTTTTCGAACGTGCCTAATACTATACCTGAGTTTTGTTTCTAAGCGCGGATCTGGGATTTGAACCTCTGTTGGTCTGCGTGGTCTTGCTTCCAAGACCAGCGCGTTGCCCCTGTGCTATCCTCCGTTCACATTTGCTATCTTTGGGACATTTCCAACGGTGGTGAAAAATTGCCACAACCAGGACTCAATCTGAGTACTGGTGATAGCGACTTCCTCCACTTCATCCTCTTCTTCTTCTTGATCCTCCTCTGCAACACTGTGCCTGTTCCCCTCTTGAGGCTCTCCAGTTTGTTGCTGTGGTGGTGGTGGTGGTGGGGGTTGCTTGGAAAGCAAAAATGGCCATAGGAGATGCCATTGCAGCAGGTTTTTCAGAGATTTGTAAAGCAGGTGTTCTCCAGATGCTCTCTCCTGGACAGCCAGATTGAAAATGAGGAAAAGTAATGGGTGGGTCCCTTTGGAGGAAAGGTCTGCAGATGTCGGTGAATCTGAATTTTTTTTATGGGGTGCAGGTTGTAAACAAATAACTTTTTATTTCTTTTTGTTTGCTTCTATGTTTTGTTTCCTTACAGGAACCTCTTCAATGCATTCCTTACATTATCAAGGAAGATTGCATTTCCGACAGTTGTGCTGATTCAGGGACTACTGAGTCGAAAAAATGTGCTGGAAAGTTGGGAAAAGCTGTGCAAGGATAAAAATGTCCTGCTTCAAACACACTAGATTGGCTGGAAAAAGCACTTTTAAACTGTCCGCTCCGTTACTCTGTGCGGGCGCGGTCACATGACAATGTCCCAGGACGTCTGCAGCCCTGATGTCAATCCCCAGACACCCTTTGGGCAGGAAATTTCAGCACGTATGTGCTGGATGTCCGTAGGACATGTGTAGTGGCCATGGACTAATTAAAAGTGTACCATTTGAGCACGGACATGTCCCGACATCCCGCCCGTCCGGGTGAAACTCCATCTTGAGTGTGAACGTCTCAGTGGACTCATAATAGGACTTTTAAGAAACAAGGGAATACCATGCAACAATACAGAAGACATTTATAGTACAAAAAATATATTTATTTACGAAAGGGTTGGGGTAGCGGAATGGGAAACATATATGGGAGAATTAGGCATTTCTGCGGAATAATCATCATGAGGGGATGAAGGGACTGAGGTTTCATCAAATCGTCTTTGCGTATAATATTCCGTATTGGCTGGGGATGACTGCTGGGGACAAGGGTACAGGTGCAGGTGGGGCAGTGAAAAGAAACATTTTAATCACATGGTTTTTCACGCATTATACAATTTCATTCACATTATTAGTTAGTATATCCAATTTTGTTGACAAGTTCTTGATTTGACTATTTACATTTGAGGATGCGACTTCTGTTTCTGATTGTGGGGACTGAAAATGATGCACCGGGGCGTGCTTTCATCAAGAACACTATGTACTGCAAGAGAAATAGAAAAAGTGATTTTAGTACGTGTGCACAAAGTACATTCTTTGTTGACAGTAAAATATGTATTGCATACCATTGGAGATGTTATCATTATTCATTTCATCCCTTGGGAAGTCCTCTTCCAACTGTTCTAGTGTGCTTGCCATTTCCGTGAGAAAGAAAAGGGCTTCTGTTTCACAGCACATGTCTTTGTAATGAAAGGTAATAAAAGAAAAGAAAATGCAATGCACTTACTATTTAATAAGAATGTGTTGTCCAGTAAGCAGCTGCTGTTATTAAACTGTATTAGAGTTGTACTGGGGAGATTATATGAAGTGTATACTTGTGGTTTGTGATTGGTGCACCCCATTGTAACCTCAAAATAAATTCATTTTTTTTAACGTGAGTATTTGTAGAAAAAGGTATAATTACATGTTGTAAACATTACTTGTGAATTTAAGTAAACATTTTTTTGTGTTGATGGTTCCCTCTATGATTTTAAGACTTTTAAATCCGTCTGCCGTCCATGGACTACAGCACTATTTGTGACCTTCATTGCTGCCACATGGGGGGGAGTACAATATAAGGGACTTGTAGCAGAGGAAAGGTGCACCTGCAAAAACCTATGAAATTAAGTGAAAAAACTTTCTTAAAGGTACGTTATGGTTACAAGTACAATCAATGACATTTGTGATGTCATCTTTGATGTTCTGGGTGATAGTCATAGCGGTGCATTGTGGTTGCGTGAGTTGAGTTATGGTTGCTTATCTTACCATATCTGGCAAATTTCTGAGGTTTTTCAGTTGTACTTGAAACCATAACATCCCTTTAAGAATGTCTTTTCACTTAATTTTGTATAGGTTTTTATTAGTGCAATTTAATTATAATGTCCCTTTAACAACGTTTTTTCACTGAATTTCATATGTTATTAGTGCAACTTAACCATAACATCCCTTTAACAAAGTCTGTTCACTGAATTTCAATGGTTTTTATAAATCAAAATATTTCTTAATGTTACAGCACTGTATGGAAGTTATTAATACATCTTCATTAAACATATATGACAGTACTATAAACATCCTTTACATTAAAAAAGGATTCTACCCATACAGCGGAGTGAGGAAGATGGAATTAAAACAGCAGTCTGGCATATTAAGGCATCAGGCACCAGGAGTAAGCGGTGAACGGCAAACTGTGTGTGCTTACCTAATGTCAACTTGGTCATTCAGATAAATCTATTGAATCATCCGAGCACAGTGAACTCTCCCTACTGTCAGAGGATGCCTTCTGAACCCTGACGAGTTGTGGAATCATTGTGCAGTGCATGGTGGATTGCTTTCGGCTGCTTAATCGACCGGCAACTATCCCGTCTGACAACTTGGTTTTCTTAAAATTGGTACATAGCAGCGTGCAGTGGTGTGAGGCAGAGTGAAGTGTTACAGAAGTATGACACTCCGGTAGCTGAAGGCAGAAGGTATCCGGGCTCTACAAAGAGGTAAACAGATGTTTTGAGCGCTTAATTTTGTAAATATTCCATTGGGTTTACTTGTGGTAGCCATATTTTGGCACATTTGTTATGCTTTAGTGTCTCTGGCCTTCGCACGCCAACATGGTATACAGCCTCACGAGTGGTATTAAAGAAATGGAGCCTGCCATACCATCTACAAATAAAATGACACCAAAAAAAGTTTCTTACTAATCGCTCTATGTCTGTAGTCTCTGCTCAATGTACAAAATCTGCATAATAACAGTCTGATAATTAGTCTAAAAGCTATTTGGCACAGGACAGTGGTAGGAAGTAGCGTAATATGAGCATCGCATAGAGATTCGGGGACACTTGCCCCACAAGAGGTGGGTGGATTAGCAACACCTCTCACGGGTCATATGGCCGATGTGTAACAGATGGTACCATAAACATCAACTTTCAAGAAGAGGCTGGAGCTTCAAGTGCTACATGCTCATTGGAACATGCGGATGTAGAGGTTTACTATTGTCATAATATAGACTTAATTTCAGATATTTTTATTCTTGCTCCTGTTGTTTCACATGAGTTAGCAAAACGTTTTTGTTTGTCCATTGGTCCTTGTGTAAAGTGTAGGATAGAAGGGAGGAAGTTGCTTTATTCAGAACAACTCCTAGAACATCGATACAGTCATCGCCTATTATATTTGATAAGTCAACAAGAGCTACAATATCATCCTTGGTCGAGGAGCTGTTTCTTGTTCCTCCACAAATGGAGGATTAGGATGATGTTCCTCTGGAAAACCAGGCTCAAAATCTGCTGGATTCAATACAGGGGGAACACATTATTGATGCCTTCTCATTTATGGCTTTGTCAAGAATGTTGAAAACAATGGATAAAGGCCGTGGCTAAGTCCAGTATGAAATTAGAGAAATACGAGCTGTATTACATGATTCATGTGCTAACATGAATTTTATATAGGGATATGTTATGGCAAGTGGTACTCTGATGACTAAGGTAGTTAAGGTGGTTACTGAACACCAAATGGGCCTGATGGGGCCATGTGTATGACCGAATGAAATTCTAGATAATGGTTGTTGATAAGAGTACTCAGAGCACTTTGAAATTAGTTTTTATAACTAGTCAACTGGTGGTAACAAATCTTATCCCTTGTGCTACGGGGTCTGAGGAAACAGTCGATGGCTGTTGTGGAAAAATAGCTTATTAAAGACGCACCTCCGGAGGTGGAAGATGTTTCTGAGACATTTTATTTACCTCAAAAAAATAAATCTAAGGATGTGAAAAATATGCAACAACAAGGAATAAACGGTTCATGGAAACATTTACATTCTTCAAAGTTTGTAATAGGTTCCTCGACGGAGGAAAACAAAGAATTATCTCCAGGAGAGGGTTTTGTCCAAGATTCACTACCAAACCACCCAAATAAAAATAACAACAAAAAGGTGTTTAGTAGCTCAATTACTAACTTTTTAAAACCTTTGAGAGAATAAGGGCTAGTTGCCCTTTTCTACCTTGACATCTACTCATCTGAATACAGAACAAGCAGATCTAGATTCTCTGTTAAAGCATGTAGAAGACATAAGGGTACTGAGGTGCAAAGGTTGTGTAAGAGGTAGGCTTACATACTTTGACTTTGTCTCTTCATCTTTGTCATCAAAAGCAGCACCATTTATACCAGTCATTCAACAAACCTGAACCCCTGGTTAATGACTTTCCGCTCATCCTTTCATTGGAAGATAAGAGGAAGAAACTGATTAGCCGGTTAAAGACACCACCCACTGATTTGTTGAAGGAGCTGGTGAAAGTAAACGCCCCCCCCCACTTAGGCAGAAACTCCCCCTAGTGAGAGGCAATGAAGGACACACCCCAGAGGGGAATAGGACCAGGTCCAAGAGCGGGTGAAGTAAAAGGATTGTTTATAAATCAGTATAGGGCATGCAAAGGACTCTGCAAGCTCCGAGAGCACTCTTTCTGACAATAGCAAAGACAGTCATATTTATTACAAAAATACGTCATGCATCCTATACGCTATAGGGGGCACATAGTCTCAGGGATTGGGTGGCGTTGACTAAGCTATAGGTGATGTATCAAAGAGCTGCTCCAGGATTGGTGAACGTCTGCGTGGTGCCAACGTGGGGTGGATGGGTCAGCTGGGCTCGTCGGGGTGGAGCTGCAAGCCCGGACGCAGTCTGTCGATAATTGGTAGCTGGACTGACACTTTGGTCTTGTGGCCACACACACACACACACACACACACTCATCATATTATACGACTCCAGTTGTCCTGCAAATCCTACAATATGTTAATTTAAAGTGAAACGAGAGACAGGAGAGACAGCACACATGTGAAGCTTCACCGATACATCAGTGTACAATTACTCTTAACCTAGTGACCGGACTTCATAAGTCCAAGTGTCTTGTCGGAGGGCACAGGATAAGCTGTCTTGTCATTCTATTCTGTTAGATGTGGTAAGGGATTGTTTTACGATATGTTAGCACGGGGTGGATAACTGTCTCAAGGGTCCATTAACTTGGGGTGACCTAGAGTACTATTGGGTCAGCTAGGGCACATATTTGGCCCTCGAAGGCGGTGGGATCTAGGACCGGATAACGTATAATTCACTTGGCCAAGCAATGGCATCCTCTGACATGGGGGAGGCAAATACTTGAAGTGGGTCCAACAGGAATGCGGGGAGGTGAGGCTGTACTGCTCGAGCATCGGTGAGCCCTGGCGGGCTTTGGCGGGAGGAGGGGGAGATGGCCTTGTAATTCTGAGCAATTCTCTATGCACTGCGCTGTACAGTATACCACATGAGGGAACAGATACTAAAGTTAGTAACATTAAGATGGTTACCTATTTCTATTGTCTACAAATTCATATATTTCTTCATTTAACAACGGGGGTTGGCAGTAGCATACACAATACATAACGTTAGTTGAACACATACTGATAATTCATAGGGCAGGCAGATAATGAAAAACAAACGTGAGGTAGCGTCAGGTTGGATAGTGTACTCAGGAGCATGAAAGTAACATAGTCGTTTTTCATTTTATGTTCATAATAAAGACTAGCTCAACACCTTTGAGGACCATCATACACTTTTAAACATGTTTCATTACATTATACAAAAAACACTCTATGTAACGTATTGCCTTTCACTTATCCTTTGTACACTAGCAGCAAACATTAGTTAGTATAAGGTGGGATCTATCGAGAGCTCACATTGAACCTACAGGGCACATGATGTTTTGTGGCGGGCTGGAGTCATCCTCACTTTACAAACTTTATAAGTTTTATCTCTTCCCAACACCCATTTTAGCAATTTCAAACAACCCTGTGGACCGTTGTGGTTTGGTATGCGTAGTTACCAACTGGGACAATCTGAGCAGGGGTTCATGGACACCATATATTTTAAATGTGAGGGGTTAGATGCAGGGTCGGGGCTTGTCTGATTGGGATGGTTCTTGTTATTTTCCAGACTCCGGCTACAATTCAGGTCACTTCTAGGGCAGTGATATACTGCGGAAGGTAAATGATACAGTGTTTATTCTGATACTTGTTTGTGTCTGGTGGGGCGTGGGAACGAGCCTTCAGCGGATCTGCCATTGGGTGCAGCCGAGGGGGGAGTGCATGGCTCTCTGTGTGCAGTGAGCGAGGGCCAGCTGCAGCTTTGGCCTGCATGCTATTTCGCTTGGGCATGGGTCAGCATATCCAAAATGGAGTCTTTGGTGTTTACAAAATGGTGTCTATGTTGTGTTATACCACGGATCGTGCAGCCTCACGTGTCGATCGGCAGCAATCCTGCCTCCTGGACCAAGGTGCATGGGGGGAAGCCGACGAGTCAATGAGCCTCACGTAGGTGGGCAATGTAGGGGAGAGGAGGCCTTCAGACCTATCCTCCCATACACCGGTCCAACAAGAAATTAAAAGTATAAATCAATTCAGACTCCCACAAATTGAGGACTTTCCTTCAGGGGCATTGAGCAACAGTCCAGAATGTGTGGAGGGTCAGAAGGGGGATACATTATTATGTATGACACAAGTTTGCAGTAAGAGGTGCATTTCATTTGAATAGACATTATGTGTTGTTTGGCGAATTACGAAGCCTAAAATGTGTACTATCTAAGGACTTAGCTCAGATAGAAGTCATTGATAATGCAAGAGTAGATCTGGTTAGGTTGCATTTCTATTCTGAGCTGGTAAAGAACTTAGTGCTGCAAGAAACCTAATGTTTGAAACAGCTCGGTTACTCAATTACTGGTACTGTGGGTTGTCTTATCTCAATACCAACAACAGACTCTGTGGGCCTCATTACGACCCTGGCGGTCCCATAATGAAGGGTGCCGGTACGGGACCGGCACCCTTCATTATGGGAGCTCCTATTACGAGGTTCCCTTTGCGGAACCCGCAACAGACGCCTGGTAAAACCAAACGCCCTTTCCGGTCCCGCGAGGCGAAGAGGGAGCTAATAATGGGCCATTTGTAATGTGCCCGTTATTACCTCCCTCCCCATTGAGCCCTATAGGAGCTCAAATGGGAATGGGTCCTGGTTCCTTCAAGGAGGAATTACCGGGTCCTCCAATATTGGAATGACCTGGTAATTCCCCATTGAAGGAACCCGGTATTGGAGCCCGCTATGGAGGCATCTCTGGCGCTAATAGCACCATGGCTACCTCCATACTCGTAATGAGGCCCAGTGTCTGCAAACCATCTCCCCATACTGTGTTATACCTTAGTTGTTACGGTGAATGCAGGAACAACTAATGAGCATGGGTATATAAATGGCATAACAGAGAAACGTACAGCGTCCTACGATTGCGCTCAGATTTTGAGCACATTGCATGCAAAAGGGAATATGATGCAAGGTATCATATGAAATGAACAAATATGTGTGGTTTAGTGGAATACATGTGGGTACATGCAATTGGCCTCAAATTATGACCTGTGGTCAAAAGTGGACATGCAGTGCCTACAATAAACATTGGTCACTGATATCCCGATTCTTGATGGGTTTGTGATTTGTGCAGAGCCAGCACATAGGGTACTAGAGGGTGCCCATATAGGGGGTTGCTGTGTGCAGTACGCCTTGTAAGGGGTATTTCTATGACTAATCTAGATGTAGATAGTGATATTTTAGGTATTGAACTTGAGTGTGTGGGGTGAAAAGATGGTCCCAGAGTGACAGAGATGGAGAGGCTGAAGTGGGAGAATGGGATAATACCCTCCCCCCAATCTCATCCAGACCATGGCCTAGGGGATCACGGCCCAGACACCCTCCACGAGACAAATTCGCCTATCTGCCAGATGACAAAATACCCTGGTTCAGGAACTTACACATAAGAGGATTATGCCCACCAGTACGACCAACATCAGCCCGCACGGCTGATGACGACATCTGCGGCATGGATGAACTCGATTTGAACAATGACTACAAGTATCCACATCGTTAGAGATGCCATGACAACATAGCTAACAGACAAGAGCATACGTGCCACCATGCACACTGGTCACTCACACACCAATCTACATGAAGAACATACTCAGTGCTATGACGTATTGGACTGTCACACCCACGGACGTGCATCGTTTTTATTTTTCACATAGGCCTTCTACAGCACCGCAGAAACGCAAGACGCCTGAAGAGATTGTGTATATGCTTGCTGATGCTTCCTCGCCACCTATCTCTATGAGACGCTATCATGTATATCTAGTGCTGCATATGATGATTTGTCATTCTGCTACCACCGTACTATGGATTATGTACCGCCACCCATGAACTAGGCCCGAGTAGGCCGCGAGCAAGAGTCCCCAGGCCGAGGCCTCGCAAACGAAAACCCTCTCAGAACGAAATACAAGTACTGACATGCAGAACAAGCCCCTAATGAGGGCCTACAGCCAAGGCCACGATGTCGCAACCCGCATGCCAAGAGCCCAGTGCCAAGGTTACACCTGCAAACGCCAAGCCTCCAGACATCGAATACAAAATCAAATGCTCATAATTCTGCTCCAGCTACGGTCTCTCTACACGTGACCAAGTCGAACTGACAAGGTGCCAAGCCTACGAGACAGAGAAGCCGCCAGGGTCTCACAGGTTGCAACAGTGAAGCGGCAAGATGGACACCTACAGCGATGGGAACGACTCGCTTATGAGCCTATGAGCAGACCTGTCCGTTGTCTGCACATTGTTGCTAATGACAGGTACACCGCGAGCTGGGAACAACGATGGTCCCAGGCTTGGGGGCTTGCGGGAGAACCAATCAGAACACATTGGGGCTCACTACAGACGCCATTAATAATAGCCAATCACCAAGGGTCCCCTTGTTGCAATTCTGAAGTAACAAATATTAGGGACAGCCCAAGTATACCACCTGACCTGGTTCCTTCCAATAACCTACGTCCCTATATGCTAACCATACTAACCCTACCACGCGAAGAACCAATCCTGAGTGGCAATATGTTTTTGTACTAACTTTCCCAGGTGACGTGGGTAGCGCGTCATACTGTAGTAAAAAGGGCCTGCGAGCCCCTCTGAGAGGTTAGGTGCGCTTTCCCAGATGCATACGAGAAACCCATCCCTGCCGTTGGAATAAACAGCAGTCTCAGCCTTGCTCTTTGTGTGTGTCTCATAGTAATTTTTGGGGACACAGGAGGAGTTGGGGCCTCCCCAACCTGGAGGTCCGCGGACGGCTCTGCCGACCCCGGGATAATCACCCCGACAAGTTGGAGGCACTGCTGAGATATCTTTGAGGTCTACCCCTTTCATTTTTATTCCAAGGCCTTCGTTGCGTGGCGGCCCGGCAGCGTGGCCCCCTCTGCCACTGCCCCCTTTGAGGACTACAGGACCATCGCGGAACTGCGAGAAGACTGGACGGCACAATCTGGATATTGGCCCTCGGGAGCCGATTGAGAAGTATCCCGCTGCGGTTGGCGAGTGTCCGGAAGAGTCCAGACGAGGGGAGGTGGCGAGCCACTTGGAGGGGTGAGTGCAGTCGTGAGGCCCCGCATCAAGGGAACTTGGTGAGTATGACACACCCAACAAGCAACGTGATGTTGTGAGGGAGGGGGGAGGAATTGCAATAAGGGTGGCGGGAGGTATTTACAGTGTCTGCTAAGGATTTGAAAACGAAGTGACGACAGGTGAGCGAGCGGTGGCCAGACAGGCACGAGAACCGTCTCCTACCGTGTCACGGAGGAAGGTGGGTGGAGCCAAAAGGCACCACACGTGATTGTTAGAAGGCACTGATTTGTTCAGATTGAGCGCACTTGTAGGGAAATGGGTGTGGATTTCCTATGAATTGACGTTTTATGTCAATGAGTAGATGTGGATACCTACTAATTGAGTATTGAAGCTCGTTAAGTAGATGACGTTTTCCCGTAGGAGGTAGCTAGAGTGTTGCCGAGTGCGGAAGATAATTGGCTGGTTAAGCTCCCCAGGTGAGGGGCGTATCACACGCGTGCGACGCCACATGCGCAGTCCGATTATAAGAGTTGTATTGTTGGTTCCCTTGTTCCGGGCGTAAAAAGAAGACAGCTGTGGGGTTGACGGGGTCAAGGAATTAAAGTATATTGCATATTTTAGTAGTTTAAAAGTTCTTACCGGTAATAAGGTAACGAGGTTGGTGACATCACCTGTAGGATACTATAGGACATCGCGGCTGCCTTGTGTTTCGCTCGGGTTGCCCAGGAGGTAACTGGGAGTCAAACAACAGGGAGAGGGGCAAAAAAGTGGAGAGGTGGCCGCGCACGGAGAACGCCGGTCATGCTGAGCGCAGTGGTCGAAAGCTGGCGAGTGAAAGGTGGGACGGATGTACAAGCATGTCACACAGGGCACGCAGCCGCAGTGGGCTTCGTGTACTGCGGCTGCAGGGGTCCGTACAAGTGATATCAAGGGAAAAAAAAAGAGAGAAACTGAATATTTGTGAACTGAATTGCCTTTCAGCGGACAATCAGAAGTCCCCAAAATACGGGGCCAGGTAAAGAAAGTTGCAATTAAAGAGTGATAAAATAAAGTACAACCATGTCTTGCGGGTCAGGGTCCGGAGGGTGGGGGAATACTCTAACTACCCCCCTCCAACGTATTTGTAAGACGCTACCACCACATAGGGAGAAACTTATCAAATACAGCATAGCATGGACACAAGGAACAGACAACAAAATGACAACACCATGGCCGCCTAACGGCAGTTTTGACCCATACATCCAACACTCGCTATTGTCGCACACACACAACACGTATAAAGGGAAGAAGTTAGCTCATCATGTGGAAATGTTTAACTTGTGGAGGATGTTCCAGGGGTCCAGGCCAGGACCAACAGCTATGTTTACCATGGAAGGAACAGCAGACGAGAAAGGGAGCAAGGAAACAAGGGAGGGCAAAGGATTTAAGGAAGAATAAGGGAGCGTGGGAACGGCGGTTAGCCAAACACAGTGCAGTGAGAAGAACAAAGGGGAGGGTGAAGGGCCTGGTACCACACGCGATGTGGAGGTAAAGAAAGAAAGGATTGAAGAAATGGCGAAGGTGGTAAAAAAGGAGGAAGGTGGACTGTATCCAGTGATGGAGTTACGAGAAGCAGCAAGGCAACAATTAACGGCAGCCGAGGGGTACTCAAACCCCACATACAGTCCTCCACCATATACCACTACAAGTAGCTACCAGAGGGGATAGGCGACGAGCATGGTAGGCTGTGGTTCCTCAGAGATGGGCGAAAAAGGAGGAAAAAGAAGTGAGGAACACATCACGACCATAGAACCAGGCGAATGGGTAGCAGCGCAGGTGCTCTTGAAGCTGCGGGGGTCACTAACGGGAGAAGAAGAGAATGCAGTGAGGAGAGTGTATAAGGACGACAAGGGTGACGCACAGATAGTGGACAAGGTGAGTAAGGAAAGGGAAAGAGAACTGTCACAGGAGAAGGAGGAAATGTTGGAGGAAAGGTTGGCCGAATTGAGGGATGCACGGAGCGCACTGATCAGGCAGTTCGGGCAAGAGGCACGAGGAAGAAGGAAGGAAAGGAAGGAAACTAAGGATGAGCGGGAGAGGATGGAAGAATGTACGGAGGAGAAGAAGAGAGAGGTGGAGAGGTTAAAAGCAATAACGGAGTGGATGTCCCGCGCCGAGCAACGTGACATGAAAAGAAGGGACGAACAGAGGGAAAAGAAATGGAACTGCGGAAAAAGAAAATACTATCTGAAAGCACCAGGAAATAAGAAGAAGGTAAAGTATTAGAGAGCATACTACAACGGGAACTGGAGAAATGGGAAAGAAAGGAAGAGGAAGAAAGGATATTAGCAAGGGTAAGTAGTGAAGTGATGGAGGAACTAAAGAAGAAGAGAGAGGAAATTGGGGGCGAGATAACAGCAAGGAAGGACGAGGAGAGCAAAGGCAGGAAGGTGGGGCGCAGAGCAAGAACATACACACACCAGGACTTTGAAGTACCCACAACATCAACGCAGGGCGAAGAGAGAGGAATGGATCTAATAGACTTAAAAATGGTGACAGTGGGAGGGAAAAGAACAGAATGGGGGTTGTCGCTGTTGGACGGATTTTGCAGTGAAAAAGATGAGGGTATTGGGAAAAGAGGAAGCAGCGGCAGTAGGGAAAGTCTAGATAAATTATACCTCACACGCGCTAACGGCGAATCAGTATGGGCATGCAGAAGAAAGGAAGAGGGAAAGATAGGTGAAGAACAGGTAAGAGTAAGGTAGCAGGAGGAACACCGTGTGCCGCAACATCCGCGCCAACGTGCCCACCACACCCACTCACGCCTACACCCGGGCACACATCATACATTGACAGGCTTAGGGATCTCCCTAGACGCAGACAGGAAGAACGACAACACACACCTGTGGTGAAATAAGAAAATAATAGGAAAGCGAGAAAGAATGAAGGAGAGAATATGACAAGTAGCCGTAGTATAGATATGGTAACAGAGTTCCCTGATATGGAGAACGAAGACGAGTGCACTGACAGTACCCCGCAGTCACGGGGGGAACAGAGGAGTTATAATTTAATGCCACTATTGGAAAAGGTAGGGGTCAGACCGCAATATGTTCCCTGGAAGCATGCTGATAAGGAAACATAAAATGTAGACTCCCATCACTAAGCGGGGGAGCAGGGAAGTGGATATACGAGATGGAGAAGCACACTGCGGTTCAGAAGTTAGCGGTGGGAGACGTGAAGGGACTACTAATATCAATATTGGGGGATGCAGCAGATGACATTTGGAAAAGGGCGGGCTTCCCCGGAGTCACGACTACAGACACGTCACATGATGGGGCGCCATTTGCCAACTGTAGGCATGCACTATGGCAGGCCCTGAGGGTCCAGTATCCAGACACGTCAGGCATAGGAGCTATTACCTCACACAAGATGCGTGAGAATGAAGATCCTGTTGATTACATCCAGGAGATTCAGGAGAAGTGGCGCTTGGAAACTAGGGAGCAGTAGGATAAGACACCAGCCATCTTTTACCACATATTAGTACAAGGGCTCCCGGAGGCAGTGCAAAGACAACTGAAGAAAGTAGTGGGAATAGAAGCAAAGCCATGGCCGGAGATACAACTACCTATAATACACCACTGTAGAATATGGGAAGAGAAGATGAAGCAAAAGGAAGAGGATAGGAAAGCGGAGGAAGCAAAATTAGTGCAGAAGAAACTTAACAAGTATTCAATGGAAGGAGCATTAATTACCACACCAGCAGCAGTAACACAGACCCCCACATCAGTAGTGGTTGCACAGGACACAAGACAGCAACATATCGCCCCTCATACCACAACAGATGCCACCGCCGATAGTGTACACGGCTCCCACAGGGGGATGGTACGTGACATTAGGAAATGGATATTATAATACCTTCCGTGGAAGGGGCGGTGTGATGAGAGGGAGAGGATATGCCCAGCCCACACAGCAGCAGGTGGGAGGGCTCCGAGGTTACTACCCTAATGGGCAGCAAGGGTACCAAGACAACACAGGGAATTTCCCATGGCAGGCCAGGGAACCACCGGTATGCTGGATTTGCGGGACGGTAGGGCATATGTCACGCACATGTAGAGTAAGGCCCATCCCTATAGCATGGGGAGAGCAGGGGCAACAAGGACATATGGGGGAGCAACAGGTTTACCACCAACAGCAAGGAACACAACAGAATACCACACAACAACAAGCACAGCAATATGCCGCACCACAGACACAGAGCTACGCATCACCGCAGCAACAGGTAGTAGTAACACAACAACATCAAGTGCAACCAGCACAACAACCCACACCGATACAGGACAGCAATGTATCAACCACTGACACACCACTACCACAAACACAGTTAGAGAAGGTGATAATATTGGGACACAACCCCTACACAGGGGGTGGTATGTCCCTATACCCGCAATAGGATAGCCCACAGATGTCCTTGATGTGTCCCATCCTGTCGGTAACACCTAATAGTCCGGAGGAACCACGCATACAGGTGACGATAGGTGACAAAAGGTTTTCCTTCCTTGTTGACACCGGGGCAACTAGGTCGTGTATAAGGGAGGGTAAATTTAAGATGTCAGGTGAAGCCATGCACACTCAATGATTCTCTGGGGCTCGAGGGTTGGTTACCTTTACTGATAACATCTCCTTATCTATAGGAGACAATGAAATGTCTGTCCAGCTCCTGTACTCAAAGGAGTCGCCAGTAAAATACTTGGGAGGGACATAATGAGCAGATTGAACATGACTATATCTTTCGTGGAGAACGGCATAATTTGTTCCACACCAGGAATAAGCATGCTCACAGCACGACAAATATTGCAAGCTTACTATGGTAAAACAATAGTTCGGGCTGAGCCAGTAGACGGAGAAATGTTTCAGTACGGAACAGATATGGCATTTGCATGGATGCCAGGGATTAAGGACAAGATTTGGAGGAGACCAGCAGTGTATTTGTTCAGGCCAGAGACGCCAGCAGATGAACACGAAGAGATGGTGATTTCAGTGAGAATTGAGAGCATCAAGGCAACTGCAGATTACATCGCGGTACATGCCCAAGGCAGGGCATGGAGAGCTGTAATAGCACTGGCTGAGGGGTGCAGGCTCACGCAGGTGTCTGACGAAGAGCGTTTCTCAGACGACAGAGGAGAAGGGGAGATGGTGTTCATGATGAGTATCGACATCTGGCTAAGAGTAACATATAAGCAAGTGGCGCTAAAAATGGCAATGTCACTAGAAGCGCCTACATCTACCCCAGTACCATTCTATGAGGAAGACATGGCGAAGGTTCCAGCATCTTTGTGGACCACCAGTCCATATGACGTGGGCTGCATAAAGAGGCATTGGGGGAGTAAAAATAAAATTGAAAAGGGGAGCAATACTACCAAGAGTGAAGCAGTACCCATTATCAAAGGAGGCAGATGAGGGCATATACGAGACGATAACAGCCCTGATAAACAACGGCATATTGGTACCATCAGAATGAACATGCAACACAGCTGTTTACCCAGTACGCAAGGCGAAAGGAGGGTCTTGGCGTTTCATCCAGGACCTTAGGCCCTTGAACCACATTGTAGAGGCAGAGTACCCTATAGCAGCAAACCCAGCCACAATACTATGTGGGATACCACCTGAGGCATCACGGTTCACCGCGATTGACCTAAAAAACGCCTTTTTCTCCATACCTCTGCACCCAGACTCACAGGATCTCACAAGCTTCACTTATAGGAACACAAAGTGGAAGCATACCAGGTTGCCCCAAGCGTACTGTGAATCACCCCCAATTTTTAACAGGGTAATACAGATGGACTTAGGCAACATCGAAATGGAAAGTACAGTGCTGCAGTATGTTGATGACATCATGATTTGCAGCACCACTGAGGAGAGATGCAGGGAAGATTCAATACAAATACTCACAGTGTTGGCAAGGACAAGTTACAGTACTGCCAGGAACAAGTACTATATATTGGCCAACTCATTTCCCATCATGGAAGGCACATAGCACCACAGAGAGCACAAGCGATAAGAAACACACCACGACCACAAACGGTGCAAGAACAGCAACAATTCCTGGGCTTATGCAACTATTGCAGAGCATGGGTTTTTGATTACAGTTCATACATAGGACCCCTGCTCGAAGCACTGAGGGAAGCTCAGAAAGGGGACAAAAGGTTAAAGTGGACAAGAGAAATGACAGAAGCATTCGAGGAGCTGAAACATGCCATATCCTGAGCACCGGTATTAGCCAATCCAAACTATGAGCACCAATTTTTCATTTTTTCACATTGCGACTCAGCAGCAATGAAGGCAGTACTGACTCAGAAAATGAGCATGGGGCACAAACCAATAGCATTTTACAGTGGCCACTTGGACCCTGTAATGTTAGGTCACTTCCCATGCGAACAAGGTCTCGCCGCAGCAGCATTCGCGGTGGAAAAATCATCAATCACCATGGGGTGCCCCACCACACTATTTGTTGAGCATGCACTGTTCGCAATTTTGAACAAGCCCAAATCTACACTGACCATGCAAAGAGCCTCAGGTTACGAAATAATCCTATCTAGACCAGAATTGACCATTGTCAGGTGTAGTACTGTAAATCCAGCCAGGTTCATAGCAGAAGTAATTGAAGAGAGTGATTATGCCCATGACTGCACACAGACAATTGAAATGTACTCTTGCACAAGGAAGGTTGAGGAGGATGCCCTAAAAGGGGGTGAGATACTGTACATAGATGGGTCATCAACTATCGACCAGACTGACGGGGTCAGGATGACGGGAGCAGCAGTGGTTAGAATGATGGAGGATTTGCTGTATGTCCCGGTGAAATGTGTCCAACTACCACAACATTATTCGGCCCAGGCAGCGGAGTTAGTGGCGCTGATTTTGGCACTAAAAGAAAGTTCTGACAAGAAGGTTACTATGTACTCTGATAGTGCATATGTAACATCAACTGTGCACTCAGGATTAATTAAGTGGCAAAGGAGAGGTTTTAGAAGAGCTGATGGTACCCCGGTACAACATGCCCTCCTACTAGCCGAATTAATAGAAGTAATTAACGACCCCCAAGAAGTAGCATTGGTTAAGTGTCAGGCACACACCAATGGTGATGACCCTATCTCCAAAGGTAATGAAGTAGCAGACGCACATGCAAAACATGCTGTGTATTTTGGTGAGATGTTGATTCCCAGAATCAGAAAGAGGCAGAGGGAGGTCGATAGCAAGACAAATGTTGTTAAAGGATTGGTACACCCATCTCCCCGCAACATAGATTATGGAGTTGCAGGCAGCTGCACCAATGGCAGAAAAGGAGCTATGGGTAAAAAGAGGGTGCACAATGTCTCCCACAGATGCACTATGTCGTCAAAATAACACTGGAAAGGTAGTCATGCAGCTAGCATTGTTAAACACAGCACTTACTCAGCTACATTATCCAGCACATACAGGAAAGGAAATGATTGCAGCACAAATTAAAGAAGACTGGTTTTGTCCCGATTTAAATTCCCATGTTGCCAACTTCATCAGCAAATGCTTAACATGCCAAAACTTTACGACCAGTCACACGCTGCAAGTGATAAAAGGTACTATACCCTGGCCAGAAGGTCCCTTCCTACATCTCGACATTGTCTATGTTGACATGATCAATGTATGTCAAGGACACTGGTACATGATAGTTGTGGTATGTCCATTTTCGAGGTGGATCGAAGCTGGGCCCTGCACGCATGCGGATGCTTTCAGAGCTGCCAAATTTTTAGTGAGGGAGGTTTTCCCTAGGTGGGGCGTCTGCGAAGTACTACGGTCAGATAACGGCCCACACTTTGCAAACAAACTATTTCAGCACATCACTGCCCTTCTAGGATTTAAGCACAAGTTTGTATGTGCATATCATCCGCAAGCCAATGGCATGTGTGAACGCCTGAATGGCCTCCTGAAGGAAGAAATAGCGAAGATTCAGCAGACAACCAAGAAGAGCTGGTTGTACTGTCTCCCCTTGGCACTATTTGAGCTGAGGAACAGACCAGGGTCTGACCACCACCTCACTCCCCACGAGGTGGTCACTGGTCGTCAAATGCGCCTCCCATTAGCGCCATTATCAAGGGTACTTACTGATTGTGAAAGTACTGCAACTGTTTTTGGTGATGAAATGCATCAATATATGTCTTCTTTGATTACTAGTGCCGCCTTTATCTCTCAACAGCTCGAGCGCACGCAGGGCGGGTCGAAGAACACCCAGCTAGAAGAAGCAACTGAAGAACAAGAACAGCAAGGACTGTGTAACATAGCGAAAGGCGATAGTGTACTCCTCCGCAACTTTAATCATAAATGGAACAACCCACGTTTCACTGGGCCCCACTTAGTAGAAGCAGTAGCTCCTCGAGCAGTTAAGTTGGCTAACAAAAACACATGGACCCATCTTCACGGTGTTAAGCCCTATAACGGCCAGACCCGCCCTCACATTGACAATAGGGCCACCGCGCAGACGACACCTTCAGCAGCACCATCGGCAGACAAAGACACAGCAACAGCCCAGGGGGACTATTGTGACTCTACCCCTGACCTTCCCCTAGCCACAGACTCACCAATAGATTTTGAACAATCACCCCTAGCCCAACCCATTGTTATAAGGTCCCAAACGAAACAAACATCTGCTCAGCCCCGCCCTGCCCATTCCACCACTGAGTAAAGGACATTATATAATGAAGTAGAATGTTGCATACACTACTATAAACACTTTTATTTTTTATTTTCTTTTCCTTTTTTTGTCTCACACATGCAGGTACCGTATATTACTGTATAGTCTAGAAAGTGCAATAACTAACATGGTGTTCTGCCCAGGAGTAAATGCTACCTGCAGATGATAATAACCCTGAAGCCCTATCACACCAATTTGTATACCATATAAGGAGACCAAAGTATCTGAAAAGAAGGAGGGTACGTGTGTATTATACAGCATTCGTTTTGGCCATAGAACAAACGTTTCCCCATCTTCACGAGCACCTACCAGCTCTGAGGGATAGGTCTCTGAGATTAATGTGGGAACAGCTTTTTGTCTGGGCAATGAACGATTACCTGATAGGGAGTGCTTAATTAACAGTACTAACCATAATAACGCATACCTTCAGAATTTTCAGGTGGGCAACATTAACGTCGCAAGAATAAGCTGCAGGACCGCAGCAAAGGTAAGAGCAAAATGCCAGTGAAATTAGCGACTGTAATAAAGATCTTAGGTGTGTTGGGGATCACTGGTCTATTGGCTGCCTCTGTCTGGCAGAACACCTATGCTTTGCATACTATGGCTGTACCCAAAACTAACATACCCCCCCCCACGGCTGCAACAGGTACAGTATCAGGTGGTACAAGTAGTACTAGAGGTAATGGTAGTAGAGTTAAATGCAGCACATATGCAGAAGAGAGGGAAATTAACACATATCTTACAGATTCAGCACACGTCTCAAACAACATGTGGTATAAGCACATGACCAAAATTGGTAAGCAGACAACGGAGGACAACTGCTCCGTCTGCTCATTGATTCCATACACCATGAGCGCATCAGGAACATTCGTAGCTACCGAAGTACCAGCAAAATGATGTTATGTCTGATATATCTAGCACTATTTCAGACGAGAGGACGATTCCAAGGGACGGTGGTGAGAATTGAATGGAAAACAAGGGACACGTATCCATACGAAAATAATTTTCTCAAAACATATTTGGCCTACCACAAGAGAAGCCTACATACTGAAGCCTTCAGGTACATGATGGATGGACCCGACAAAGGAGAAACGAAGAAGGTTACGCTGGACTACCTGCCATGTGATTGGTATGCAACTGAAACTCCAGGAGAACAAGGGTTTTGGGAAAGGCCTCTCATAATAATAACTGGAAAAGTATATATGAACAATGAATGGGAGATAGGAGTAGTAGGGAGCAACATGGTAACAAGAGAAAATACTACCACCATACAAAAACACAATGACAGATGTTGGACGATGTGGGGTATGTATGTTCCAATGTTGACGTGGATGGAGAAGGATGAAGACCCAGTAAGAATAATACCACTGACTGCACCCACATTGTGCTATCAACATAAAGGAGATGTGGATGTAGGGTATAATACCAACTGTAAAGACATAGTGGAGATACCTGAGGGGGGTGCGGGCACAGCGGATCTAATGGATCACTATTGGGCCTGCAGTGACAAGGCATACCATACATTGCCCTCCTCATGGAATGGAGTATGCACCATGGTGCACATCAACGTGCCATCACTAGTTGTGCCTCAGAAACACGTCAACTTGGCTAATTTCCCCAAGATGGACGAAGGGAACAAGAGGAAGAAGAGGCCACTGAAGGTTGCAGTAGGTGACGAGAACAACAACAATAATGTCTTAGCAAGAGCAAAAAGACAGGGGGAAACGCTTACGGGAAACTACCTGTGGGGACGGTCAGAAACAGCACTCACCTCCATCCCACCAGAACATAGACTATTCATTAGAGCGGCGATGTTCTTCTCATCAATAATTCACCCAGGACTACAGGCATACGCAAATGCAAAATGGCTTCAGATAACACGGTGGGAGCTGAAGATGACAATAAATTTGACAGTCAATGGATTCAACGCAATCAATGAAGAGCTGCGAGCAGTAAGAATGGTAGCACTACAGAACAGGTATGTGCTGGATCTCCTCACGGCAATGGAAGGAGGGCATGCGTGAAAATTGGACAATCATGTTGCATATTTATACCAGCTAATGACACGGACAATGGAACACTTACTGAGGCAGTATCCCAACTTGCCCTGATGCACTCCAAAATGGAGGAAGAGAATAAAGGGGTGGAAAAGGACAACAGCTGGTTTTCCTTTCTTTGGTCATGGATGCCTTTGTGGCTGTCAGATGGGCTAAAACTACTAGTAGGAGTAATAATATTGGCTGCAGCTGTGTTGATTGTGATAAAGTTTTGGAAGGCTAGAAAAACACACTCAGTGGATGAAATGATAGAAATGGCTGGCATGCACGCTTTATTACCGGCTGCTGACATCCAACACACGGATATGATAATACAAGAAAGAGAGAGGCTGCGCAAACATATTATCGACAATCACAAAGATCCATCATCTGTGAAGGTGGAGAACCCAAGGAACCCGGGAAGCTATGTAGGAAGGTGGGTATACTGCAAACCCGGCGGCACCTGCATCTACATGTACTGGTTGTTTGAAGATCATGTAAACCACTATGGACACTTGGCTGGAATAACTAAAATATGGAGAGTAAAAGGAGATAAGGAAAAGGATGAGTTTGTGGTCGACAAGTCGACTAGAGGGGGGACTGAAGTGGGAGAATGGGATAATACCCTCCCCCAATCTCATCCAGACCATGGCCTACGGGATCACGGCCCAGACACCCTCAATGAGACGAAAGATGACAAAATACCCTGGTTCAGGAACTTACACATAAGAGGAGTATGCCCACCAGTACGACCAACACCAGCCCGCACGGCTGATGATGACATCTGCGACATGGATGAACTCGATTAGAACAATGACTACAAGTATCCACATCGTTGGAGATGCCATGACGACATAGCTAACAGACAAGAGCACACGTGCCATCATGCACACTGGTCACTCACACACCAATCTACATGAAGAACATACTCAGTGCTATGACGTAGCGGACTTTCACACCCACGGACGTGCATCGTTTTTATTTTTCACATAGGCCTTCTACAGCACAGCAGAAACGCAAGACGCCTGAAGAGATCGTGTATATGCTTGCAGATGCTTCCTCGCCACCTATCTCTATGAGACGCTATCATGTATATCTAGTGCTGCATATGATGATTTGTCATTCCGCTACCACCGTACTATGGATTATGTACCGCCACCCAAGAACTAGGCCCGAGTAGGCCGCGGGCAAGAGTCCCCAGGCCGAGGCCTAGCAAACGAAAACCCTCTCAGAACGAAATACAAGTGCTGACATGCAGAACAAGCCCCTAACGAGGGCCTACAGCCAAGGTCACAATGTCGCAACCTGCATGCCGAGAGCCCAGTGCCAAGGTTACACCTGCAAATGCCAAGCCTCCAGAGATCGAATACAAAATCAAATGCTCATAATTCTGCTCCAGCTACGGTCCCTCTACACGTGACTAAGCAGAACTGACAAGGTGCCAAGCCTACGAGACAGAGAAGCCACCAGGGTCCTACAGGTTGCAACAATGAAGCGGCCAGATGGACACCTACAGCGATGTGAACGACTCGCTTATGAGCCTATGAGCAGACCTGTCCGTTGTCTGCACATTGTTGCTAATGACAGGTACACCGCGAGCTGGGAACAACGATGGTCCCAGGCTTGGGGGCTTGCGGGGGAACCAATCAGAACACAGGGGGGCTCACTACAGACGCCATTACTAATAGCCAATCACCAAGGGTCCCCTTGTTGCAATTCTGAAGTAACAAATGTTAGGGACAGCCCAAGTATACCACCTGACCTGGTTCTTTCCAATAACCTACGTCCCTATATGCTAACCATACTAACCCTACCACTCGAAGAACCAATCCTGAGTGGCAATAGGTTTTTGTACTAACTTTCCCAGGTGACGCGGGTAACGCGTCATACTGTAGTAAAAAGGGCCTGCGAGCCCCTCTGAGAGGTTAGGTGCGCTTTCTCGGATGCATACAAGAAACCCATCCCTGCCGTTGAAATAAACAGCAGTCTCAGCCTTGCTCCTTGTGTGTGTCTCATACTTATTTTTGGGGACATAGGAGGAGTTGAGGCCTCCCCAGCCCAGAGGTCCGCGGACGGCTCTGCCGACCCCGGGATAATCACTCCAACAAGGCCATTATAGGCCCCTATTGTGAGAGTAAAGCTGGCTAATGTGGAGTTCCATTGAAAAATAAAAGCCATTACAAAACATTGTTTTCCGATACAAGGCCTAGTGAATGAACAAAAATTGCCTATTTCAACTTTAGTAAAATATAAAGACACAGAGTTGAAGGAGAGTGTGCCTTAGAACAACTGTGTCAAATTGAGTCAAACTAAAAGAAAAAGGTGGTGCAGATGTTGACTTTATGTAAATTGGGAAAAGGCACCTTTGACAGATTTAAAACCGCAGCAGGGTACGTGGAAAGAAAAGTTACATTTGAAATACAGCGCATTTGGAAGATAAAAAGGAGGAATGATGCCTGACATTTAAGATATAAAGTCAAGTGACAGATTGCGTTATCAGGATTAAAGAGACTCAATTTTCATCATATAAAATTACAGCATATAAAGAGAAAAGTGTATTTCATTTTTGTAACAGTTAACACTGGTTTCCTTTGTTAACTTTGGCCTGGGTCCATATGATTAATGATGAATATACCTCTGTTCTAATATAGTAGAAATGAAAGATTATTTTTATGAACAGCAGGCCTAGGTGTAATATAAAATATTACATGTTAAACCATTGTGTCAATGTAAAATGCAATTTTTTTTAGAAATATGTTTGTAGCTTGTTTTTCCCCATTGAACTGGAAGGTCAGGGCCTCTGAATCTTTGACGTCAAGACCTGTAGCCGAGAACCTCTGGGAGAAGAAGGTCTGGTTTTCAGTTTAAATGTTAAACAATCCTGAGGACTAGATTGGAATTGTGGAGGTGGCAGATATACCAGCCAGCAGAAGTGACCTTAAGGTCAGGTCTCCCCATTAACTGTGCATTAGCTGTGAACAAAACACCTTTGAAGCCTGAGAGGGGAATGCATGATCACAAGGGCCAGCCATGTGTCCTAATCAGGTCACAGGAGAGAAATTAAACCTACAACATGGTGGGGACTGGTATGAAACTCAGGGACACTTGTGGTGCCATGCCATTGACCAACATTGAATACATTTACTTGAAAAAAAGTGCATTGTGTGTTCTACTGAGCTCATCCTGGGTTCATATTAATGAGGATCAGAAGCATGTCGGGACCATGTAAAAACACATTTTGGGTGATGAATACAAGTTAAGTCATGAGGACAATTATGATTCTGGCCATCCCATAATTCCGAAGGAATAGAAAGTTGGTGTGATATTAGGTTTTGGGAGTAAGGTTTGAATCAAAGAGGGGCAGATTTGTGACTACTGTGGCTCAGGAGTAACTCGATAAAAATGATAGCTCCTCCCAGGAAGGGTGTGACGAGATATGATTAGTATTTTCCGACTCACCATAAAAAAATAGAACTCAAAAATATATATGTGCCTGCAGTCATTTGAACTGAAAAAGTCAAACCCACTTGTCATTTTGGGATGATGAATCTTTCTTCTGCCTCAGCCTCCATCTTTCATACCCCCTAACTCCTTGTCCTATTAGCAGGCAGTGGGCATATTGGGGGAAGGGAGAGGGAGAGAGCTGGCCAATCGTTAACGTGGGAATTATGATAATAATGTACTGTCAACAGCCCTATAATTGAATAGTTTTCAATCTGAGAGGGATCTTTCTTTGGCTTTCTGACTCTTGGGACCTTTCTTTGGACTTTTGATTCTTCCCTTGACTTTCCCACTCTATTGCTGTAAGTAGTCTGCTTCTGGACTCTTGCAAAGAACTAGAAGAGAAACAGGAGAGCTGCCAAGTCCTTAAACATTGCATGGGAGAGAGAGACTGGGAAATCTAGAAGCTAGCTTGGCCTGCCATTTGAGGAGCCAGAGGAAGTCTGGGTGCTGGGGATTACCCTTGACTGAAGCCGGTCCTCAGAGGGGCCCTGCTGTTTCCCTGGATGCACCATAACAATACCTCCCATGTAAGTAGATTAATCCAAATGCCAACAAAAGTATTAGGGGAATCTGCCAGCCTTTATCTCCATCTTGCATAGTGGGCAGGGGGTGTGGAACTGGGGAGACCGTTGGCACATTTCATTAAATCTAACTCAAATGAATTCCACTATACAAAATCACCCTATCCATTTAAACTGAATTATGTTGGGAACTGTCTGCCTTAATCCTGGGGGGGAAGCTGTGTAGATCCTTAGCAGATTGAATTCAAGTTTAATCAATTATTTCCCATATAGAAATCACCGGATGAATGCTGTTAGAGTTTGAAACTAACAAAGTTCATGCCGAGTGAGTTAGAGCCAGTATAGAAAACAAAGTACTTGGGTGACTCGACTCTACCTTTCTGAAACCGCTGTCTTCTGTACTGAAAGAGGGTGTCCATAATCCCAAAATAAGTGACCCTAAAATGCTGCTATTCAAGTGAATGTAGAGTGTGGAAAACAACATTTCCAATTTATGTACTTGCATCCCAAAATGATTTTCCCTTTGCGTTCCTTTCTTGACTTTGCCTTTCAAATAAAAACCCCAATATAATTGTTTTCATTGTGTCTATTTGTTAAACCCTGGCTTTTAATAACAAGCACATCACAATTGTTGCTACTATATTCCCATTCCCTGTACCTTGCCTTCAAATTAAGGGGTCATATGTTGTGTTATGTTATGTTATTTTGCATTTCTATAGCACCTTATATACCATTGGTATTGTCTGAAGGTGCTGGTAGGTTGAACGCCCTTGGGAACCAAAGTTCAGATCAGTAGAGAGAGCAGAGGGAGTCAAAAGGTGCGTGTGAGCACCGGGTATGTGTGCAGCTCGTCCGGTATTCGTGTAATAGCTGCTTCTTAAAAGTAGGTGTGGTGGTTGAGAGATCAGGAGTATGTGTTAGTTCTGGCAGGATTTATCCAGACCGGATGTGGCTGCGTTAGGCCTGAGGAGAACGCCTGGTTTGGGGGTGTGTAACCAGCAGTATTTACTGAATGATGTGGAGTGAGCGGCGGATGTTGGTATGAGAACAGTTATACCGAATGGTGTCATAGTATCTCTGTGTTCTAGTTGAGTGGTGATGTAAAGGAGAGAGTAAGCGTGGTGGTGTGATATGATGGGTCATATTCTCTTTCAAACGTTCTCTGCATTCCAAACCATACTATATACGTCACGGAATTCTATGCGCTCCAGTCCGTTCCATGCACTCCTATCCACTCCATGTACCCTAGTCTGCTCCATACACTCCGGTCCGCTCCACGCACTCATGCATTCCAGCCTGCCCCACGTGCTCCAGTCCGTCCCGCGCGCTCCAGTCCGCCCTGCGTACTCCAGTCTGCCCCACGCATGCATTCTTGTCTGCTCCATGCATGTACTCTTGTCTGCCCCACGCATGTACTCTTGTCTGCCCCACGCATGGACTCTTGTCTGCCCCACGCATGGACTCCTGTCTGCCCCACGCATGCACTCCTGTCTGCCCCATGCTCTACGCATTCAGCACATCTACGTACTCATCTATTCTACGCACTCATCAGTACTGGATGCAATCTGTGCTCGTTTGTACTATGTACTCGTCCGCTCTATGCAACACGTCCGTTCACTCTAGGCACTCGTTCGCTAAAGGCACTCGTTCGCGCCAGGCACTTACCCGCTTTATGCCCTCACACGTACTATGCATTCACCCCTCTATGCACTCATCCCCTCTACGCACTCACCCCTCTACACATTCATCCCCTCTACGCACTCATCCCCTCTACACACTCATCCCCTCTACTCACGCATACCCTCTACACACTCAACCCCTCTATGCACTCATCCCCTCTACGCGCTCATCCTCTCTACGCACTTATCCCCTCTACGCACTCATCCCTCTACTCACTCATCCCCTCTATGCTCATCCGCTCTATACACTCATACGCTCTATACGCTCATCTGCTCTATACACTCATCCGCTCTATTCACTCATCTGCTCTATCCACTCGTCCACTCTATCCACTCGTCCGCTCTATCCACTTGTCCGCTCTATACACTCATCCGCTCTATACACTCATCCGCTCTATACACTCATCCGTTCTATACACTCATCCGCTCTATACATTCACCCCGTCTGTACATTCTTCTGCTCCAGCGATCGACACACTCCCCGCACTTCCGTATTCATCCGCTATCTACACTCATGAGCTCTACTCGCTTCTCCTGCGGATACCTGCAGGTACGACCTGGAGCTGTCACATGCTCTACATACTCATCCGCTCCACATACTCATCTGTTCTACACACTCATCCGGTTTACGCTCATCCGTTCTGCACATTCATCTGTTTTACGCACTCCTGCGTTCTACTCGCTTCTCTGTATTTACGCACTCATCCGCCTACACGCTCGTCTGCTCTACACACCCAGCCGCTCTACGCACTCATCCGCTCAACATGTTCATCCATTCTATACACTCATCTGATCTACTTATTCATTCGATTTCCACACTCATTCGAACTATATAGTTATCTGTTCTTCCCCTCATGCATTCTTCCACTCAGCGCATTCATCTGTTCCACCTGCTTCATCCATTCTAACTATTTCATCCACGCCACTCCTCATGCATCCTGTCCATTTCAGCAGTTTAACACTCATTACTGTTTCCGTATGATCTATTCTTATTAACAATTTCACTGCTTTGATCTACTTTATTCGTTTCATTCGGTTTGTCCTTCTAGTTTATATTAGGGGTTATTAGCTGTCAATTTCTCGCATCAGGTAGTCTGTTGGATTGGTGTCGTTGAGTTGCTGTTAGTCTGTTTGGGTTAGTTTGGTACGGGTTGGTTGTAGAGGATGAGCCAGGTTTTCAGTAGTTTGCGGAAAGACGTTAAATCCTCAGTTAGGCGGATGTGGGGTGGGAGTGAGTTCCATAGCGTGGTGGCCAAGGCTGAGAATGATGATCCACCTAACCTCACTGAGTTTGTCTTCGGTATGACTAGGAGGCCGGCTGAGCTTGATCTTAGGGTGCGTGGGGGTGATAGGGTTTTAGCTCGTCTTGAAGATATTGAGGTCCGGTTTTATGCAGTGCTCGATGGGAGATGCATAAGGTTTTGAAAGTCACCCTTCAGGCTACTGGAAGCCAGTGCAGCGTCTTAAGGGCTGGGGAGATGTGGTCTCTTGGGCCAAGCGCAAGTAGCAATTTGGCTGCCGTGTTTTGTGCCCTTTGGAATTTATTCAGTTGGTATGCGTGGACTCCGAGGTATAGGGGGTTTGCGTAGTCCATTATTGATATAACGATTGATTGGACCGCAAAGAGTCTGTTGGGAAAGGAGAGATATGGAAAGATGCGCCTAAGGGTTTTAAGGTGGTAGTGGTAGGACTTTGAGACGTTGTTGACTTGGCGTGAGAGTGTTAGGTCAGAGTCAAGGGTGCATCCAAGATTTTTCACTGATTTGGAGTGGGTCGGTGAGTTGCCCATGGCGGATGGCCATGGTAGTGGGTGCAGAAGAAGTTTGGAGTTGCCACGTACCATGATTTCCGTTTTGGAGGGGTTTAACAGGAGGTGGCTTTGGGTCATCCAGAATTCTATGTCAAGGAGGCAGGAGGCCAGGTCAGGTCGGGAGTTGGGTTTTGAGTTCAGGAGTTTTAGAACTAGTTGAGTGTCGTCGGCGTAGTTGTTGCACAGGATGTTGTGTGAACGAATTATAGGTGGGAGGGTGATCAAGTAGAGATTGAACAGGAGGGCAGATAGGCATGCTCCTTGTGGGACTCCCGTGTCGACTGGTCGGGCTTGGGAGGTATAGGTGGAGAATATCGTTATTTGGTACCTATCTTTGAGGAATGAAGCTATCCATTTAAGAGCGGTTCCACGAATTCCTAGGGAGTGGAGGCGGTCTAGGAGGATTGAGTGATTGATCATGTCAAAGGTGGCGATTAGGTCGAGACGGATTAGTGCGCCGCATCCCGCAGAGTCTGCCGTCATTTTATGGTCATCCTAGATTGAGGTTAGGGTGGTTTCAGTTCCGTGACGGGCTCTGAAACCTGATTGGGCGGGGTCTAGGAGATTGTTGGCTTCAACAAAGGCATTTAGTTGGGAGTAGGCGGTTCGGTCAATGAGTTCGGCAAGGAACCTGGTGTTTGAGATGGGCCGGTAGTTTTTGGGCTCGAGAGGGTCGAGCAACGGTGTTTTAATTAGAGGTTTGACATGAACCGTTTTGAATGCGTTGGGAAAGATACCAGAGGAAAGGGAGGCATTTATGAGGGATCTTGCATGTTCTCCTGCGCAGGTGGAAGCGAACATTTCTTTGAGGGTTGTGGCTGGGCAAAAGTCCAGCGGCGAGCCAGATTGTTTGCGGGCAGATAGAAGTTTGAGAAATTGCTCTGGTCATATTGGACTAAAGGATTTGAACGTTGGTTTCGTAGTGGTCGCAGCTGGTGGGCTGGCCGGTACGAGCGGAGAATTGCCTGGTGGATGTAAGAGAGACAGTTTGGTGGTTAGAGTATTTGTTCTTTCGAGAGCCGTGGTGTAAAAGTGGAGGGAGAGTGAGTTGCACAGTGATTGTGAGGGGGTCGGGACGGTCATGGTGCAAGCCGGATTGGTGAATTCGGAGATGATTTTGTGGAGTTCTTTGCCTGTGCTTTTGCAGTTTAGGATTCGGGAGTTGTAGTGGGCTTTTTTTGCTTTCCGGATTTCGGCTTTGTACTGATAAAGGTGTCGGGCCAAGGTGGCCCTACTCTCCTGGATTTTGTCTTTCTGCCATTTGGTTCTAGGTATTTATATAGTTGTTTAGTGATCTTCACCTCAGCAGTGAACCATCTGGGGAAGAGGCCACGGTGGATTGATGGTTTGCAAGGGGGTGTGAGCTGCATCAGAGATGCGTTGAGCCATGAGTCAAAGGCGTCAGGGGTTAGTTGTTTGTTGAGATAGCAGGTAGGTGATGGAGACTGGAGGAGTGCGTCGGCTAGGTCTGGGGCGATTATTTGTTTTTTCCAGCATTTGAGTAGATTCGGAGGTTCAGATTCGAGTACGGGAAGGGGGTCGGGTGAGCGAATGGCGAATGAGAGAATGAAGTGATCAGACCAGATTATAGGGGTGGGGGCTTTAAATGAATCAGGGTGTGCGAGCTAAAGATGGCATCAAGAGTGTGTCTTTTATAGTGAGTCGGGCCATTTATGTGGGGTTGGAGGTTAATTGTGTCTAAACCATCAACCAGAGAGTGTGTCATAGGGTTGGTGAGGATGTCGAGCCATATGTTGAAGTCTCCAAGAAGGGTGAGGTTGGGATGGTTTAGTTGAAGGGTGGCAATAGAGTCGCAGAGGTTGTTTGCAAATTGTATATCGTAGCCAAGGGGCCTGTAGATTATTTGGAAGCTGTGTGAGAGCAACGGGGAGAGGGATAGTTTAACAAGGAGAGATTCGCAGGAAGGAATGGAAGGTTGGTTGTCGATGATTGAGGCATGGAAGAGAGACTTGAAGACAAATGCTACTCCCCCTCCTCTGGAGGGACAGTTCAGTGGGATGAGGGAGTAGTCAGGGGGGAAGGCTTCATTAGCAATATGGGCAAAGTCGTCAGAGGACCAAGTTTCAGTGATGAAAACTAGGTCTGGTTTGTCAGAGGCGAGGAGGTCAAAGATGCAGTGTCTGTTTTTTGCTACGGATCGGGCATTCAAAAGGATGCATTTCACATCGGCAGGCGAGGATGGTCTCGGAGCTGGAGCGGAAGGGGGTGGTGGCGGAGAGAGTGGAGGGAGAGGGGTAGGGTGGGTGATGCTCGATGGGAATAGTGGGCGAACAGAAAAATTGGCAGGCTTCGGGCGGGATTAGGTGGCTGCGTGTGTTAGGATGATCGGGTTTGGTTCAGGGGATTTGAAGGTGGGGTGTGGGCGGTTAGGAGTTTCAGTTGCAGTTGATGAGAAATCGAGGGAGAGGGGTTTCAGGAAGGGTGAAGCCATGGGGGAAGGAGGTGATTGCGGGAATGAGGTGGTGGGTCGAGACAGGGGAGGCGAAGAGTGGTGAGAGATTGAGGGGTACCAGGTACATTTCCTCTTTAGTTTCTTTGTTGCGATTGGAGTGTGAGAGAGGGTAGGGGGGTCAGAGGGGGAGAGGGATGCAGCTTCAGTTCTTGCTAGGGCTAGGCGTGCAGTTTTTAGGGAGGGGAAAGGGTGCGGTCAGGGGGGAGGTGGCTGGGGTTTGTGGGAAGGGCGGGGTGTGGATGATTGCAGGGCGGGGTGTGCCTGTTATGATAGTGAGGGGAGCGGGCATGGTTAACATTGGCTGGTCGGTGGTGGGGTTCGGGGGAGGAGCGGTTTTAGGGTGGTTGGCTCGCTATCGTGCCTCTGTGGCTTGGTGTTTGGAGAGGGGAATGGTAGGGAATGCGAAGGGGGGTGGGGTGATTTGGGCAGGGGGGACGGGAGGGAAGGCAGATCAGGGAGTGGGGCGGTCCACGGTGGTCGTTTCCGACAAACTCTGGTGGCGTGGGTGTACTCATGCTTGGTACGAGCTTTTAGGTGGAATTTAGGAGGGCTTTCTAATTGTAGTTCTAAATTCAGTGGGGGCACGCTTTTAGGCACACTTCCAAGTTCAATTTGCACAGAGATGATATTGGACTATTAGGTGCACTTCTAGGTTCGACTGTACACAGAGATGATATTAAGCTATTAGGTACCATTAGGTACGCTTCTAAATTCAACTGCACACAGAGATGGTATTAGGTCTACCTCTAGTTTCAGTTTTGTATAGAGGGGTATTAGACTATTACGTGCAGTTCTAAATTCAACTGTACACAGAGATGATATTAGGTCTACCTCTAGATTCAATTTTGTATAGAGATGTTATTAGGTCTATGTCTTAGTTCAAGTTTTGTGTGATGGGGATATTAGACTATTAGGCACACTTCTCTCAATTCGACTTTATACAGGGAGGGTATTAGGCATGATTCTAAAATCAACTTTGTACAGAGAGGTTATTAGGGAGATTAGTCGATTCAACCAGGCCCAGTATTAGACTAATAGGATATTGGGCACACTTATAAATTCAACTTCCGCAGAGAGGCTATTGGGCGCCCTTCTACATTTAATTTTCCCTCAGAAGCTATTGGACATTTAACTTTCCTTCAGAAGCTATTGGATGCACTTCTAAATTCAACTTTCACAGAGAGTCCATTGGACACACTTCTAAATTCAATTTTCGCATAAAAGCTGTTGGGCACACTTCTAAATTCAACTTTCACAGACAGGCTATTGGGCACACTTCTAGATTCGACTTTCACAGAGATGCTATTGGGTATACTTCTAGATTCGACTTTCACAGAGATGCTATTGGGTATACTTCTAAATTCGACTTCTATTGGGCACACTTCTAGATTCGACTTTCACAGAGATGCTATTGGGTATACTTCTAAATTCGACTTCTAAATGCACTTATATAACTGATGCCTGGAGTTTGGGGTTGCTGGGAGAGAAAAGCATTGTGATAACCCAATCAATCACTGGCCACTGTTCAAATTTCATAATTGTTAATGTGCAAGAAAGTCTGTGTGTGTGTTTGATGTACAGTCTCTAAATTTTACCTGTGTGTTATAGTATCTGTAAATTCATTAGAAATACAAGTCAGTCAATTGGGGCAAGTAATTTGAAATCATGATATTGTGCATTGCCACAGCGTTGGTGGCTGATGTTTTGGTTGCTATTCTTCTTTTTCAAACCTTAAATAAATATATAATTTTACTATACACCGGCCTGGTTCCTGGCTGTTTGGTGATAAAGAGGGTATTTGCAGGGGTGTTGCGAGACAGGTTGGAGGCCTCAGTAAAGTTGAATCTGTATAAGCGCTTTGGGTGCTTGCTACCTTGCTCCAATGAGTCCATGAGTCGAGAGTGATAGTATAATAAATAGTGATAAGTGGGCTGATGCTAATGGGAATATCTACAGAGAATGTATTCTTTTAAATGTTTATTTCAATACAGTAATGTTTATTCTAGTGTATTACTTAATGTGTATTTCAGACATTTTGGAAACATATCTGCAGGAGATGGGTTTGGGGGTTATATTGGGATCTCATTAGTGAATGTCTTGACGAACATCATTATGACTTAAAATGGGGAAGAAAGGCTTCAATGCCTGTGAGGGACAGAGGGCATATTATAAGAATCACTTTGGATGAGCGAGGTACGAGAATTTTAAATGGTACTCAAATAGGTGATATACCTGCACAATGTACATGGCTCACCTCTGCTGCAAAGGCAACTTTATACTATATATTTGTCTCTCATGACCTTTTATCTAGGTGTAAAAATGTTATGGTTACGTCTCAAGAAGGCAGTCATCATTGCCAGGTTGTTTTGGTATTTGCTTTGAACACCATATGCGATACTAGAATGATTACAAATCTATGCCTGGAAATTAGGGCAAGAGACCATGTCATATAATGGAGGCCATCTATATCTATGAGATTGAACTCTAAAACAAATTAGCAATATGATGAAGGAAGGTTTGTTAAGATGATGCTTTCTGATTTTGTGTTCTTGTTCCAAAATGTTTTAAGGGACTTGGTACCAAAAAGGAAACGTACAATGGGCTCTACTACACATTATCATTCTCAAACATTTGTTGTCAGGGTTCTGCATGAAAAAAGAGAATTTAGACACAATGTACGACTACTTAGGAAGCAAGCATACACTAATTGGCTGAAAAGTTATTGAAACATTATGTATCAGAATGATGCTGAATTAATGCTTTATAGTCTCCAAATTAGTGATGGGTCACGTTTCTGGTCGTTATTATAATCTGTCGACCAACAGAGTGCAAAGCAAGCCCAACCACTAGTGTGATCAGTTTGGGAGGGGTATTTACAAACCTTTTATCACAGTTTTAAGAAACCAGATTGTGAACAGGTTATTACTTTAATGCATAATGATTCTGCTTCTCGGCACATTCTTGAAATCAATCTACATGACATTCAGGGGGTAATTCATAGAAATTGGTCAGCGCACAAGTGGCGCACGCAGCTGGTGCACAGTGTGCACGTGCGGTAGTCTACGATTTCGCTAGCGCAAGAGCGGTACGTGTATTCTGAGGGGTGTGCAGGAAGTTTTACACGCGATTTCGCTTGGCGAGCAGGGTACGTGTATTCCTGTAGTGCGCGGGGAGTACCACAAGCAAATTGGCAGTGTGGGTCCTCCCAGGTGTGCCCTCTCCCCCCTCCCTAGGCACTGCAGGCAGCCCACAACCCAGGGGACTACCCTGCACCCCTGGCCATGTCCCACAGGCAGCCCATCCACCCAGGCCATAGCCCACAGGCAGCCCACACCACAGGGGAATACCCTGCACCGCTTGGCCATGCCCCGCAGGCAGCTCATACACCCTGGGAATGCCCCGCAGCCAACCCACATGGCACCATGCACTAGTGAGCCCTGACTCATGTGCCCCTTCACCCCCACCCACCCAGCATTGACGGGCACATGCCAGCAGGCCCCGACTCATGTCCCCCTGCACCCCCACCCACCCAGCATTGACAGGCACCTGCCAGCAGGCCCCGACTCATGTCCCCCTGCACCCTGACCCAACCAGCATTGACGGCACCTGCCAGCAGGCCCTGACTCATGTCCCCCTGCACCCCCACCCACCCAGCATTGACGGGCACCTGCCAGCAGGCCCCGACTCATTTCCCACCCAACACGTCATCACAATCCACAATCATGGGCCTTATGGCCCCCCAAATCACACCCCACACCACCCCTGTCCAAACACCCAACCAAGTATTCCATCCACCCACATAGAAATGCCCATTACATGATACAACCCAAATGGCAAGTATGCACATTAACACATGTCCGTCACACACACTCAATGGGTGCAGGTGAATGAGAAAACCCACATCGCGACATGCATGAAACCAATGAGAGAATACCACACATTGAAGTACCACACATTGAAGTATGAAACAAAAATGTATTGAACACAAAAGAAAGGGAATTAAATCAAATCACACAATAATTGAAATAATAAAGAAAATGCAGCATGTTCCAAAAAAAATGAAATAAAAAATATAAAAGCAGAATCCAAATAAATCCAAATGAAAATGGGTCCAAAGTGTCTGTCCAGCACACCAAATCCAAAGAAAAAAAATAAGAATAATTCATTGCTCCATGGTGAACCAAAAAAAAATGATGAGAAATGCAGTCTTCAACTAAATACAAAGAACAAATCCAGGGTCCATAAGCCCAACTATTAAAAGGAAACCTACAAAAAACCCTACCTAATAAAGAACTATGCACAAAAGGTGGGGCATAGTCCAAGCGCCCCAAATGAAAGAAAAACATAAATGAAACCTAACACTAATTAACTATATACAATGGTGGCGGGCAAGTCCTATGGTTCACTAGTTCATTTCCTGTGCCAGGGCATCATCGAACTCCTGTTCAACGTCCTGGAGGCGTGCCTGTTCCCTGGTCCCGAGGTCTCGCAGGGATAAAGCCATGTCCACCTCCAACTCCCTGCAAATTCCCGCGAGGCACTAAGCCCGCCTCAGCGCCCTGCGCATGGAGTTTTCCGCCCTGACCTTAGTGAGCTGTGCCTCCTCCGCCCGCCGCCGCTCCGCATCTATCCGCTGGCCCAACTGCTGCCACACGGAAGACACTCCCATTCCAGGGTCCTCCTGCTCTCCGGCCGATGCCTGCCCCTCTGATGTTGATGGCCCCGAGCCATGATGCCTCCCACGTTGAGCCTGCCGCTGCCTCCGCCGCAACTGCCTCTGCCAGCACAACAGCATCCGGGCTGATGGAATCCACCGGCGCCATCGTGCACGTGCCCTGCCCGATGATGCTGGCACATCCTCCATCTGCTGGGGTCCAGTTGCTGGGGTGTCCACCCCTGCTAGACCTCCGACTCCCGACTGTGGCAGGGATGGGATCTTCACCGAGCTGGCTGTGTTGGTCGGGGTAGGTCCACAGGGGGCCCTGGTGGCATCTGGGCCAGAAGACGCCATGGAGAACGACTGGCGCATAGTCTGCACAGAGGAGGAGAGGGCCGCCAGAGTGCCCGACACATGTAGGAAACCCCCGACCATGGCCCCTCCCAACTGGGCCATGTTGGCACGCATCTCTTCGTGATGACGTACGTGCTCCCCCCAGGAAGCATGCACGTCATCACGAATGTCACACGTGCACAACGCGACACCAATCAGAACGGTCTCCATATGGTCACAGGTCCCCTCGTCCGCAGGTAGAGGAGTGTCAGATGACGTGGACCCGTCCCCCCTACCTGCGGACGGGCCTGGGATGGGGCATCCCTGCTGGTGCATGGTGGTGCAGTCACAGTGTCAGGGACAGTGACATGTACAGGCCCCTCCACGGCGACCTGTGCTGCCTCCTTTTGCTGTCCCTGGACTGCACCACTTGCACCAGTGGCACCACCCCCACCAGGCCCCATGTGCGGCACAGTAGTAGCCACCTCCTCCTCTGTGCAAACCACCAACCTGGATGGCTCCACACCGTCTTCCACCATTGCAAGCCCCTGTGGGGGCTCACCCACCCCTTCCGCTGCAGCCGTAGTGGCAGACGCGGCACCAGTCCCCTCGCTCCCGGATGATGGTAATTCATGGGAGGGTGACTGGGCCTTGCGTCGCCGGCCGGAGGAGGCATCCCCGTCGCTTTGCTCCACAGCGCCGTCTCCGCCCTCTTCTTCACTCGCCGCTGTGTAGAGGGAGACATAGAACACAAGCATCAGGGTACTGTACAATAGTACCCTAGACAGGAAGCAATAGCACATGAGTGGCACTGTCAAACGTCACTTCCATCATATCCCTCCACAACACATGGGTCAGTGCAGGCAACACACATGCAGAAACAGGCATGGCGCATGCAAAGAACATTTGCATACATGTCCAAGGAACTCTTGAAACATACAATGGTGGTTTGAAACTCACATGCATCATGGGTCATACTGATCACATGCCCACACATCACCGTAGTTTCATCCATCTGGCCTCGTACACCCTAGACAGTGGAGACAAGGATGACTAGGCTTCATCAGTGAATCAGAACATTGTCACGGACATGTGTCAAGCATCCATGGCATTTAGAAGTCACACACATGCTACTCAGACACATATACATGTACACCATACATGTCCTTGACAGCAGCACCCATTTCTCACACCCCATCCATGTCCAACAACAGAGACAGGCATGCATTCATGTGTGCATTCCGCATGTTGCTCCACATGTTGCAGTGTAACACATGCACCATCCATGTGGTTCATGCATGACTGGTCTCACATGCAGCACCATGATGTCCCTGCACACACACATCCATACATGGCCTATGTCACACATACAGGCAAGTAGATGACTACCAGCACACTGCAACATGCCCTGTTTCACACAAAAATGCATGGCCACTTACGCTCGATTCCAGACGGGCCTGCATCCTGAGGATCTGGTGGTGAAGCACTGGGCGAATGTGCTCCAGGACCCTCATCTGCTGGTTGGTAAGCTGGCACCGGCACCCCACTGCATCCTCTGTGTCTAAGAGGCGTTGGGCCTTCTTGAGGGTCCTGGATTTGTAGTCCTCCCAGCACTTCTGGACGTGTTTCATGTCGCGGGGTGCCACCCCCTCCGTGTTGATGGCAACCACTATGTCCGTCCAGATCCTCCACCGTCCTTCTGTGTCGGCGCTCAATGGTGTGAAGAGGGCATCATACTGCCCCAGGAGTTGCTCCACCAGGATGCCAAATTCATCGGAAGTGAAGCTGGCAGCCCTCTGCCTCTGTCTGGGGGTTGCCACTGGTGCCGGAAGGTGTTGTGTCGGACATGGCAACCCCCGAGGCAGGTGTGGGTGGGCAACAGGGTCCTGGGGATGGACTGTGGAGTGATGGAACACCAGTCGGGAGTCTTCTGTTCCGGCAGGGGTGGTCACTGCAACTGGACCCCTGCAGATGGCAGATGTGCAGGCACCAAATGGCAGGGCACGGTGGCAGCAGGCAGACAGGCAGCAGCAGATGGCTGGTGAGAGGCTGCTCGCGGCTCTGGGGGGCAGGAAAATGGCCTTCTGGGCAGGAGCGTGGTCTTCTGTGTGTTGTTGTGAGGCCAGCTTGATATGGAGTGATTTGGCATGTGAAGAAACTGCACGTCAGTGTGTAATTCGAGGAAAGGCCCTTAGCCCGTAAGCGCATCTGTGACGTTACTCACGCGGGCAGTTCCCTTGTGACAGGTGCAGAGTAAATCAGCACGTGAAAAAACTGCACGTCCCCGTGTTAATGAGTTTAATCCGAGGAAAGGGCCTAAGCGCGTAAGTGACGCGCGCGGGTGTTTCCCTCAGCATGGGTTAAAGTTGAGCGTGGCCAGCAGTTCGCTGTACATGCCTTTCGTGGAGACCGACGTCTGTGTTGCTAATTCGTGTTGTTTTGCGCGCCATTACTACTTCACAGCGGATCAAGGACGTATTTCTTCTTTTGGCGGGGGTATTGGCTACGCGTGTTTTTCATTATCACGCTAGTCAGACGGTGATTCGAGCACACTATTTTTCCAATTGCGGGCCCCCCTGTGTATCGCGTACCATTTTCGAGGTCATATTAGCCTGTGTGCTCCAAGCGTATGCATTTTTCGTGTTCCTGGGTGCCACCGCGTACTGCGGGAGGTTAATTCCACACACGTGGGCAACCGGGGGTTGCGTGCACAGTTTAACAGCAGTTTTGGGGTGCTTGAGTGTTGCGTGACCCGTCACTTAATCACTGGGGTCACATACAGCCTTGCAGGTGCAGGGTGCTCTTAACATCTTGTATCCCACCCCCTTCACCCCAATTGCCCAGGGCAATTGGCGTGTACACCTCCCATTGGCACTACTACATCTGTGCCGGCACTACTCCATCTGTCCCCTGCACACTGTTTACTGATGCCACATAGGGCCTTCAAATATATGGATATAGATATATAACAGCAGTTTGTTAGTTGAGCATATAACAATTTATTTGGCAAAGAGGAAAACAAAATTTGCCAAAAGGCACATTCTGTTGTACAAAGTAATTCGTGACGTTTAACATATTAAAACAAATTGCGAAGAAGCAATAAATGATGGAGAGGTGATGCTGTCCAATTGTGGAGTGGCCGACGCGTTTCGAGGGTAACCTCTTCTTCATAAGGGCCCAATTGAACTGTTGACAACATTTCAAGGAGACAAAAAGTAAAATCTTTTATTTTATTTCCATAACAGTCAAGGACTGACTGACAAGCTGTACATAACTCGGGATGCTAGCGAGATGGTGAAGAGCAGAATACTGGAGATCTAGTATGGTGAAAAGAGTGAACTAACAGATCAAAGAGAAACACTCTATACTAATAGCTAAACACATAACAAAGGAGATGTATTGTGTGAGATCCACCTACATGGTGGGATCTAGAAAATGGCGTGATGAAGAGTCAGACAGATCGAGATAAGCCAAAAGCGGTAGTGGGTTCTAAATAGCAAGGACCACCCTTGAATAGTGAAAAAGCTGAGTCAATATGGGGAGCGTGTTTAAGAAAAAACCATACCCCTCCTGTGGACGGAGAAAGAATAACTCCGAAAGAGCGCTACTGAATAAAATAAATAATACTTAAAATAAACCGGAATTGGTTTTAAAGAATGCACTCACTCGAGTTGCGGGACGAGTAGCCAAGGCAACAGGGGCATCCGTGTGGTCAACAAGTATTCGAAACAATTATACGATGCAGGGCATCTGCAAAGAGACACGTACTGCTGGCACCTAAGTGGGGACATATACATTTCTGTTATACTGGAGAGAAATAAACCTGGGGTCTCCCAACCGGGCAAAGGGACCCAAGTAGCGGTAGCTTACCTGTACAGTGCGGGGAACACTGTTAGTGGAAACATTGAAGTACCTGATGATTGTACATAGTATTGGCCCTGAAATCTAAAGTAACTGTTGTGAAGAATTATTTCCAGTAATTCCACAATAAATTCTTTGTTCCCTCTTATATGTTCATGATTCAACAGGAGCCAGAGTACAGCATCAACCCCTTCGATGTGGGGAATAGAGGTGTAAAGGCTGCATACATCCATACTAAAGAGAATGCAGCTAGTGTCCAGGGCTATGATTTCTTGTAGACAGTTGAGGAAGTCTGTAGTGTCCTTCAGGTAGGTTGGTATTTCCTGGATTAGAGGTTGAAGTAAACGATCCACATAGATGGCCAATGGGTCAAATATGCTATCAGTTCCCGCAACTATTGGTCTGAGTGGCGGATTAATGTTGTCTTTATGAGTACGCTTGCACTATGCGCCATTGCATGATGGCCTCCATATTCCTCACTCACCGGCTTCTATGCCCTTTTCTATGTTTATTATTTAGTTTCCTTTCTACGTCTGACGGCGTGTCCCCAGCACAGCTCGTTCCCTAGGTTACGACCGCGCGGAGCCACTGCCTGCCGGTTTCAGTTTCCACTAACAGTGTTCCCCGCACTGTACAGGTAAGCTACCGCTACTTGGGTCCCTTTGCCCGGTTGGGAGACCCCAGGTTTATTTCTCTCCAGTATAACAGAAATGTATATGTCCCCACTTAGGTGCCAGCAGTACGTGTCTCTTTGCAGATGCCCTGCATCGTATAATTGTTTCGAATACTTGTTGACCACACGGATGCCCCTGTTGCCTTGGCTACTCGTCCCGCAACTCGAGTGAGTGCATTCTTTAAAACCAATTCCGGTTTATTTTAAGTATTATTTATTTTATTCAGTAGCGCTCTTTCGGAGTTATTCTTTCTCCGTCCACAGGAGGGGTATGGTTTTTTCTTAAACACGCTCCCCATATTGACTCAGCTTTTTCACTATTCAAGGGTGGTCCTTGCTATTTAGAACCCACTACCGCTTTTGGCTTATCTCGATCTGTCTGACTCTTCATCACGCCATTTTCTAGATCCCACCATGTAGGTGGATCTCACACAATACATCTCCTTTGTTATGTGTTTAGCTATTAGTATAGAGTGTTTCTCTTTGATCTGTTAGTTCACTCTTTTCACCATACTAGATCTCCAGTATTCTGCTCTTCACCATCTCGCTAGCATCCCGAGTTATGTACAGCTTGTCAGTCAGTCCTTGACTGTTATGGAAATAAAATAAAAGATTTTACTTTTTGTCTCCTTGAAATGTTGTCAACAGTTCAATTGGGCCCTTATGAAGAAGAGGTTACCCTCGAAACGCGTCGGCCACTCCACAATTGGACAGCATCACCTCTCCATCATTTATTGCTTCTTCGCAATTTGTTTTAATATGTTAAACGTCACGAATTACTTTGTACAACAGAATGTGCCTTTTGGCAAATTTTGTTTTCCTCTTTGCCAAATAAATTGTTATATGCTCAACTAACAAACTGCTGTTATATATCTATATCCATATATTTGAAGGCCCTATGTGGCATCAGTAAACAGTGTGCAGGGGACGGGAGGGCCCCACTTTTTGGGTCCTCTTCTATTTTCTCTTTTCTGATTTAGGCTTTGTGCCAAGGCCTTTTTTCCTCCCCCGCACCTTTAAATTCTTAAACCAGCTCTTCTGTACATATAATGATGATTTGAATTTCTATATCAATTGTTACCAGGTGTGCACCACTGTCAGCATTTTTGACTACTCCATCTGTGCCATGGCTGGGAGGCCACAAAAGGTGAGGGGTGCCTCAGCTGGGTGTACTCCCCATGGTGGGCATGGTCAGGGACGTGGGCAGGGTGACCAGGGAGTAGGGGGACTCCAGGGTGTCTAGGGTGGCTGCAGAGGGGGAAGAAGCAGGGGCGCGCCAGCTCGGCACGATGTTCTGCCACGTGTTGGTGCCGTCATGCCAGCACCCCCTGCGCCTCCGGAAGATTCAGTTCTTGCAACCTGCACTGGCGCCCATGTGACCCGGCAGTCCGTTTCATCGACTGGCATGGGCCCAAGGGTAGTGGTAGCTGCAGGTGCAGCTGTGGACACCAACACCCAGGCTCAGGGTCTGCCAGCGCAGGCTGCGTTGGCACTCGAAGAGTCCATGGAAGATTTCCAGGAGGTCAGGAGGCACACTGTAGGTGCACGCAGGGCTGCCCTGACCAAGGTACGTGTCCCAGGGGGAGTAATGTCATCTGCTGCCCCGACCAGCCGGGTGTTGGCAAGTGCATGGGTAGATGCAGCCGAAACGAGCCCGGTTGTGAGTCTACCATCCAGGACAGTCCCGGTCAATGACCCTGGCACAGTGGATGTTGCTGCGCAGGGTCCATTCCAGGGCACCCAGCAGCCACTGACGCAAGTCAGGGCTTCTGTCCTTGTTCCACCTGCCACTCCCTCGGTTCAATCCACCACTGCCACTGCCCATACTGATCAGGGTGGCATTTGCCAGCCAGGGTCTGCACCACTGTTCAAGAGGAGGAAGGTTACACCTGCAGTAGAGGCCGGGACCCCAGACACAGCTCCGGCCTCCGGCACGTCGAGAAAGAAACCTTTCTGCAAGCAGGAACTGGACTTCCTTGTGGACTACGTGCGGGACCACAACCGTGATATGCTAGTAGGGCCCAATTGTCAAACTACGACTGCCCATCAGTTGCGGATCATGTGAGTGCATTCGGCCATGAGGTGCGCACAGCTCAAGAGTGCAAAAAGCGTTGGGATGACCGCAAATGCAGTACTAAGGCAAAGCCTGCCTCTAATTACAACATGACTGTGGTGACGGGCAGTGGACCACCACCTGAGGAGGAAGACCTCACTCCGCACGAGTCTGTCGCTGCGGAGTTCATACCAGCAGGAATGGTTGAAGGAGTGGGAGAGATGCTGGACTTTGATGCCCCGTCCAGTGAGTGTTGTAGCGTCTTTGTCGATGCAGGATGCTGGACATGTAGAGCAGATGGGACTGTCGTCATGGCCACACTTGCACCCTACTCACATGCTACTCACCCGCCTGCCCCTCCGGTCCATGTTCCAGCTCACTGGCCATTCTGCATGTAGCCTGTGGTCACTTTCCTCTCAGCACTGGGACTATGTGATTGCATGACTGACATGCATGTGTCTTCGGCCTGCATGTGGGTACTCCACGTAGGCATGCTCCCTTGCCCCTCCAGAACCCCTGCACCCCAATTTCAACAACTACAATGGCCTGTTCAAGACTCCTGTGTACATGCAAACTTCCACCAGTCAACCTGCCAGACACATGCAGTGGGTTACATCCAATGTCCTTGATGCAGGGTGTCTCACTTGGACTGTGCAGATGGCAGATGCTCCGCAGGGACATGAGTGCCCATTCATGCTCCATGTGCATTCCATGCATGTGTCCTTGACAGGATGATCACAGTAGTAAGTGTTCAGCCTGACCTACATTTCCTGGCATTTGATCATCAATTCCATGCCCAGTCTGTCTCAGGCCGGCATCACACATAGGTTTAGGGTGTCACAGTCTGTGTGGGGCACAGGCATCACCCTGTTTCTGGCCCACTGACTCTGTTCAACTGGTGTAGTGGCTTCTGCACACATGGGTGTACTACTGAGGGTTCATCATGTGCCCTGCTTACTGCCCTATCATCATTTGCTGTGTCGTAAGTTGAGTCAGATGATGCAATTGACGCTACTCAACACTGTCTGGCAATACACAGGTCTCAGGTCACCCTTTTGCTGCCATGCAATACCTCCCTGCATTTTCAGTTATGGGGTATGGGGGGTTTGCTTGTAGCCATGCAACACATTGCACATTGCATGTGATGCCTGAACTTGCCCTTGCACTGCCTTCACGTCTATTGGTGTACTTCATGATGTACTTGTTCATGTAGATAGTGGCTCACGTACACATATCCTGCGCTGCATCAACCCACATCTTAGCCGGGTTTCACCCTTCCACATTAGTACTCACTGATGCATTGTCAAAGTCACCTGGCATGTATGGACTCTTTTTCATCCCTTCTCTATCATGTATGCGACGGGCACAGGTGCATCCTATGACACATGTACACAGTATTTGGACTCCCTAGTGGTTGTTTAGATGGGTGTATTGGTCAATATGCGGCCTATACCAACTTGCGTAGGGCAGTGATTGGGTGTAGCCTGCCAATCGGGTTGTGATGACTGTGCAGCATCCTTCACGTGTGTATGTGTGCAGTTCCACATACATCAAAGCAAGCAGCGTAATGGCTGGTGTATTGTATTGGATGCTGGTCATGTTCACAATACAGGTGTAAGGAGAAATGGGTGTATCTGAACACTTTGACATGTACATATGCAGGCAGCTTCAACGTTGTGTGGTGCAACATTGCAAGTACTCACTTATGTGTTCGTGAAAGTGTCCATTGACACATGTGTCTTCTGCAGCTTTCTTGTTGACTGACTAATATGTAGTTGATAGACGTTTATGCTATAGACATTTCTGCATTGCACACGTTATGTGGTAGTGGCAGTATCCCAAAGATTCACTGCTGTGCAGTATGTGTATGGCCAGGCCCACTTAGCTACTATGGTGCCTCCTGGCTGTGAACATTCCCAGAAGAAATGATGTAATAGGCACATTCATTGACCAATGTGCACACAATCAGGCCCTGAGGGGTGTTGTGGAGGCCTCATGTCCTGCAGCTCGGATGGTACATGGCGCTATGGTCCCTCATGCCTGGTTTCAGGCCCTTGCTTTGCTTGTGACATTCACTACTTCTACATGGCCCATTCCACCCGGTACAATGCAAGCTGCAGATGGATGTGGCTATATTGATGATGATGCTCCAGTGATGCATGGCTACATGCATGTTACCTGTGTCATGGTGTGTTTGTATTCACTTGCAGCAGTGGTCAATTTGCAGTCAAGGCATGGTTATGGTGTGTTGCATCTCTTAGTTGCCATCTGTCTTTTCTGCCTGTGACATGTGCCGGACAGAGGTGGTGTCGATGGAGTTCATATACTACATTTTGTTATACTGTAGGCTTTGCTATTTACACACATCCATTTCTGCTTTTGGGATGTGTATGCATATCATGGTCATTGGATGCATGCCAGCTTCTCCTTTGTGTGGGACATGTCTGCTTCATGTGTTGGCTGTGTATGTGATGTCTATGTGTGTGTGTTTAATGTGCTTCTGACATGTGTAGTAATGTTAATCTTTTCTTCCATTTCCAGATGTTGACACATGGACGATGAACGATGATGATGGAGCCAGAGGATGGTGTTGTCATGCCAGACACAGGGTTGCTATCACACCAGCAATCCAGCACAAGTGGGGGTCGTGGGGTGGTAGGCCACGAGAACCCACTTGTGTTCCAGACCATCTTGTCTAGGGCTGGCAATGAGTCTAGCTCAGATTATCACTCTGACGACAATGTTGAGTTGGATGTGCATTGGGTCCATTCGTCAGGGGTGAGTGATTCTGATGTGGACGCCCCTCTGTCTGCCGCACCTGCATTGAGGGACGAGACAGTGGTGGGACCTCCGCCTGTGGTGGATCGGGACGCATGGTCACCCTCCACTCAAGTTGCTGATGTGCCTGGGGCATCAGGTCGATGGAGGAATGTAGTCCTGCAGCCGCGGCCGGTGCCAGCCCAACAAGGACGTCAGCGCCTTGGGCCCCACAGGTGTCAAGCCCAGCAACGCGGTGGACGTGCGTCACTGGAGTATACTGAGTGGGAGCAAGCCATGGTTGCCAATTCAGAACACCAGGGGCAGCAATTGATAACATCGCTGAGAGCATGGAACGTGTGGCCCAATCCTTGCTACCCCCTGCTAGGCAGGTGGAACTCTAGCAGCGGGTGGCACAGTCCACGGCCCGCTCGCTCAGGCTGGGCATGGCGGCCTCAGACAGGGCACACTGGGCTGAAATGGTGTCTTTGCGTCAAGCAATTGCTGCTCACGCAGAGGCACACATGGAGGCCATGAGGGTTGAGTATGAATCCCTCAGATCTACTCTGGGTGTGCTCTTGATGTCCCAGAGGTAGCGGTCAGAGGAGAGGTTGGAGCAGCTAGAGAGGACCATCTCGGCTGAGCTACGTGCTTGCCGGGAGGTATACCAGTTGGCAAGCCAGGCCACGCAGGAAGAACTCTGTGTTACACGTGCTACCTTGCAAGAGGAAGCACGCGTATCACGCAAGGTTCTACATGCTGACCTACGTGTCATCACCGCACAGAACCAGGCTCACCCGTCCCACAGACTTGCTGCCGACGAGGGTCAGGCTGTGCCTAGGCATGGTCATGGTACTGTGCCATGTCAACCTTTTCAGTCAGAGGGTGACGCGGATGACGAGATGGTTTATAGTGAAAAAACCAAATTACAAAATATCGAAAACAAAAATCTCGAATCCAAAATATCGAAAACAAAAATCTCGAATTTTTTTTTTAATACGTTTTTATTTCGAAATGGGGGGGTTGCCCCCTCCAACCGCCCGTTTTTCTTTTTTTTTTATTTTACCCTTTTTTTATACTTACCTGAACCCACAAATACATATAAATAAATAAATAAATAATTCGAGATTTTTTTTTTCGAGATTTTGGTTTCGATATTTTTGTGATTCAATATTTTGTTTTCGGTTTTTTGACCGACCACCCGACGAGATATCTCCCACACAGGTCGGGCTGTGCAGGTGTTGAGCCCATGGAGGTTTATTTTTTTTTCTCAACATCATCGCATGTGTGTGTTGAGGTGCACCCTGTACCTCCCCCCTCCTGGATGCCTCCCCCCAACCCCGGGTCATATGTGGCCATTTTTGATTTTTCATTTTAGTTTAGTTAGTTAAAATTGTTTTTGATTGTTAGTTTAATTAGGTAATGTAGGTTTTCTATAGATAGTTTAATTGGGTAATATAGTTTAAAATTGCTTTTCTATTGTGCATTCATGTGACGTGTGGTGCTTTGTGGCTTTTGAACGCATCCACTGTCTGTTCCAGCTGGGCCCTTCAAGCGTGTCTCATGTATGTGTTTGCAGCGTTGGGTCCTGACTCACATAGGCCACTCCTGCTTCCCTTATCCATGGCCTCGTAAGGATGGTTCGGTGTTACAGTCATTTACACAAGGGCTTTGGACTGTCATATCTGTGGCCTGTCTGCTGCTGTACTACTTGTGTTAACACCCCTAGTGGGGATTGTGGGGGTTTTATCCACGGCATGCCTGTATTAGATTTGGGTGGGTTCATGATTGATGTGTCCATTAATTGATATACATTGTAATGTATGTTTCTTTTCATTTCTGAACATGTGCTTGATGCACTTCATGCTATAGATAGTGGCCTGCACCCTTTGCCTGTCAAAATCACACTGATGGTGGAAGGAAAACTGATTTAGGTCTCTGACATGGCCCAGTCACAACCAGCATGAAGAGACACACCAGGGAACTTTCCAGTGTTAATTATATGTTTTGTGCCCTTTCTGCAGGAGAATGAGCCTCCAGACCACCTTTGCCAGCAGACATGGGGCATAGTACTACAGACAGCTGGCCACATTCGGTGGGGCAGACATTCGCATGCATGCGCAAGCAGTGGCACAGGGCTTGTGCTCAGATATCCAACAGAAACAGACGTGTTCCCAGGAGCTCAAGCAAGGTGAGCAGCACAAGGGGGCCACACCGCAGCCAACCTTCCACCAGGCCACTTGCACATGCATGCTAAGTAGCGCCACTGATGGTGAGCTTGGAAAGATATTGTTGTTGAAGCGCACAGTACAGCTAAGATGCGTTGGGGACAAATGGCAAGTTGCTTTCCAAGTTGTCAGGGGCACACGCAGGGGCTGTCGCACATATCCTCTGGTGCCCCCTGCTCTATAGAAGCAGAGTTATTAGCGCAGTAGCATTCCTAGCCAGATACTTATACAGTGCACAGGGACACCCAGCGAGGCACAGACTTGTGTGCATTGCATATCATTTGCATGTGCTAATTGCAACTTGCACTGCATATTGTAATCCACGGCTGGCAGGACACGACTTGTACTGAAGTTGCACCTCGCTATACGTGTCTAGCAGCTCACCCAGGGAGCATTCTATCATGTGTGAATCTTGAGGCATTGCTCTTCCATTTACCGCTTGGCCACGTGCGCCGCCCTTACTGCATTGACAGTGTATGAACCATCACGATGGCAAGCTAACGTTTACGTACATAGCACCAGACAAGAGTGTTTTTTTGTGTAGAAGTCAGTGAATTTGGGGCATTGATGGTGTTGTGTGTGTGTGTGTTGTAAACACACACGGATTAGTGACTCTTGCTCTCTTTGCAGCATGGAACTGATCCTGTTACCGGACCTGGGAGTGCACAGGCAGGAGGCCAGCACTCACCCCAGAGATAAGTCTCTCTTTGTCTAGCATTTGACTAATTTAGTACAATGTGCATGTAGAAGTTGGTTTCTCTGATTGAGTATGTTATTGTGAATTGTCGTATTTTGTATTTGACCTACTTTCCCTTGCCAATCCAACTCCCCTCGCCTGCCTCTCTTTCCGGTTATCCTGAATTGCAATGCCTGTCCAACCAAAGGATCCCTGACCCACTTTCCCCGCCGCGGTCTCAGCAGCCTGTGCAAGTTTTAACTTGCAGGCGCCCAGACCACGGAGGGGGTGGTTGGTTCATGCCACTCCTGCGCCAGGAGACCGGAGCTGTGACACTACCCATCAGGTGTTGCATCCTCATTGGATGTGGTTTCCAGAAAAAGGTACCCAAACTGTTGGCCCATTGTTCAACTGTGCTACCTTGGTAGTTGTATCATTGTGCTTGTACATGTACCTGTTCTTAATGTTGCACTTCAAGTTATCTACTGGACACTCTTCCTGGGTTTTTTGGTGCCTAGGGCCTCTTCCCATGTGTTTGGGGTTTGGGTCTTTTGAGTTCTCTGCAATTTGGTATTTTTACCAGTCAAAGAGGCCTCTGAGGGGGCTGCACACTATTTACACGCACGGTGGGAGATGAACACCAAGGGGTAGGGGGATCCTGTATCCAGGTAGACTAGATGGAAGAAGGCTACATACCAAAGACACAGTTGTTCAGAAGGTCATGGTGATGTGTACATGAGGGTGGGCCTTTTGTTGTTGGACAATAAGCCTGGCCTACAGGGTTTGGTCACTCTCTGACAATGTCATTGTGTGGTACTATTTATATGATGTGTTGTGCTGGTCAATGGCTGTTCCTGTGTTGTATTTACTTTCCAGGTGTCAGGGGATTGTTGCGCTTTGACATGCTGGGGTGTACACATGGTCAGTGTTCACATGTGATGTGTACAGGACACTGAGGGTCACTTTATTTCACATGCATATATTGAGTGCATGTCTCTACTGACACACACAGTTGCACAATGCTCAACCACACATGCAACCACCCTTCCATGCTCACAGGTGCACACATATTGCCTTCTCGGGCACGCTGTATCCCTACAGCGCATGATGAATTGCCATTTGGGGATCCTGTACATGCGTCAATAGTTTATTTTTTACCTTAGTTCTTTTCATGTGGTGCTGAAGGTGTATCCCCAACACAATGGCTGCTCACTGTGCTGTGTGCTGAGCAGTGTGTAGCAGGAGAGGCACACAGCACACGGGTTGGGGAGTAGCGATGTTGCCTTGCCGAATGTGCATGTGAACAGGCATTCAGTGCTGTGTTGAAGCTACCAGTGGTGCAAGGCATTTGTGTATGTCTTGGTATGTGTGGGAGGTTGTTGGTCAGTCATTTCATCTGATTCCATGTCAGGCATCATTGTCTCGGCCCACTTTCCATTTCTCACATGTCACTCTGTATCTTATTGGCCATGTGTTTGGCTTTTGCTGTTGCATACCATGGTGTGGCAGACAAGGGTTATGTGGTTTGGGAGGGTTTGGGTGACATAGCAGGGATTGTCATGGCCTGTTTTGTGGGGGGGCGGTGATACAAAGCTTACATGTGTTCCTTTCGGTCACACGGGATTGGCTATGTTTAAGTAGCTAGGGATGCACACAATGTAGCACTTCCATGGCAACATCCTCAGGCTGGTAAGGTTGTGACAGTTGACTGTCTTTTTATCATCACCAGTTGTCACCTGGTATGTGCCAGGCCTGTGTGCACTCCGCAGGGGTGGGAGTTTAGGTGAAAAACAAGGCCACATGCTGGGTCCGGGCTGCCTCGTCACTTCCCCTTTCCCTTCCCACGGGCATCGCCAGTGCATTTGGTTGGGGATGTGGGGGCACCACCATGTCCACCGGTATGCCCTGCCGTGTTGCAACATTGTGCAGGACACATGCTGCCACAATGATCCTGCACACTACTGGGGGTGCATATAGTAGCTGTTCACCAGAGCGGTCAACCGAGCGGAAGCGTGACTTGAGCACTCTGAATGTGCGCTCCACTATGGCCCTGGTTGCAACTTGGGCAGCGTTGTATCTTACCTGGGGTGTTGTGGTGGGGTTCTGGATTGGCGTCATCATGTGGTTGCTCAGAGGGTAGGCACTGTCCCCTGGGGAGGTGAGGATGGTTGTGATTAGTTGGGTTTGTGTATTTATCTGTGTGTGACATGCATGCATGTGCACAGGCATTTATACTCACCTAGGAGCCATGTGTCACCATGCTTCCCAGCTTCCAGGGCCCGGCTCAGGGTGGACATTCTGTATATGAAACTGTCATGGGTTGAGCCAGGGTAGTTTGCATAGACAGAGGTGATGATTCCCTTTGCATCACATACAACCTGCACGTTGATGGAATGCCAGTGCTTGCGGTTTCGATAGATGTGCTCAGTGGCCCTAGGTGGACGTAGGGCCACATGGGTGCAATCTATGGCACTGAGCACTTTGGGCAAGTGTGCCACCCTGTAGAAGTCCTAGACCACGGCCTGCCTTTCTGCGGGTGTTCTGGGCATTTATATGTGCCTGCGGACTGAGGGAGGCGCAGTCATGATTGCCAACACCTGGTGTAGGCAGCGTGACTGTGTGGCCTGTGAGACCCCCCCCCCACTATGGCAGTTGTCCGCTGAAATGACCCAGTGGCCAAAAAATGCAGCACATTGAGCACCTTCTCCAAGGGGCTCAATGCTTGGGAGCACAGGGTGGGGGATGTAAGGTCATCTTCCCACTCCCTGACAAGGTCTAGGATGATACGAGGTGGAAACCTATACCTGTCATAGACCTGGTCGTCAGGCATCCCAAAAAGGCTGGTCCTGGGCAAAAAAATGTGGGGCCTGGCTATTCTCCTCCTCCTGCGGTGCCCCATGATCAGCGCTGCGGCAAATGGGGCATTCATCGTAGCTGTATATATGTGTTTGTTGTTGCGCGCACTTTTATACTGTGCGCGGGGACGCTTCCGCCTGCCTTCCTGTAGCGGAGGTATTGACGCCAGTGCGCGTCTGTCTATTAGCATGCACGTGTTTCCCATATTCGATTCCATGAATACGTTTTGTTTGCGTGCGTGTGGGCGCGCTGTGTATTTCCCTGCAGTACTTCCCCAGTGACGCCTTCTTTGTCACGCATTGTTCCCCATTCCGCATGTCACACCCTGTGTCCCGCCCCTTTTTGGTGTGTGCGCCGACGCTGTGCGCTATCGCTGTGCGCTATCGCTGTGCGCGTCGCGCAAAACGTTCGGGTTGTTGGAATGACGTGTGCGCCCTTGTGCGCCACGCAAGGATTTGGCACACATCCCGCAGTAAACACGCACAGGCCCTTCCATAAATCACACGTGTGCGCATGCGCTTGCTTTTTCACTCTTGTGCCAAGGTTTTCGGCGCACATTTGTTCCATGAATCGGCCCCTCAATGTGAAATTTTAAAAGCAAAAGCATCAAATGTACCTGGTCCTTTCGATCATGACGCTCAAATCTGATCCAGTTCTTTGGGCAAAGGTTTTGTTTGACGTGTACAATAACATCATGAGATATCACATTTTGTCAAATTCATGGAAGGACACAACAGTGGTAGTTATTTTCAAATCAGGAGATCGGTTGAATCCTGCTAATTATTGACCGATATCACTCCTGGGTGCATCCTACAGCATCTTCTTTATGTTTATTTTGTGAGCCCTTAACATCTGGGTGAGACAAGTTAAATGTTTGGACTATAAACAATCATGGTTTAAAACAGGAACTAACATCTTTTTAAATTGTCTTGTGTTGCGCCTATTGACTTATCAGGCCACGGAAGCAAATCGACCCTTGTAATTAGCCTTTTTGGATATAAGTAAGGCCTTTGATTGAAGGCCACAGATTAAGTTGGTCCAGCAAGGAAACCTATCCAACTGGGTCACCAGTAAGCAGGGCCTACATTAGTGTTGCATGCTGGCCCCATTTTTATTTAATATGTATATCTCTGAGATTGGTGTTAATTTAAGAAGTACAAATCCTACTAGATTGGGAACACATCGGATTCATAACCTCCTCTATCCAGACGACTTGGTGTTAATCGATTATACACCAGTCAGACTCCAATGCTCACTTGAGGCTGTTCACTGATTTGGAAGTTAACTTCCCCAAATTGAAAGTCCTGCTAATGAATCCTTTGAACAACAACCTAAGGAGAAGGTCATATAACTGGTTAGTAGAAACTTGGTGTTATGAAACATTTTAAATATCTGAGTGTCTGATTTTGTAACAAGGAGTCACAACAGGTACATAAAGCACATAAAAAAGCCAGTACGGCAAGTGCTGCAGCTCAGTTGGGATTATTTGAGAAGAGGGACAGGCATTTCTTATTGACTCCTGTGGTGACTATGTAGAACCATAAGATTATACCAAGGTTGATCCATGGTGCAGACACATTAGATGAGGGCTGGCATAGGGTAAGGATAGAATCAAAAATTTGAAAGAGGGTTTTGGCCTCCCATTGAGTACAACGTTGGCGGCAGTACGGCATGAATTGGGGTTAAACTCTATACAGGCACGCATTGATTGGTGACGATTACACATAGTGAGGTTGATACTGCTACCATCGGACAACACTCTATTTGTTATATTTAAAGATCTATGGAGCAATAGCTTGTGTAAAGATCTGTGTAAATGGGTAGGTCTCTGTCTTTGTATACTCAACAAATTGACTCTACTGAGGTTGAGCTATTATGCTATCTGTATAGGGTAAAAAGAAAACTCCTAGAACATGATTGGATTGCTAATAGAAATGTGCTAGCACGTTCTAAAATGTATGAGCATTTTTATGGTGATGTAAAATCTTTTAAGGTCCTACTATCTGCACAAACATGTTTCAAGATCATATAGAACTGCTCTGTTAAGAGTTAAACTCAATCATTAGCCCACTAATGATGTTATGGGAGCAAGAGTAAGAATTGTGAGAAAGGAGAGATTGGGCCTCATTACAACTCCGGCAGTAGCTGTGCCAGTAAAATCAGCAGGCTGCCACCGGAGTTGTCATTGTTTCCAGCGCCTGACTTCACAGAATCACTGAGCCATTACAGCCCCAGCAGTCCGTCAAGTCAGGTGCTGGAAAATTTTACTCCCCATTCCTAGGAGGACGGAAGCACCAACACCGTGTGCAACAGTGGCAGTTTTTCGGTCAAAGTCTGTGAGCGGCTGCCATCCTGCTCGCCAGGTCTGACCTGGCAGGCGGGACGACAGCTGCTTACAGAACTCAGAGTGTGCCGGTCCGGTAACAACGGTGCCGGTACGCTTACCTGCACCACTGCACCATTGTTACCGGTCCGGCACACTCGTAATGAGGCCTACTGTGTCGTTTCTGACATGCTGGTATTGAGATGTTGAAACACTTACTGATCTCATGCATTGCTTTGATTGCAATGCATTTAGAAGCATTTGGCAGATATGTGACAAAATCTGGAACCTTCAATTGAGAGGGTATATGGTACTGTTTGTTAATAAATCCAGGGGACATGTTGTCGGTAGCTGCTATGACATATGTTTATTTAATTTTCAAGGAAAATAATTTTTCTACTGACCTCACTTGTATGTTACTGTCTGTTTAGTCGATTACAAACCCATCTTGTATAGATTAAATGAAACACTTGGTAATAGGCACCCAGCATTTTTCACTCTCAGGTAGCACTTTACAAAATAGCTTTAATTAGCCATTTTTTGCACTCAGCACTGCAGTTTAAGATCATGCTGTTGCACTTTGGATATGACATGAATTTTAGTAGGAACTTTGGTTCATTGCGTTTAGCCTGTTTCGATGATGATGTAATTTTTTTTTAAATATGCATTATTATGAGATTGAGTTTTTTTGTCAGTTTTTAATCTAAAATCTGAATGTAAGTTGTTTGAATGTATTATAATGGGAAAGGTTTTTGGATTAACCGTGACATGATAAATAAATAAATATATTCTACCTACCATGTAGCAGTTTGAAAGGCTGTGTACTACACCTTGTGTCTGCGGACATACCTGGATGCAGGTGACAGCAACCAAACCCAAAAACACAGATAACAACCCAATTTTCATGTTTCCTTTCCACACAAACAATATTCATACACCAACATTACAAACAAGTAAAACAACTCAGACATACATTTACAAAACACTAGTATGTCTCCAAATGTAAACTTTTTTTTACACATACCACGATATTATGGATTACACCAAATAGTAAACATAACTGTACACCTTATGTATGCAGTTCACACTTTTTAAGAAATGGAGCACAAAAACCCAGCACAAGAAAACAAACTCTCTGAACGTAGTAATTAAATATCCCCTTCCCTTTTATTCCATATGTTTTCCGACATGAGCGATGAACACTCAATTAATGGTAAATACATACATATATCTCAAAGTTTACTGAAATAATGCATGTTGCCAATCACTTATTAAATGACATCTTATTGATATATTTTATTCTCCACAAAGTCCAAGAAGAAATAAATGAAGACAGTAATAATGAGGAAGCAACTTTAAATACTAACAAGGGACACATTGAAACTATTGAAACCAAAATTAATAAAATATGCACACAGATGTGTGAATGAAAATATCAAGTTGGTGAACTATCTAATTACGTAAAGAATCATGTGATCTGTAATACCTATTTCCATTGCCCCATGTGCACCTGTGACCCTTTTCCTGAACAATCATCCCAATCATTGACAGAATATTATTATAACAAACTTTCTGATGAAATCTCTATCCCCAATTCTCCCAATCTGTTCAACCTCCAAATTCCTCTATTTATGTGTCCTACTCCCCATCCTTTTTTTAAATAATTATAAAATATATTGTAAATATACAAATATAATGTTACAATGTTGGTAAAAATAATATTTTTAAAAGAATTGCCATTTTGATATCTGTGGACTATAATATTGTCCATGTCTGCATATTTGCATACCAGTGACACAGTACAGATATTTTGGTGTCTGTAAACGTACTGCCAAGTGTGCGGAGAGAACTACACACTTTTAATTTGTCTGTGAATGTCATTGTCTGGGTGCAAACGCCTCACCATGTATATGCTATGTCATGTGGTGGTTTGCAGACATCATGATGTGGCCGTGGACGTTCCCAGACATCATCAAGTGACCGTGCCCATGCAGTGGAATGACGTGTCCATGATCGAGGTCTGTGCTTCGCGGACCTCTGTAAATTCAATTTTCACCCACTCTATGGGTTTTAAAGTTCACATTTTGCCCTTCCACACCTCCTAGCACCATTGTCAGTGCTTCTATGAACTTTTTACAACTTTTAGGCACTTTTTTCCTGTACCGGAAGTCTGCAGTCTTGTCACGGAATCGCAGATGTCCCTGGACATCGTCACATGACCACACCTGTGTCTGCTTTGGGTATTTGCACTTCATTGACATCTTTAAATTAAATTATTTTCCGCACTCTATGGACTTTCAAGTTAAACCTTTGTCCTTCCACAGCTCCCAGCACCATTCTTACGTGATTTCTAAAAGTTTCACAACTTTTTAAGGCCTTATTTGTGCACTGAAGTCTGCAGACAGGGTGGTAGTCCGGGGACATTTCCTCCAAAGGAACCCACCCATTTCTGTTTTTAATTCTAAATCTGGCAACCATCAGAGAGGCCCTTATTATCTTGGGAGCTAATAAAACCTTCCAATGGCATCTGCAACGACCATCCCTCCTCCCTTTGCTCCCACCATCACCTGGAGGACCTGGATAGGGCAACAGGATCCCTGTAGCAGATGACATGCAGGAGGAGAGGAAGAAGAAGATGTAGTGGAAGAAGTGGCTACTATGTTGGGTGGGCAGAAGCAGTCGTGAGTGTGGAAGTTTTTCACCACCATTGGAGGAGTGCCAAAGGTTCAGGCTACCTTCATGTGCTGCACTGAGTGCAACATTGCACTCCGTCACAGCCAAAAAGAGGAGTACTCCTTGGGTACTACCTCTGTGTGCTGCCACACCTGCACCTTCCACCCGGCTGCCCTGAGAAAAGCGATTCCCTACTCAGGGAGTAGGATTGCTTCAGCCACTACACCCTCCTCGACCACACCTGTCACCAGTTGGGACACTGCAGTGGGACTGAGCGTTCATCCTGCCGTCACACAGGCCATGAGGCTGTTGACCCATACCTTGCATGGTGGACAGTACTTTTTATGTACTGTGACACAATTATCTGCAGGGGGGAGGGAATCCAAAGTACCTTCGAGGTGGCTGTTTAGGCACATGAAAAGGATTGCCCCAACCTTAGTTTTTGCAGACTCAACATCTTCCTTTGTTCTGCTGTCCCTCCCTTATGATGGTTGGTGCCCCTTCCCTCCCTCTGTCCTCCCCCCTTCTGCTTTGCACCCTCTATTCCTGTGCCCAAAAAAATACCAAAAATACCCAGAGAAGGTTCCTCATGGAAGCGCAGTTCAAAGTTTAAAAATAGAATGAGAAGAAAACTACTCTCATAGATTCCATTGACTTTATATTTATACTAAATGTAAGAAGAGTCTATAAGAATATCTTACATTTTCATTAGCTTTACATTTAAGGCTAATGAAAATTGTAGACAATTTCAATATTAAAAAAAAAAAAGTTGACTGTAATATATTTCTGTCCCAAGCTCTTTTCTCTGCCATACAAAATGTTAACATAAAGTATAACATGTTTAAGAAGTGTTTAGCCATTATTTGTAGATTTCACCCTTCCCACTCATATTACACTACCATCAAAAAATGACTGACCCCAGTTTTCCACAGTCATATGGTCCGCAGACAGTAAAACTGTCCACAGACTTCAGTGTGAATTAAAGAGGGGGGGAGGATTTAAACTCAATTTCCTTTTTTTCATTCTGCAATGGTGGCTCTTAAAATAACCTTTTTTTGTTTCCTTTGGATTTATGATTTATACTACAAATGTGTACTTGTACTTATTTGATTTTATATCTTTTGCAAAAACTGTTTTTTCATTTGAACCTTTCAGGGAAAGATTCCATTGGCCTTTACAATGTATCCTTCATAGCAAACTTCAAGGATATTCTAGTGGCAAGGATACCCAAAACTGTTGCCTCCACAGTGTACGATAATGATGTCTGGATGTTTTAACCGAATTATATTCTCTAACAACAGTAACAATGCCTTCCAGTTTAATCCACGCACTCCATACCACAACACCTCCACTTCTAAACCTTCATCCAATGTATCCATGAATCTCCCAACATCCACACACTTTGCTTCTTCATAGCCATAGCCATCCTTCCACCATTTCACACAAGAAAGAAAACACTTGCTACCCTGTGCTCCTGTACACTTCCACTCCTCCTCTACAACCACAAAACCTAACTTGCTAATCCCGCAATGTCTGCAGGAGTTCATGACTGTATGTGGTCTCCACAGTAGTCTTTCCATGCAGGGCATCCTTAAAAGACCTGGATGGCACGTGCGGGTCTGCAGACTATTGCGGACCACCGCAGACATCATAGCAGAGCGCAGCCTTTCTACCCTTTTTTACTTGTATCTGTATAACCATCCTTCATTGGCTACTTTCAAACAGTCGCACATGCATCCACAAATCACATCCAGAAATTCTACTTGTAACCCTGTCACCTCAGTTCAACACTTCAGATGTACATTCCAACTCTCAGAGTATGTCTCCTGTCGTTTAGAGTCTCCTGCATAACAATCTACTGTGAAACTCTCCCATATTTCTAATTGTAGATTCAACAACATCTACATCTAACAAGAAATAGTACAGGTAGGCATCTATTTTTAAAAATAATATTTTTCACCACCTTTAAAATATATATATATACAGGGTTGATGGAACTAACCTTGTCATAAGCATCTCAATAAGCATATGCTCTTTTTAAACTACTGCTATCAATTGCCATGTAATGCAACATTCTCCACCTGCTCACATTAAGTGGCAGTTACTTATATGTACTGGCCACATATTGGACTTCCTCAGGCAAACTGCTACTTACCAGTGGTATACAAATCTTTTGCAACTGCATTTCCCTTACAGGTAAAAGAAATGTACAAATGGTGCAGCTCTAAATGCACATATGCATTTCTTTATTTTCAATGAAATACTTCTAAAAATAATGTTTTTTAAACAACAGCATGTTTCCTTATATATAAATGTAATACTGTCCAACCTTTGCTATTGCATCCCTTAGTGTCTACATTCTCCACCTGCTCACATCAGCTACCAATTAATAGTACCATTCCAGTTTTTACAAACTGCATTTCCTTTCCTTTACAAAAATATTAACATGTTTGTACTACTGCTTTACCTACACACTGTACATTTCTTATTATAATACAAATGAAAGTAGGAATTACTGAAAATAAATCAGCTTTCCTTATATCTAAATGTACAATGCTTTACACCCAATACTACCATGTTTCATGTAGGGGCACAATATTACACCTCATTACAAGTTCCACTTAACGCAGTGGCTACACTATTTTGCAAATAAATGTTCCTTACTTTAAAAATAAAGAAATACGGTACAAGTGCCAATGTACATATACATTTTTACCCTTTTCATAAATTCAGATTACAAACATGCAAACCTAAATGCAAAACTTTTCCTTACATAAAAAAGACTATTCTTTTGCAACCACTACTACAACACACCATATACTAACAACATACACTGCTGCAACTGCAAAGTTCGACGGTGTTACCACTAGGTCACAGTTTGCCCAACAGCCAGGTATTTTAAAATACAATTTAATTCACACATATTATCCAAACAGAAGTAATGCTTTTGAAAACTCCTAAAAAAAACAATGTTATGCCAGATGAGGCAACTGGAAAATATCCAGTCTCAAACTGTGAAGGAAGCCTGGTAAAACTTACCAAGCCCAGCCTAATTAATCAAGTAAAGTTATTGTTCAAATCTCCACAACATAGAGAACTTTATTACATGGCCCTACTGCAACTTTTCCAACCTTGAAGAAAAGAAGAAGAATTATTAGCTGACCATGACACATTTGAAGATTCATTGAAGGCAAATGAAAGCACTATGAGAAATGTCAATTTTAAACAATTGTTAGGAGTATGGGCTGGAGGAGGTGGAGGAGGTGTCAGGGACTCTGGAAAATGTATTAAAGACTGGATATTAGGAAATAACTACCTTTCCCAGCATTCCTTGAACATGGGGTAGTTCTTGCCGTGCGCGCGTGTGGCCAGCTGACACTTATTAGGAACAGTTTATTAAGGGCCAACGGCGCACGGCAGGAGTGGCTTATTTTGTTTGTGGATCGAAGCCATGCTGGAGGACTCAGGAAGACTGCTCGCGCCTGTTTGCATTCCTTTCTAAGCAGGCTGTGCGAGTTGGCAGCAGCGATGGGAGGAGACTCGCTTTCGGTGCCGGTGTGTTGGAATCTATGACCTGGCACATTTAACTCGCAGCGGCGGACGGAGAACCCGCGTGGCTGCTACAAACGACACAAGATTACGTCAGGGAAGGCTCCGAGCTTCCCACACAAAAAGATAAGTGCCGGAGGGTTGGTTGTTGATTCTCATGTGTTATATTTGCAAAATGCTTGTGTACTAACTGGCTATTGGTATAAAGGGCAATGACCTTGAATTGATATTTCTAAAGGGTTATGAAGTCAACAGCTATGAACAATATTGCTCGGAGCAAAAACATGCTCTCTCCAGATGGTTAGCAGGGCTTCATTTCACTATGCATTAGGTGCTCGCACTGGAAAAGAGCAGGTGTTTCATTGGAGTATCAAACTTGTACAGGAGAATACAGAGTCGGTGGAGGAAACACGGCCCTATGGTTATGTCTGCTCCATGTCCATGCTATTTCATGTTTTCTGTTGGTACATGTTGCTAATGCTTGCTCATTGGGCCATGTGTTATGTTTTTTCATGTTGGGAAGACTTCCCAAGTGTATGTTCCATTTCGTGCTTGCTTCTATGTAATCACTGCAATTGCATGACAACCTATGCCTGTATCAAGGGGTACTAGGAGTTTCAAGGAATTAAGGCAGGTGCATTAGGGACCTGTATTAGGGGTTAAAAAAGTTTGAAGTTGTTCAGGTAGTGTAGGGTCTTTTTCCTGTCTCTTCCCCGGTCCTATCCAAACAAGGCATCCCTTACCCTCTATCCGGTGTTCCTAGTTCCCCTCCCCATCCACAACCTCTCCCTAACCCTCTTCCCCCCACTGGTTGCCACGTCGTATCCTGTAATTGTATATCAGGTACCTGTGCCAACCACGACTGGTGGTGTCGACTTCATTCGGCTTCTGTGGTTCGGGGAAGAGTGTCAACACTCATCAACCCCCCAGCATTGTGAATTCTGACAACAATACAAACAAATGTCGGACAATGAATTCCAATAAGAGGAATCAATTAAAACTCTACTAGATAAATACACGCCTGAAGGCCGTCAACCTTATCTTACAAGAAGCCAAGAACCACTTGGGGAACCACTCATTCAAAACGAAGCAAAACAAAGCCATGACTGAAGTAGAAAACACCATGTATCTATCTAAACAATCAGAAGAAGACGTGTCAATGCTCAAATCACAGCTAAAAGATGAAAAACTCACCATTTACCTAAAAGTCACTGAAGAACTTGAACATGGACTCAAACATGAAACTAAAACTTGTAGCTGTAAAAATTATAAACCTCTGCTCTTGTGTCTGAGTGGGGGATATGGTTCTGGCAAAACATTCTTAATTATAATAATCAGGACATTTCTACAAGAGTAAACACCTAATCTTTGAGCTGTTGCAACAACCCCCACAGGTCTAGCTGCCTACAGCATAGGAGGGTGTAACTTTACACTGACTACTTTTCCTCCCAGGAAAACACCACAACAAATTATAATATTATAAATTGTCTGCAGAAGCTGCTACTGAAGCATTCAGAATTCTGCAAAAAATGAAAGTCCTCCTGGTTGATGAAGTAAGAATGGTTTCCAACCTCATGCTAGCTTTAATTCATCTCAGAATGCTGGAAGTCCTAAAACTCGACTACGAAGAAAGGAGGAAAACATGTTATTCTTTTCGGAGACCTCCTACAGTAAATACCAGTAAAAGGTCACCCCATTTTCAAAACATTAGGACACAAACAATGCCGTAATACAGTCAGCATCATTGGGAATGTAAATCTCTGGCACCATTTTCACTACAGAGTAATACCGCAAAACATGCATCAGTCTGCAGATCTAACCTATGCTAACATTTTAAAAAACATTACAACTGGTTTGCGTACTAAAGATGCAAAATCCATCTTAAAAACTAGAGTAATCCATGAGCTGTATGGACAAAAGACATATGCCGCTGATTTCATGGAACAATTAACTCAGCAAAATATAAAGTGCTTGTGCTTAATGCCAACGCTTGCAAGATGTAGTTAATCCAATGATACAATGCTGAAAAGGGAAATGCAACCCATGGTTCATATCACCTCCACAGACAAACTGGAAGTGCACGGCATGGCACTCCATATGTGTCGACAAGCAACAGTATGACTAAATAGCTTAGAAAAATATATCTCCAACACAGCTGGATTAGAAAAACTATTAACTGACTGAACATGTCAAAAATGCAAATCTGGACAAAAAACTATTGGCAGAAGTAGCTAAAGAAGCCCTGAATCTTTTCAAACAAAAAAGGAGCCCAGCTGCTCAACTGTAGAATCCAATTGTGCAAAGTGCCAATTTACAACTTCCACTGATAGGGTTTTGCCCACTATCAGACCCACGGTGCTCTCCACGACTAATGTAAATTGGAGAGAGTCAGGGCCGTCTAACGGCATAGTGGAGACTCTCAAAGACTGTGGATTCATACCTGTGCGAGCTGAAGTGCTGCCCCAAGACAAGAAGATCGCTGTGCCTGGTGAGACATCTCAAGATGCAATTAACCACCGAGATCCCTTTTTGCTGCCGGAAAGCACAGATAAGGAAGGCTGCTCCATCAGTCAAACACATCTAAACCCCACAGTTTTGGAGGACAACCAGTGAAGTAGTGTTTTTACAGCTATTGTAAAAGAGAGCCAGGCTGCAGCTAATCTGGCCTTACAAAATCTATAAAAGGCGTCAACATCAAAGGAAATCAGCAACCATGAGCTGGTTTGCCGCAACACCTCGCCAGCAAAACCAGCAGTGCAGGCCAATGCTCCTGCTTTGTATGACATTTTCAACGATCCAATGGATAATCAAAAGGTGACTCCTGCCAAGCACCAATTAACGAGTGTACTTGCAAAAAAAAAAAACACCAGCAAGGAAAGTGAGACGTGGAAACGACTCTCGAAAATTTCTGTGTAATATTAAAATAGTAAATGTAACAGTCAACGGCACTATTGTAAAAGACAAAATCACTGAAAGAAAGTTGACTCCGGAAGTTTTCAAACCTGTTCCGACAGAACCAGAGGCGACTTACACTTGTATCAGTGATGTATCCAACGACCTGATGAATGTGTCTATATATGATGACGAAGAAGTCCCTGACACGGATTTGACCATGGTACCCGCACAAGGTGTTTGTAAGACGACACTTGTCTCACCCTCGCAGGATGTGCAAGTTAAGACTAAAAGTGAGGCCTCTTCCAAGAAAGTGTCTAGATCCTGTCAACTGATTCAACCTTTGCTCTTGCCCCAAACAGCGAAAGCTGGACAGGAGCCTCCTTTTTTGACCTTTGATGACAAACAAACGATCTTCAACTTGTGGACCCTCAAGCGTGAAAGAAGTCACATCTCGACTGTTCAGCAGTAAGAAGCCGCAAGCTGTCTGTCGGTCACCACACACTGTACTTAATGGCACACTGAAAGATCTGAAAACTAACAATAGGTTGATTCCTACTCCACGTAACCATTCAAATAATCAATCAAACAAGCTAGAAAACGCGAAACTGCATTTCCAAAATACAAATGGGAAAGGGAAAATCTCACAAAACAAAACCTTACAAGCCTCCCATCGCTTGTTACTAGAACGCATAGAGTCATCTGACGACCTAATTCTAAATCGTCATAACGTTTTATGGTTGTGTCACCTTATTCCCATCTTAAGAGCAATTGAATCTGAAGATCTAAAAATCGTTGAATTCCTCAATGAAAGGAAAAACGACGCAGTGATTCTCCATTTACAGTCCAAACTCATAGCCGATACTCTGCTCGACGCCAGGCCAGTGCTGATGTCCCTTAGTTTCGACATCTCTAAAGCAGTTGAAGGCTTCCGGTGTAAATCTCCCAAAAACGGAGTACCCAACAGGGTAGACCATATAGTGAGCTTGAATCATGTACAGGAAACGAAAGCAAAGCCTTCGTGGAGCCTAGTCATGTGCCGTTGTCCATAAGTCCTCCCAACTCTGATCCCTCAGAGATATTCCAGATGGGAGAACTTATAAGAATAACAGTCAACGGAACGGAGTGTGCAACTGCCAATCAAGACGATGCGGAGCCCAAAGACAATTTGATCCACAAGGCAGACGAATGGTCCTGGCTGGCTGCCACACTAAACATGGAACAGAACAAGTCCTACCATGGGCTCCTGGAACACTAGAGGTTTTAGGCACCTGTTCACAACAGCATGGGCAAACAACCTTGACCTCTTGTGCTTACAAGAAACCTGGTTAAGTGAAAGTCCTCTTTTACAAGGTTTTGAACTAGCAATTAACCCAGCGATGAAGCAGCTAAAGGGTAGACCTATGGCAGGCCTTCTCTTGGTGGTAAAAAAGGCATCTCGATTCAGGATCTTGAAATCCTGCAACATATCGCCATTTATTCAGGTGTCCACTATTAGTGCCCCACACAAAGGAAAGAGTGAGGGTACACCCTTACATATCATAAACTTATATTGGAATCACCTGTCTAACGACGCTATGGCCTATATCGTTCAAGTAACAGCTGTGATCGACGGTTTACTTGAAAAGGAAAACCCACTGGACTTAATTATATGTGGAGATTTAAACATCGACTGCACCATAAATACTGAATCTTCTGGTGTCAAGAAGAGTGGTACGAATCAACAAGAGCAGATTGTTTTCCAATGGTGTCTGGAAATGGACCTCTGTAGGTTGACCATGTTAAATGGCAATACAGCAGGTGACATCCCGGTTCAGCCCACTTGGAGAAGGTTAGATCAAAATTCGGTCCTCGACTACATGTTTGTATTTGAAAATATTCATAAGAGGTAACTCATTTAGATGTCATCAAAATGACCCACAGTGATCACGACAAGGTAAAACTCACACTTGACTACTACACTTCTTGTGATCAAGCGATCTGGCTGCACGTGGTGAGCACTAGAGCCAGTAGGATCCGTCTAAACCTCTTAGATGCTGAAGTAACTCTCATTACAGCTAACTTTCAGCAAAAATCAGAGTCCTTGGAATATCAACATCTCTTGACCAAATTTGAAGAACGTAAACACACCTTGAAACACGTTGAGTTTCATGTAAAGCACAAATTCGACGTGGCTGTTTTACAACGGAAAAGATCCATGCAACAAGAAATATGGAAATTAAAAGAGTTAAATAATGAAACCACCCCAGAGCGCAAAAGGCTGATTAAGCAAAAATACAAGAACTGGCTTAAAACACACTTGTCCACTATGTTTCAAAACGACTCAGAAGACATGTTGTCAAAAATGACAGGCAAAAACTCTGCTGACTACTGGAGGCTGATAAACAACAACTTGGCACCTCAACACGCTTTACAGGCCAATTCAGTTACAGAAGCAGAGTGGACCGAGTTCTACACAAACCTATTTCGTAAAGACAACAACTGTAGACTGGAAAGCTCCAGTCGTGAACCAATGGGATCTTGTGTTCGAGAGAGAATACATCTTACACGCAATCAAAAACGTGTATGACTCCAGAGCCCCTGGGCCAGACGGTCTAACGAATTTTACGATCAAGCGTAATCCAGAACTATGGGCAGACTTCTGTGTAACTTTATTTGACAGAATTGTCAAGAGTCAAACTACCCCTAAATCATGGAAGAGCGCTGTGGTTGTCCCAATCTTTAAAAAGGGGGACCAAACTAATCCAAAAAACTACAGACCCATAGCACTCCTCGACGTCTTAGGGAAGATATATGCCACCCTCCTCCAACAAAAACTGTTAAAATGGGCTAAAGAATTCAATCATGTAGACTCTAGACAAGCTGGCTTTGTAAGAGTGGTTGGATGTGGCCTAAATCTGCTACTTGTGAACTTGCTAAAGATGGAAGCAATTAGAGCAAACTGCAAGATCTATCGGGCACTAATAGACCTTTCACAGGTTTTTGATAGTATCAATAGAGAGATGTTGTGGAAAAAACTGACCATGTGGAACTGTACTCCCAGTCTATTGGATGCAATCCATGAGTTACATACGGATACTGCCATAAATATCCGATTAGACAGGAAAGGTACTTTATCTTCCTCAATTAGTTCACACAAGGGTGTGAAACAAGGATGCCCCTTGGCAGCCATTATTTTTAATCTGTTCATATCCGATGTAAATGAGGCTTTCAACGGCACTGCCACGTTTTCTCCAAAAATCCATGATTCTCCCATTGATTACTTGGTCTATGCTGATGACCTTATCTTGATAGATTTGACACCTATAGGACTTCGGCGCAAACTTAAACTCCTCGACGCCAATACAACAACTAATGGACTTCACATTAATAAACAAAAATGGGAAATTCTAGTCTTTGGGAAACTATCAGCAATCAGTGGGAGAAGAATGAAGTTCAACTGGTGCCTTGCAAAAGAACAATTTAAGATAGTAAAAAATTCCACATATTTAGGCATGAGGATTAGCACCAGTAGAAACGATGCCCCATGGGCTGAAGTCCCCAAGAGCAAGTGTTGGCAGTTGGCATGCCAAGCCTCACTGATTAATAAAAAACACGGGAAATTCTCATTAAAACCAACCATCATGTTTTTCCAGCAAAAAGATATTCCGGTACTGATCTACAGCAGAGAAAATGCTTTTGGATCCTCAAATGACCTGTGGAACTTACTCGAAAATATATTCTGGACTCGAGTGTTACAGCTACCTAAGGGCACCTCAACTGCTTGTCTACGGTATAAACTGGGCCTTATTTGAATTCATGCAAGAGTTTCATGGAACCTACTGAGCTTGTTCAGAAAAACAATGTTAAAGGTACCAGCGGCCAAAGTCCAAATACTGCACAAGCCAGATACAGACAAAGTGTATACCATCCTCTCCAAATGGAATGGCCTATGTCAAGATCTACTAAAAGAGCATGAGATTACTCTTTTGACGTTAATAGAAAATCCAAATCTGGCCAAGAGGAAGTTATGGAGATTAGATTGGATTAACACCTGTGACCTAAGACTTAAATCGAAACTGATGCACGAGGTTCCGGGTGAAGCAAAAGCATATGGTCAGAGGCACACCTATTTAACTCGGCTCCGGATTAGTACGCAAGATCCTTATATATGCACTTTAGGATAAATATGTTGACAACTAAAGAACGTCTAGGCACTTGGACTAAATTCGCCGAACTGGACCTTACGTCCCGATTCTGCAGTACTGACAAGGAGACTCTAAAACATTTGACGTTGTTTTGCCCCGCATTTCAGCAGCAAGGAGGAATCAAATTTGGTTCAGTCATCATCGAACATTAAACCATGAGTGTCAAAGAGTGGTGGAAAGCATTGTTCGATGGGTCAAATAGAACAGTACTATTGCATTAACAAACTTTCTCCGAGCGCTAAAAGTCCACTTAGACGCTGAGAAAGTGAATCTAGTGCTCAATTAAAATTAGAGAAACTTGTTCACAGGAGACAATTTGATCATTTGAGCACTTTGATTTAACTGGGGAACTATGACTTGAATATGTAAATGGGGAGATGGAATGTTGTTCTTGTTTTTTTTAAAGGTTTGAATAAACCAATAAAAATAAATAAATTTAAAAAAACTATTAATTCTGTTTATAAAGGCAGTCTAATTCTAAAACCTAAACTTGATGTAGAACAAAGTTTAGTCAAAGGAGTAATTGACACAGTTGTTGGCTTTCAAACAAATCCACATGACAACAACATTCAGTTTGTCAACATCCATTTTGACAAACTTGTAGAAGTTAAAAGAATAGGCCACACAATAGCATGTTTCCTTCTTTTTAAAGACATGTATGTACGCAGAACAATTCTCTCTATTTCTTGCATATGTTGTCACTATTCTCAAGTCACAAGGTCTGTCTCAAGACCACACACTGATCGACATTGGCAGCACAGTCTTCAAAGAAGGTATGAGTTACGTATCACATTCACGTCTCTGTACACTTGATGGTATATTCCTAGTTAAGTTTTATGCAAAGTCAACACTGACATACCTTGCATCCCAGAATACAACATGCACTGTACACCGCCATCTAGATATGTACCCTGTTCCTCAAACAACAAAACCTTTCAAACTAAATCTCCCTCCAATACCACAAAAAAACAAATAACAACTGCAGGTCGATCAAATTATACAAGCAAAAAACCCTCTGGTCCTAAAACAGAGACAGAGACGAATGTCTTTTGTCGTAAAGCAACGTCAGGACCATTAAAGGATACAGATGCACAATTCTCTGGTCCATTTAAATTCAGCAACACGACTGCAGTACATTAATATGAAAATGTAGCAGTCAATCTTCTCTTCCAATTGCCACTGATTGTTCACAACATTTACTTAAAAGGCTCGGACCAGTTGTGTTTGCAAATGCTCATCCTCATACAAATGTCACAAATAATCCTGACAGCACCTGCAGTTTCTCAGGTATAAGACACGAATTGTACTGCTGTGCAGGAATGCCAACATTCACCATAAATCCACAGGAAGATCCACAAGAATTCCTCATGTACTTACTACAAGTACTAGAAACCAAAAAACATACCCAATAAATGAAATCTTTCAGATTTCATACATGTGGAAATCTACATGCATTCTCTGCAACCATGTTTCACAGGAGCACATCCCTAATGAATGATTTGCGCATGCACCCATGCCAAATTCTGAATACATTCCATTTCACCAGCTTCTGAAGAATGCAAATCATGGTATATTGTGCCCTTTTTGTAATTCAGACAATCGCTTCATCATACAAATACATTCATATGGCCAATATGTCATACTAATGCTTCTAGAGTACAATGCAGATGGTACCAAAAATAGCTGTAAGCTCACTTGCTTTACACATGGCCAAATATCTTTTGGCAAGAAAACCGTTACAACAGTGGTCATAATCTACCACACTGGTGCCACAACAACTTCAGGTCACTATACTGCATGTGTCAAAAAAAGAAGTGGTTGGTTGAAAAGTAACAACACTTCCGCTACTCAAAAACATAGGTTACCAACAAATCTAACAAATGCCTACCTAATATTTTTGCAACCTAAATTTACTCACTAAAGTACACTACAATACACAGTTCGAATATGCCAACGGGTATCTAACTACTTTAAACATACCCTTCATTAAAATACACTTCAAGCATTCCATCACAGTTATACTTACAAAATACACCTATAATACTGCAATGGTACTTTTAAAATCAAATAGTGTTAGAATACGCCAAGAGTTATCTAACTAATTTAAACATACCCTTCAACACAACGCACTTCAAACATGCCATCACACTTATACTTACATGATACATCCATAGGACTACAATAGTACTTTTAAAATCCAATACAGTTAGAATAGGTCAATGGGTATCTAACTACTTTAAACATACCCTTCATTACAATGCACTTCAAACATGCTATCATACATAGACTTACATATATATCCAAAGTACTACACCAGTATTTTTAAAATTCAATACAGTTAGAGTGCACCAATATGTATCTAACTACTGCAAACACACACATTTATTGAGTAACAAGTAAACTTTAACACCATGTTAATGCCATAAACTGTATCTGTATCCGTATACAGTAGGGATTTGTCAATACACCATGGCTTTTTTTCCCCAATGGCCCAATGATTACTTCATGTTGATACAACAACACTGTAACACACACAGATGTTGTACCAAACATAGTACATACATTGTACTATTTATTAGGGTCAACCAAGTAAATCTATATGTACAACTGTATGTAATTAAATGTTTATAAATATGCTGACTAACAAATTATGCTTTTTTTTCTTTACCGAGAAACAACCACAAATTCCAACCATATTCAATTAATTATCCACACCCAGTATCACTTACTCTCAGCGTATTTCGGTAGCAATAATTACTAAGGACAAATTATTATGCGTCTCCGGTGTCTACAATTCTACATTACAGCCTTCGTACAATATTCAACTAGGAGCAAACTATTGTAGTTATATTGTAGCTATACAACCATGTCCCCAAAAATATACACATTAATCACTGTCACAGCAATACTCTTAAAACATTAATAACCTCACCACACACACAACTATACACTTTAGCTATTGTATAACCACTTCAGCAACAACTAAGAACTATATTTTTTTTCCAAACACACATATTACTCACACTAACTACTTTAATAATATATGTGTAAATCTATGAAAACACAGAACCCCTCCCAATCCTAATAGCGTCTTCTGACAAATGTCTGTGTACGCAGACACATGTTCGTAGCTCAGAATATGTCCATAGAGAGTAAAATTGACCGGGGACGCGGCAGCACCTGCACAGCCTGCTTCCCCTGTGAAAACAGCTCCATCTTAACTTTTTCCCACTGCACTGTTTTCCGACAAAGAGTGTGGTCCACAGATCCAATATGGCGACAGATTAAAAAAAATGGATGCAGCTCACGTTTTTCAACAACCAATCAGCGTGCGCAGTTAATGTCTGTGAACACCACTTCACCCCATGATTGGTCCAAAGGTATCCGCGGACAGGGAATCAGGAAATGAGGCCGCGGACCGGATGCAGATAGCGCACATTTTTCTGACCTACATTTTGGCCATTTAAAAAAAACTCTTTACGGATTTACACAAAATTTGCAAAAGCAGATTTTTGGGACCAAGCTATCGCTCCTCATGCAAGTTTGCTGCAAATGCATGTAGCGGTATGATCTGTAGATGTGAGCAGATTGTTTTTTCCATTATGCCCATGAGGATTTCAAAGGTTTTGAGACCCCCTATAACTTTACCCACTCATGACGAAACTGCACTGAACTTCGCCAATTCATTTGGAGATGGCCATATACCTTTTTTGCAAAGGTTGGTGAGGATTCATCATATAGAACAAAATAAGCCACCCAAAAACTGCTCTCTCTATGGGTTGAGCTACTTAACCATAACTACAAGGCTGCTACCGCAGGCCCTATAATACAAGGAACAAACTTTAGATACGGGGATATTAAGGTGAGAACTTAACGCAATCCCCCCTGAAATTCATCTAAAGCCACTTTGAACTTCGCACCCTCTTTTGCACAGCCTTTGACCACAATGATGACATCACAGATGGAATCTCTGATGACATCTCTGATGACATCACTGGTGACCTCCTTAATGACATCATCTGTGACATCACCAATTCCATTACAACACTAACCGGTCATGACCAGTAGCCACGGCCGTTAGATGTGCCCACCTTCAGCCATGCCTCTTGTTTATTTTAACACATTAAGGGGCCACTAGCCACTTTTTACTCCTGCAGTGTTTTTCCAGTGTTTTCCAAAAATGTTGGAATCTATGTTTCTCAGTGTGTTCCCGTGTGCCCCCTTCAAACAATCACAGCTAACAGTTTTTTCTAGTGTAAACACACAAAAATTATTTTAGTGTTTCATTGCGTGCATAAGTAGGGTAATATCTCTCATGACCAGCCGCAAGAATAAGTTATGTCCAGGTTTGAGAGGTTAACCCTGAATTCCACCCTAATGCAACCATCACACAAAGACGTTCAACAACACAGATTGATTTTGACCTGTTTCGACAGTGGTATTGCTATGTATTAAAGATGGTAGGCTTTGGGAACTCACCATTTTTTTTGGCTATACAAAGTGAGATTAAATTATTTGCCAAGAATAACGTGTTGTTTCATGGCCGTTCTCTTGGTGACTGTTGTGATACATAGCACTACATAAAACTAACCTCATTTAAGCACCACGGAAAAGGGAAAAAATGACTGGGTGCAAGAATAATATATGCACAGGTACTTTTGCCCCCATGGTGAAAATCAAAAACTAGCCCCCATGAATATACTCACAGTAAGTGAACATATATCTTAAAGTGAAATATGAAAATGTAGTTCATTTGACCTTCCCCTTATAAGAAAGTGCGCAAGACAAAATAGCATTGGACTTATGGAAAAGTTATGAACAACAGAAAAATTACCTGATAGAGGAAATGTCCCAATAAATATGCGGCCAGTAAAGTAATAAGTGCTCACGGTTTAAACTATCGGCTATCAAACAGAATATCAGCCATTAGCCGACATTTCATAGCAAATTGCATCACAGAAACAGTGTCAGTTGTGGGGGGAAGGGGAAAGGACAGGGGAGGTGAGGAGGCCATTCAGGGAAGTGGAGGGAGCTGGCACATATGAGGGGGGCACCTGTTGAGGACCTACGGGGCAAACAATTATTTTAGTTTCACCTGTCTTTCCGATATTCCCGGATATAAAACTACACATACCCATGGCTATAAGTAGTTCATACTAAACTAGGTATCTGGATCTGCCATCCATGCAGTACCGGGACCAACCCTGCTTAGTTGACAAAGCGAGCAAGCAGCCGCCCCCTCAGGTCATAGAGCAACATAGCCTGAGGGAGGCACCCCTTCCTAGCTTTGAAGCTAAGCTGGGTCGGTCCTGGTTACTACACAGATACTGTGTGTTTTCTTAGTTTTAAATATTCATCACATACTAAGAAAACACATGGCGTCCACATTATTATTTTTTAAACCATGCTACTGTTAGTCCTTGAAAGTATTGCACTCCAAAGTTCAAATTGCCATGATGCCCACATCAAAAGAGCATCTATCTCTGGGTAAGGAGCTGCTAATGCATGGAGAATTTCAAATCCAGTTTGCACATGTGAGGAAAACTAGAATAACCTTTTGATTAATTTATATAAGTAGGAAAATCCATTTGCTCCAAGTCACTCATGCCACAGCGCCCCTATAGGCCACATCGCAGGAAGTTCACCTCCAGTTCTGAGTCACAACAGCAATGCATTGTGGGTAAGCAAATTAGCCCAAATGCAAACCTTTTCTCCAGGAAATTGTCTTTGTCTAAGAGAGCAGAGCTACTTTATACATTGCTTAATCAACCCAAAAGAGACATTTTGCAAGGCTGTCGGGACAACTACATACCTGTTTTCACACTTACATGGGATGATCAGTGCAGTATAGTTCTGACAGCCTTCTTCTTCTTGCTGGGATGGCTCCTCAAGGGTAGGAGCCCGCAATTTCCATCTGGAGAGATGATGTTTACTGTTAGTCACCCTTGTCAGTCAAGCAACTCTGCTAAAGCTCCTCCCACTTCCCAGTGTCCCTAACATATTGAAGGAGGAACCTGCACTGCTTACCCCTTGCCCCGTTTTCAGGTGAAGCAAGTCAACTATACTCTTCACTGCCACCCAAAGCTACTCATCCTGGATATAAGCAAATTCCCTTTGCTTCTCGCATCCTATCATATAGTGATCCATCGTTTCAGGGCTTCTGCATGCCTCACAGTTCGCAGAAGTTACTCCACCCATCTTAAACTTCCATCCTTTCAAACATGCATGACCCACTCTTAGCCAACCCTGCATTCCCCCCACATCTTTTACACTTAACCTTGCTTTGTACTGCATACATGTGCTTCCCCTTCCTGCTCGTATTCTACCTGCATTGCCATTCTACGTTAACTTTGCCTCTCACCACCACCTCAACCTCGGAGACACTTAAGGGGATATCTATATCCACTACCTCCCTAGTTGTGGCCTCATACACAGCTCTTTCCACCAACTCATTTTCCAAAATCCCACAATGACTGGGGATCCATGCCAATGCAATCCACAACCCACCCACTGTGTATTTCTCCACTTGCTGTCTAATATGCAACACAATGACTTTTCTATTTCCGTTCCATTCCATTACAGATTTTAACACACTCAACTTATCCACAAATAACACTACTTTTGCCAGCCGTTTCTCCTTAGCTCTAACCACTGCCATATTCACTGCCATCAACTCTGCCGTGCATATGGAGACATGATCTGATAACCTTGCCTTGTTAAACTGCTCTTCAACCTTAAAATAGTAGACCATACCTACTTTGTGCATGTCGGGGTCCATGGATCCATCAGTATGCACTTATGCACCTACTTTACCCGCCACATACCCAAGCCCGATTTCCCCTCAATCACCCTTCTTCTTCACCACTACTTTTGTCAATTCTAAACAGATTTTCGGTTCATGCATCATCCATATGGGAAACAACACTCTATCAGCATCATCCATGATCTGTAGCACCACCACCCCCAAACGCTTCACTAACCCATCAGCATGAAACCCAAAGGTCCCACCTCTTCTCTCCCAGCTTTCACCTTTGTCCACATGCATCCACGTAACATTCAGGCACTTTTTCACTCTGTGCCATTCACTGTAGGAATGACATTTCAACCAATATTTAACACACAATTCCACTCTCCCCAGGTCCAAGGGCAAAACCCCTGCCAACGCCGGCACAACTTCAGCTGAGAAAAACCAAGCTGAGTCTTGCTGTAACTAAGCTGTAGTTGTACCCTGTATTCCAACACACTCCTAACCCTTCCAATATACAGCAGTCTCATGCTCTTTTGACACCCCCCCACTCCTGACCCGACACTGCCTTTAGCCTTTAGCAGATAAAGGCATCTTTTACATTTCGCTACTGTCCTGTCCACCTGTGTATTCCAATGTAAACGCACATCCAGAGACACTCTCAGGTACCTAAATTCTGTCACTTTTTTCAGCACTATCCCTTGCAGTCTAAGGTCCAGGTTTACTCTTGTTCTACATCTACGAAACAGCATACAAACTAACTAGACATCATAAAACCCCATTTCGTGCACCATCCTTCCATGACATACAATGTCATTTGAAACGTCTCCTGAATACTACCACCTCGCCTGTTTCTCACCCATAGCACCTCATCATCCACATATCATATGATATATTTTATTTATAGCACGCCTATACACAGGTGTTTCAAGGCGCGATGAGGCATGGGAGAGGAACAAGGGGAGACAAGACAACAATCTTACTAGGGCCAGTGACATTGAGATTGCGCAAGTGCAGGGGAGAGGAAAGTGGGAGAAGTGCTGGGGGAAGGGGATGAGGAGTGTAAGCGATATTCAATCAACACTACAGCTAAGTCAATGCCAAGTCTGGGATGCTGAGGAAAACCCTTATTGATGTATTTTTATATCCAGTTCAGTACTCTGGATGACAACCCTTGTATAACACCCCCCTCTTAGAATCCCCCTGACCCCACTGAGCCAAGAAGTAGGTTTGTTTTGCAAATTAAAAGGTTTATTTGGACAATTCAACAATATATATCTATCACACTTTATAAATCAATTGATAACTGATATCACACTTCAGAATATGAGCAGTAGTCCGCAAGATGTAACTTATGAATAGGAACAGAAGAATAAGGTGGGAACGAATGCTTTATATGGTTCAAGGAAACGCAAGGTGGAATAAAATGCAGTACAGAAATAACTTGTTATGATTTTAGCAAAAGGTAATATGTTCACTTTTTCTTTTGACAATTCACTCCCCCCCTATGCAATACAAGAAATGGAAGGTGAGCACACAGTATTCAAGAATCCCAACAAATCACACTTTATAATGCAATACACAGTTCCAGTTCTCCCAGCAAGCTTAGGGAAAACAGGGATGAGTTTTAAACACAGGCGAATTACTTTAATGTGGTTTGCAAGGAAGTGAAAAGGTGCTAAAATTGTTTTTAATTCTCTCTAGAGGTTCAGGGTAGGTGATGGCTACTTTATATTAGTTCAGGCTCACTTTAACAATACTCTATGAATGATTAGCAGATTGCAAACGAATTTTAGCACAGAGAAGCAAAAAGCTGCTGATTTCTACAGATGAAGAAATCGTGCCAAATCGCAAATCGCAGAAAATTTCACGAGTGCGTGTCTCGCGATTACGGGAAAAGTATAGGGAGTAGGAAGTCGGTTCTAGGTTCGTTGGAAAGCCTAGATTCTAGAATTTTGTTCCTAGCCCAAACGGTTCCAGAGATACGGACGATTAAATAAAGGTAGTTTTTTCGGATTTTAAGTAAACTCAAAATGACAGGTGACAGCTTGCAGCTGCAGAATTGACAGGTGACAGTTGTGCAGCTTTAAAAATGACAGATGACACGATTTCTAGGAGGGAGTTCTACTTAGGTTAAAATAGTTTGGATTAGATTATTTTAACTAAGAGATTGGTTCTGCACAGTTCTGCTAGGTACTCATAATATAAATTTGAACTAGGCCTCGTCACGGATCTGGTCAACATGTCCGGCTGCAGTTCTGTCTGCTCGGCGGGTCTTCAGGCACCGGGTCTGCTCACAGCGATCTGGGTCAGCTCTGCTGGTCTAGCCTCTCTGGATTCTGGATGTAACACTGCTTTCTGGGTACTGCTACAGGTTCTTGCAAAAATTCTCAGCAAAACTTCAAACAGCTCGCCCGGCTGTTGAATAGTTTGGTTAGTTTTGAGGCCTGCTGAAGAGGATTCAGCTGGTGGATTCAGGCCTCTCTGCTACAAATTCTGGAGTTAATTTCTGCTACAGGTTCTGGAGATTGATGGATTTGAAGTCTGGATCTCTGGATGTGAAGTCGTCCGTCAGCATGCTCCGCAGCAAATGGAATTGAATGTCTCTACCTGTCCCAGCAGTCTCCTTTTATGTGTTTTGAAAATGGGTGTGTGCCTGGGCCTAACTAAGCCTGCCCCTCTCTACTTGTCATTGGCCCAATTCTCCCCTCTCCCATGATTGGGGGAAGGAAATGGATTGTCATCATGATGAGGTCTGTTTATGGGTCAGAGGATCCTCCCCTGGTCAGTGTGCCCACAAATCTATATTTGATTCAAATACATCTTTCCCAGATACACAATTTGTTGAAATTACATGTACACATTATATATTCCTTATGGTCCATGCCTGTCCGCCTCTGATCTTCCTGGGGGCTTGCATTCAAAAATGACAACATTTTGCGCTTTTTAACTGGTTTTGCAATATCGGGCATTTACCCAAAATTACACACATGTGCGCAAGGAGTATGGACATTAATTGATGAAGTGTCAGATTTTTAACATGCAGACATTTGGAGTAAGACCCTATTTTCCGCTAGCAACCCCCCAGAATACACCACAGAGTCCTAACGTCTCTTAAAATGTGCACCGAAAAATCACAAGAATAATGGTATTACTTATATAATTCTGATAAGTCCGTACTATGAATTATCCATTTTTTTTAAATTACGCCCTGGTCAAAAAGGGGTGTGGCTTCCCACATCACATAGTGGAATAACTGGTTTATCCACTTACCCCAAGCCAGCTTGTTCACAGAGGCACATCTGCCCCCCAGTTTCTCCCAAGAGGAAGCTATTTTACGACGCCCCCAATATAACATTTGCCTGAGTCAAGGAAGTTGCATTGTTCGGTCCCTTCCAGTTCCCAGGTGCTCCACCCCTAATCTAATCAGAGAGGTGTCAAATCCTTTTGGCAAGGGGCAGCAGGATGCAGCTAGGCCTGGGAGGAGTGGCTGTTGATCCAGTTTCAACTCCTATCGGGGGTAGTTGTCAGGCAGAATTCAGTTTCATTAAGCCAGGTTTCAGCTAAATGTCACTTTTTGTTCCCAGTTTTCTACATTCAAATCAAACTGACAATTTTTACCTATCCATTAAATAATTACTTCCTTCAAGTCATTTCAGAATATAGTTTTACATTGTATCCACCTCTTAGCAAGTCTTTCCTTGGTCTGGTTTTGTTTCATTTGTTCAGTTTTACACAAAAGTCTGGTGGTTTTAAAACACCGGCTTTCTGATAGTGGTGAGTACTGGTAATGCAACCATTTTTGGGATAAAGAAAATGAATTCCCCACAGTTCTGAGTTGCTTTTTGGCAATCAGCATTGCCATTCCCAATGGTTTCAGGCTACTATGTGTGTAGCCCAATGGTGGTTTTAGGCAGTGCCCTCCTGTGCTCACAACATAGGCAAAAATGGGTGGCAGCCTATTCTTCATGTTTTCCCTGTGCACTCTCTGGGGAGTTCTGGCCATCATGATGTTTTCCATGCCAGTACTGCACAGTTTTATGGTAGGGCTTGGATGCATGGGTAAAAACATCCCACAAGCCCCCCTCTTGCGATGGCCATTCTGTCCTTTCGCTGATGGAACTCACAAGATCTGGGATGTTCGCCTCCTCTTCTTCCAATTTCATGGATGGCACAGTTCAGCATCTTTTCCTCCCTCCAGTCGATCAATCAGTTCTCCTTGCTGGTCCTGATGGGAGGATTGGGCGGTACCCCGGGCCCCTCGGGTCTCTGCTCCCGGTCCCCGGTCGTCCTCCTTGGTCAGTCTCCATGGTTTCATCTCTCCTAGGATGATAAAGCAAAGTGGCAATACCTATTCGTAGACATTTCTTCACCACTATTAATGGTGTGGCGAACATATACATTTTATGAATCAGAAGATATGAACATATACATTTTCTTTTTTTAAATTAGGAAACAAGAACATATATATATACAAGGATCACAGAATTTTATATGCTATATGTGGAATATTTTAGGGTTGGAACTGAATTACTCTGGAGCGGCCCCCTCTGGGATTCCAGTGGATTCCTCCAGTTGTTGCAGAGTGTGTCTGGGATGGCAACACTTTAGCTGATTTATATGTACCCACTTGTCTTCCCCTTCCGCCAGACTGCCTTTGGGGATGCAGATCTTATAGGCAACAGGGGAGATCTTGTCTATAATTTCAAACGGTCCCTTCAATGTAGGCAAGAATTTTCACTGTTTGGCCTGGTTCCTTTGGAAATTGTATAGATAGACCCGATCACCCACCTTATATTCCTTTCGGGTAGTTTTTAAATCATAGTGGGTCTTCATGCTCTCGGCTGATCTTTCTAGATTCTGCTGAGCATAGGCAAAAGCATGCTGAAGGTGTTTCCTTAAATTCTCCACATACTCATGAGTTGTGGAGGCATTCATCACCGTTTGCTCTTGGGTTCTGTAGAGCAAATGCTGCGGAAACACCATCTTGCGTCCAGTCATCAACTCAAATGGTGACATTTTGGTTGCAGATGAAGGGGTAGATCTGATGGCCATTAGGACCAGAGGTAGTCGGATATCCCAACTTGGCCCAGAATCTGCCACAAACTTTTTTAAGATGCTCACAATGGTTTGGTTATATCTCTCCACTGCTCCAGAAGAAGCTGGCCTGTAAGCAATGTGTAGCTTCCTTTTAACCCCCAGTATCTCCCACATCTTTGTCATTACTTCACTGGTGAAGTGGCTACCTCTGTCTGACTCAATCCTTTGAGGTAGACCAAAACGGGAAAAGATGTGGTTAATCATCAGGGCAGCTGCTGTTTCTGCCTTGCAATTTGGGGCTGGGAGACATTCCACCCACTTGGTAAACAAGCATGTAACGGTCAACATGTACTTGTTTCCTCTAGACGAGCGGATAACAGGCCCTACAAAGTCGATTTGCAAATCTGACCATGGCAGTGTCATCCCCCTCTTTTGGAGAGGCGCACGGTGTGTGAGGGATGATGGCTGAAATTGTGCACACACAAGACACCCCTTCAAGTATTGGTCGAGGTCCTGCCCCATGTGTGGCCAGTATGCAACCTCTCTTAAGATTTCCAGTGTTGTGTGAAACCCCCTATGACCGGCGGAGGCCGCATCATGGGCGTGACTTAACATCAGGCTTCGGAATGAGATAGGGACCACCCACTGATCATGGCCAGGTTGGGATTTCCTTACCAACAAACCGTCTTGGATTCGGAACATTTTTGGACATTTCATCAACACTCTTAGGTCCTCTTTCCCAATGTAATCGGTATCCATCAGGGGAAAGTTCTCAGGGTCCTCAAGGTGTTGGTAAAACTTACCAATAAATGGATCCCCCTTCTGAGCTGTAATTAAATCAGCATCAGGGGTCTCTTTAATCCATTGGGCAGTTGAAAGATCATTGTGAGCATTTGTCTGGGACCTAGTGATAGCGGTGACCTGGATTTCCCCCAACAGGGACTCTATTTCGATTAGATCCCTTTGGATGGTCCCGGTTTTGGCCAGCTGATCAGCTAAGTCATTTCCAGTTTTGTCTGGTCCCTCTACTTTGGAATGACCCTTGATCTTCTTCCAGTAGATGGTGATCCCATTCGAGGTGACCAGATCATCAATGTTTTCGATTAACTTCCCATGTTTCAGGGGTTTGTTATTAGCACATAACATGCCTCTGGTTTTCCAATTAACCAGGTGCTCCACGAACCCGTTCCGTACATAATCTGAATCGGTGATTATGACCAGTTTGTGGAGTTGATGTTGGACAGCAGTGAGGATGGCCTGATGCACAATCATCAACTCTGCCACCTGACTACTTCGGGGACCAATTTTGTATCCAGCGGAGGGTTCTGGAAACTCCTTCACCCAGGCATTCCCTACGCCGGCCACCAGTTCTTTCTCCCCGTTGTTGTCAACATGGTACAAGCATCCATCCACATAGACAGTGGGCATTCCCACACACTTGTCTTCTTCAAAGACTTTGTGTGGGGAATTAAGGTATGCCTCCATGTTGTCCTTGATTTTTAGACTTTCGTCCTCGAGACAGTTTTCTCTGGCACAATCATGCAAGTCAGCCAGACCTTGCGCGAGGGGACTCTTCTTGTTTTGGCCATATCTGACCTCCACAGGAAATCCTTGCATTGACAGAATCCAGGAAGTAATTCGGGAATTACTCACATTTCCGGCCCGGATTCTGTCACTTTGGAGATATTGCAGAGGCTGATGTGGAGTCTCCACTATGATGTGTTCCCCCTGGATAAACGGGCGGTACTTCTTCAATGCCCACACCGTTGCCAGGAGTGCCTTCTCACAATCATTGAATTTTTCCTCCACAGAGGATAAGGTTTTGCTCGCATAGGAGATTACTTTATTGACCTTGTCATGCTTTTGGTATAATACTGCCGTCAAGCACGTATTAGAGAACCCTGTCTTCAGGAAGAAGTCCTTGTTTCTGACAGGGTAAGCTAGGCAAGGCGCTTGTGAAAGGCTTCTTTTGAGTTGTCTTACTGCCTCGGATTTTTCTGGACCCCATTCCCACTTGACCCCCCCCTTCAAGAGATGAATCAGGGGTCTAGTGATCTCTGCGTAGCCCTCAATGAACTTTCTGCTGTAATTAGTCAGTCCAAGGAGGTTCATTAGTTCCCGCAGAGTTGTGGGGTCTTTCAGTTTCTGGAGAGCTTCCACTTTCTTTTCTTGGGGACAGAGACCCTGAGGAGTAATCTCATGCCCCAAGAAATTAACACAGGTTCTACACCACTGTGCTTTCTGAAAGGAAAGTTTTGCTCCGGCGGCCCTCAATTGTGTCAGAACATAACGGATCTCCGCTATGTGTTCCTCCACAGATGAACTTTTGATTAGGACATCATCTACATAAGCCAGGTTACCCCTCGCACCCAGGTCGGGCATGGCCTTATGTAGGAAAATGTTGAATTAATTGCCGGAGTTGAGGTATCCGAAGGGAGCCCGGGTCCATGTGTACTGCTGGCCCCCAAAGGTAAAAGCCAGTTTGTATTGGTCCTCCCTACTGGCAGGCACGGTCCAGTATCCATTGGTCAGGTCTATTGCTGTGAATACCTGTGAACCCTGAATCTGGGCCAGCCCTTGGTGAATGTAGGGCAGAGGCCATCGGGAAGTATGGACCCGTTTGTTGAGCTCCCTAAGGTCGGCGCAGAGTCTCCACTGGCCGTTTGGCTTCAATATTCCCAGCACCGGATTATTGAAAGTGCTGTGGACTGGACAGATTATTCCCCGGGACTCAAGGTTCTTAATTATTTCAGTAAGGGACTCCATGGATGCGAGAGGCAAGCGATATTGCTTCACAAACACTGGAGTAATTCCAGGGTCCGTGGGAATTGTTGTGGTGTGGATGTCGGTGCGACCACAGTCATATGAGTCTACCACAAAGAGATCTTGGAAATCCAAGAAAACTTGTTTCAACTTTTGCTTCTGTTCCAGAGTCACACAGGCATCAGCTAGGTTGACTCTCTCTTCCACCATCTGCCTGAAGCCTGGAAAGACTTCTGGTTTATATCAGCCAGGCTCTGAGCTGATTTCACATCTTTCTGGACTATAGGAGTGGGAGTTTCTGATTGTGGATTAGTAAAGAATTTCAGGGTGTTTTCTTCCAGTGTGTAATACCACCTTAAACTGGAAGGAAGGTTGATTTTCAGAAATAGAGAAGACCCCCCATCACCAGTCTGTTGTCCTACTGCTATTACTGTCACGTCTGGAGTTTGGTTGTTCAGATTTTTTTTCACCCATGTGGCAGGTGCCGTTTACACTAACATGGTTGACACTCTGTTTTAATTTTATTGGTCGGCTAGTCTGGGTCCAGAGGACCTTGTTTACACAATCTATTAGGGGTGACAACCTTCTCAGGAGGTCATTCCCTAGTAAACACGGGGTGCTCTCTGGAGTCACTACTATGACCTGGTGTTTCACCTTGTGTCGCCCAATTTTAATGTCCAAGTCTGCAGTCCCCTCAACGGGAATTTCCTTCCTGTCAAAGTTCTGCAGTTGTCCAGGAAGAGAGGTGAGAGGAATTCGGTAATTCTCCCCCATTCCTGCATTTAGTTCCTCAAAGGCCCTTTTGGACAGAAGGGTAGCTTGGGATCCAGTGTCCACCAGTGCCAACATTGTACCCTGCCCCTGTAATTGTACCGGGGCATATTATCTTCCCTCCTTCTCCTCAAGGGGGCACAGATAATGCACATTTTTGGACAACTGGTGGGCTAACTTTCTGGTTTTGGACATTGCTAGCGAAGAGATTTGGGCAGAATTCTGTGGAGAGCCTGGGGAATCTGAAAGAAAAAGTTGGCAACTGGAAATGGTTTCGGGTTCTGGGTCAGCCCCCCCTTTTTGGAGGCAGTCCTCAGGATGGGTTTGACCCACAGGATTTTGGTATTGTCGGTTCTGGGATGAGATGATGGGCGGCGGTAGCTCAGTCTACACATCTCCCCAGTCTGAATTGGCATCCCTTGGGACCCATTTTTCCTTGGGAGGAGTTCCCCCATCTCTGAAGGAGAAGATCCTTTTCCCAGGATCTTCTGTGGATCCCTCTCCCTCAAATTGGAAGACCTGTACCTCCTCCACAAAGTGGGTCTGTTTGGGTCCTTTGTTTCTCCTACCTCCTCTCTGCTCCTTGGGTGGCAGACTTTCAGGGGTAGGAGATTTTGTTTCTGGTTCCTGGTTTTCCAGGGGCTGTTTACAAGTTGGGAAGGAAGCTTCCTCCAAGGCTTTACACCCCCCTTCCCCTTGTGCCTCCTCCCTGGGGACCGGTGGGTTATCGGGGTGCTGCCCCCGTCATTGTTCTGGAGCACCAGGTCCAGAGTTTGGGGCATTCTGCGGTGGCATGCTCATCTGAGGGTTCTGTTGAGCCCTCAGTATGTGACCCAGATCTCGTGCCAGATTTTGGACCTGGCGCTCAAGTTGTGAAACCCGCTCAGGCTGATACAGGGCTCTATTTTCTCCCCTGGGCTGATCCCGGGAAGGGTAGCTATCCCTTCTCTGGTAGTACCCCTGGTTGGGAAGATTTTGGTACCCCTCCATCCTTGGCCTCCCCTCTCCCGGATTAGGTTGTCTGGGCTCAGGGAAGTGGGGAAAGAAGGATGGATGATTTTGGGGCTGGAAATTGGGTGGATACCTGGGGAAAAAGTTCTGCCCAGGATTTGGAGAATTTCTGCCCTACTGTGGGAAGTTGGGAGGGAAGTTCCCTGGGTTAGGTGCTTGGCTGGTTCCCCCCCCTTGGGCTGGAAGAGTCCACACATAACCCAGGATTGGTCAGTTTCCCTTGTAGCGGGGACTTACATAGTCAGGGGAGCGGGGGACCCCATTTGTGGGACTACCTCCTCGACTCCCTGTCTGTGACTGGCCCGAGGGCCTTCTGGGCTGTGAATCATTTGGTGCAGGCAGGTTTTTAGGCCCCCCATCTCCAAATCTAAAACGGGGGCAACCTTTACCTCTGCCACCTTGGCAGCAGCAGGGGTGCTGTTGGTTTTGGGGTTTTAGGCGCGTTATTTTTATTTTCGATGGGCTTCTGCACCTCATAGATCCGGGTAGCCTGTTCAATGACCCAGTCTAAAGATCTTTTCTCATGAAAATCTCTCACGAGCTGGGTCATTATGTATTTGGGTAAGGCATGGAAAAACGTATTGATAAATTCTCTGCTATCCGTGCGCACCCTTCTGGTGGTCTGCGCAAAAGCGCTCTTTAATTCTTGCACAAACTCTTGTGGGGCCTGATCTTCCCCACATTGCAAATTGTAGGCTGCCTTGCGAGCCACTTGAGGATTTCTGTGCACAGAAAAATGTTTCAAGATGGCCGCCCTGTATGTGGACCACCTTGAATGGTTTTGATCCTCCAGCCCCGCAAAGAAACTGGAGTATTCTGGTGAGAAGGTCCACTTTACATATTGAATACAGCTTTGGCTGTCCTTCAAATGGAAAGTCTCCATCATTTGCTCATAGAGCTCCAAGTGTTCCCAAACAGAATACTTGGCGTTCTTATGATAAGGCGTGATGACACTCCTTATTGCCTTTATTTGTTTCAATGGGTCCTTAGGCAAGGCCCTTTTTGCCTTATTGGCCTTTTTGGTTTGGGTAACCCTGATCCATTCATCCTCCGACTCAGAAGCGCTGCTCCCAGAGATGCCCGTCTGATCTTCCAGGTTTTCCCGGATTCTGCGAGCCTGGGAATGGCTGGCAGAATGTGGGGATCTGGTCTCTTGTGTCCTGTAATGCTCAGAGGAGTCTTCAGACCCCTCCTTGCTGCCAGGATTTGATAGGTACCCCCCCACTGACCTAACTGGGCAGAGGTTTTAAGGATGCCCTTAATGGGCCTATTTTCCTGGGGTTCCCCACTAAATTGCACTGTGCTTGGGTGCCCATACCCGGATGCCCGCCCATCCATTCCAGGGAGGTACTGGCCCATGAGCCCCATACTTCGAGCTGGATAGTAATCTGCCATCTCCGTGGCCCTGGGCTCATGTGCGCGAGGGGACATGGGGGTGGCAGAGTCCAGGGACTGGGAGAGATGAAGGCCTCTGGTACCAGGGCTCCTGAGGTTATGCTCAGGCGTTTTCCTTTCCCAGCACACCTCGTCTCTATCAGCCCCTGCTCCCTGTTGCAATGCAAGAGCCTGTGCTTTCAGTTCCTCAGTTAAGGCCTTACTAGACTCTATTAGTCTCTCCTGCATCACTACCTGTTGCTGGAGCCTATCATTGTGCTGACAGAGAGCCTCATTATCTCTCTGTGCCTCCTGATTGGTCCTGGAGTACTGGGCCAGTCTCTGCTGCAGGAGGGTTACCTCCTGAGCTGTGTCCCTATTGGCCTGCTCCTTTCTTGCCAGAGCATCCTTGACCCTCCTGATTTGCTCTAACAAGTTCTGGTGTTCTTTTTGGAGGTCACCCAGTCCCTGGAGGGCCAGGTGATTTTCTTCCATTTTCCTTTTTAAGTGGCAGACTTCCTGGCCTAAGGTATCCCTTTCCTGACTAAGAGCCTGCATCTGTGCCGCCAGGTCGTCCCTTTGCCTTTGGAAGGCACCAGCTTTCTGGCGCTCCTGGTCAAACTCTGCCTGGGTATCCAGGTCTTTCAAAATCAGTTTATTGCTCTCTGCCTTCGCCCTATCTAGGTGGCTTTGCAGGGTGACTACCTGCTCGGCACATGCCCTATTGCAAACTAATTGTTGCTCCAGCTTTTTCTGGCTCTGCAGTAGGGAGTCCAAACCGTCTTGGTACTCCTTCTGCAAGGCCAGAAATCTGGTATCCTGGTCCGCCTTTTCCTGTTGCAGCACATCCATATCCTCCTTTATTTTAGTGATGTACTGTCTGCTGTCCTTTTCTGACTCCTGGCTCCTGAGCAGCCTCTGTTGAGAAGAGTCCAGATCAGATTGGGCCTTCTCTAGCGCCATCTGTTGCCTATTTGCCAGATCTTGGCCTTTAGCACATTTGTCTTGCATGGCTCCCATATATAGATACAAATATGTCGCTATCCTGGCAATCTTATTATGTTCATCTTTGGCTTTAGGGGCCATATATAGTTCACTCAGGGCCACATGTAGGGGACCCTGATCTCCCCATATATCTAACCCTGTTTCAGTGACCTGTTGCGCGATTGCCTGCAACCAGACCGTTTGGTCCTGATGAGTCCACTCACCTCTCACAAATAGCTTATGTAAGAAGTGCTCTCTGGCTATTTTCATATCTACCAAGGTCGTCATTCTGGAATTTGAGTTCCTTCCTGACTTACAGAAGTTTGTATTTTATTTTGCAAAACAGACCGTTTCCTTAGAGCGTTCCTTTGAGGGATGCTTTCACAGTGTAAAACAGCGTGGTGATCTAACCGGATATGTGTATCTAGTCAGTTGGCACACTGTATTAATCTGCACAAGTGGTAAAACTAAGCCAGAATATCCCGGCTCCGAGCCCCCACTTTTGTAAGCGATATTCAATCAACACTACAGCTAAGTCAATGCCTAGTCTGGGATGCTGAGGAAAACCCTTATTGATGTATTTTTATATCCAGTTCAGTACTCTGGATGACAACCCTTGTATAACACCCCCCTCTTAGAATCCACCTGACCCCACTGAGCCAAGAATTAGGTTTGTTTTGCAAATTAAAAGGTTTATTTGGACAATTCAACAATATATATCTATCACACTTTATAAATCAATTGATAACTGATATCACACTTCAGAATGTGAGCAGTAGTCTGCAAGAGGTAACTTATGAATAGGAACAGAAGAATAAGGTGGGAAAGAATGCTTTAAATGGTTCAAGGAAACGCAAGGTGGAATAAAATGCAGTGCAAAAGGTAATATGATCACTTTTTCTTTTGACAATTCACTCCCCCCCTATGCAATACAAGAAATGGAAGGAGAGCACACAGTCTTCAAGAATCCCAACAAATCACACTTTATAATGCAATACACAGTTCCAGTTCTCCCAGCAAGCTTAGGGAAAACAGGGATGAGTTTTAAACACAGGCGAATTACTTTAATGTGGTTTGCAAGGAAGTGAAAAGGTGCTAAAATTGCTTTTAATCCCCTCTAGAGGTTCAGGGTAGGTGATGGCTACTTTATATTAGTTCAGGCTCACTTTAACAATACTCTATGAATGATTAGCAGATTGCAAACGAATTTTAGCAAAGAGAAGCAAAAAGCTGCTGATTTCTACAGATGAAAAAATCGGTCCAAATCGCAAATCGCGGTAAATTTTGCGAGTGCGTGTCTCGCGATTATGGGAAAAGTATAGGGAGTAGGAAGTTGGTTCTAGGTTAGTTGGAAAGCCTAGATTCTAGAATTTCGTTCCTAGCCCAAACGGTTCCAGAGATACAGACGATTAAATAAAGGTAGTCTTTTCGGATTTAAAGTAAACTCAAAATGACAGGTGACAGCTTGCAGCTGCAGAATTGACAGGTGACAGTTGTGCAGCTTTAAAAATGACAGATGACACAATTTCTAGGAGGGAGTTATATTTAGGTTAAAATAGTTTGGATTAGATTATTTTAACTAAGAGATTGGTTCTGCACAGTTCTGCTAGGTACTCACAATATAAATTTGAACTAGGCCTCGTCACGGATCTGGTCAACACGTCCGGCTGCGGTTCTGTCTGCTCGGCGGGTCAATCAGGCACCGGTTCTGCTCACAGCGATCTGGGTCAGCTCTGCTCTGCTAGTCTAGCCTCTCTGGATTCTGGATGTAACACTGCTTTCTGGGTACTGCTACAGGTTCTTGCAAAAATTCTCAGCAAAACTTCAAACAGCTCGCCCGGCTGTTGAATAGTTTGGTTAGTTTTGAGGCCTGCTGAAGAGGATTCAGCTGGTGGATTCAGGCCTCTCTGCTACAAATTCTGGAGTTAATTTCTGCTACAGGTTCTGGAGATTGATGGATTTGAAGTCTGGATCTCTGGATGTGAAGTCGTCCGTCAGCATGCTCCGCAGCAAATGGAATTGAATGTCTCTACCTGTCCCAGCAGTCTCCTTTTATGTGTTTTGAAAATGGGTGTGTGCCTGGGCCTAACTAAGCCTGCCCCTCTCTACTTGTCATTGGCCCAATTCTCCCCTCTCCCATGATTGGGGGAAGGAAATGGATTGTCATCATGATGAGGTCTGTTTATGGGTCAGAGGATCCTCCCCTGGTCAGTTTGCCCACAAATCTATATTTGATTCAAATACATCTTTCCCAGATACACAATTTGTTGAAATTACATGTACACATTATATATTCCTTATGGTCCATGCTTGTCCGCCTCTGATCTTCCTGGGGGCTTGCATTCAAAAATGACAACATTTTGCGCTTTTTAACTGGTTTTGCAATATCAGACATTTACCCAAAATTACACACATGTGCGCAAGGAGTATGGACATTAATTGATGAAGTGTCAGATTTTTAACATGCAGACATTTGGAGTAAGACCCTATTTTCCGCTAGCAACCCCCCAGAATACACCACAGGGTCCTAACGCCTCTTAAAATGTGCACCGAAAAATCACAAGAATAATGGTATTACTTATATAATTCTGACAAGTCCGTACTATGAATTATCCATCTTTTTTTAAATTATGCCCTGGTCAAAAGGGGGTGTGGCTTCCCACATCACATGGTGGAATAACTGGTTTATCCACTTCCCCCAAGCCAGCTTGTTCACAGAGGCACAGCTGCCCCCCAGTTTCTCCCAAGAGGAAGCTATTTTACGACGCCCCCAATATAACATTTGCCTGAGTCAAGGAAGTTGCATTGTTCGGTCCCTTCCAGTTCCCAGGTGCTCCACCCCTAATCTAATCAGAGAGGTGTCCTTTTGGCAAGGGGCAGCAGGATGCAGCTAGGCCTGGGAGGAGTGGCTGTTAATCCAGTTTCAACTCCTGTCGGGGGTAGTTGTCAGGCAGAATTCAGTTTCATTAAGCCAGGTTTCAGCTAAATGTCACTTTTTGTTCCCAGTTTTCTACATTCAAATCAAACTGACAATTTTTACCTATCCATTAAATAATTACTTCCTTCAAGTCATTTCAGAATATAGTTTTACATTGTATCCACCTCTTAGCAAGTCTTTGCTTGGTCTGGTTTTGTTTCATTTGTTCAGTTTTACACAAAAGTCTGGTGGTTTTAAAACGCTGGCTTTCTGATAGTGGTGAGTACTGGTAATGCAACCATTTTTGGGATAAAGAAAATGAATTCCCCACAGTTCTGAGTTGCTTTTTGGCAATCAGCATTGCCATTCCCAATGGTTTCAGGCTACTGTGTGTGTAGCCCAATGGTGGTTTTAGGTAGTGCCCTCCTGTGCCTACAACATAGGCAAAAATGGGTGGCAGCTTATTCTTCATGTTTTCCCTGTGCACTCTCTGGGGAGTTCTGGCCATCATGATGTTTTCCATGCCAGTACTGCACAGTTTTATGGTAGGGCTTGGATGCATGGGTAAAAACATCCCACAGGAGCAAGTGCAGGACATAGGATCAACAAAAAACAAGAAGTGCAGCAAGCAAGTGACAGAGAGAGGGCTAAGTGCAGAGAGCAAGTGATTAGATTGTGCAGGCAGGGGGACTGTAAGCTTGCAGATTCAGTCCTAAGCACAGGGTTGCCAGGCGGCAGTGCAGGTGTGCAACTGGGAGGGCAGAGACCTGGGCCGGAGGTTCAGACGGTAGCCTGGTAACCAGTGCTGTATCAGACAGGAGATTAGCAGGGGAGTGGAAGAGAAAAGGCAGAAGCAAAGAGGAAAGTCTTGAGTTGCATCTGGAACCGGAGATGGTTCTGCTCAAGTTTCAGAGAGGCAGGAAGACTGTTCCAGAGGGAGGCGCCAGCCGAAGAGAGAGATATGCCCCCAGCTCGTTGCTTGGAAAAGCGCTTGACCCTCAAGATGTTGAAGGTGGTGGATCCAGGCCTCAGAAGACATTGTGGACAATGCATAGGGTCTTGAATTTGATCCCTGCAGCCATGGGAAGCAAATGGATGGATTTCAGTGCTGGGGAGATACGATCCCTGGGCTTGAGGCCAAGGACAAGTCTTACAGTGCTGTTCTGGATGAGTTGCAGAGGATGGAGAGTAGAGGCAGGCAGATTTAGAAATAGGCTGTTACAGTAGTCTAGCCTAGAGAGAACCAGAGCTCTAAAAAAAAACAGTGAGCTTCTGGGGAAGGAGAGGAAAGGGGGAATACCTCTAAGGAGATGCAGGTGGTAGTTTGACTTATTATAGACATCAGAGATGTGAGGCGAGAAGGAGAGGGTGGAGTTGAGGATAACCCAGATGTTCTTAGCCTCATAGGAGGGAATAGGAGGAGGGCCAAGGGAGGCCGGCCAGAGAGTGAGGGGAAAGAGGGGTGCAGGTGTGCCAATGAGGAGGATCTCCATCTTGCTGGCATTCAGGCAGAGATTGTTGTTGGCGCACCACTCTTGGATTGTAGAGAGACAATGATGAGAGAGGGAGAAGAGTTGGCAGGGGGGAGCCTGAAAGTGAGATGGGTGTCATCAGCATTGTAGTGCATGTGCGGAAATTGAGCTGAACTACATGGCGCCGGTGCACAGCCATTTTGGACATTCACTTCCATCACCGCAGTGAAAGCCTACGTTTTCGTGGGCCCAGTAATGAAACGTGGATTCTGCAAATGGTTGCAAGGTCAGGATGATCTCAGATGAGCTAGCGGGAAGGAATGATTGTTGTCTCGTCCACTCTGTGCTCCCAAAGCTTGCCGTCTGCACTTCGGCCCAGGGCAGATGCAACCATGAAGCGGTGGGGATTTATCCTACTAAAAAGCTGAGATATTGCTCAGAGGGGAGATAGAACTGGACCTCGGGTGATGAAGTTTCACTGAGAGGGAAGACGCTCCACTCCAGACCTCGTTAGCACAAGTGATCTCTCTGCCTACCTCCTTTTGGGACTAAGCAGTGTTGAGGAGGCTGAGATGTAGGTTTCTTCTTCAACCACTGCTACAGTGATGTTCTTTATTCCTGTTTATATCTAATTCTTATTATTATTATTATTACCTGAACTTGTAGAGCGCACGGTCGCCCGGGGGCATCATGGCGCTGGTGAGGAAGCTATCAAACAAGAGGAACAGTAATAGTCAGAGAGTTAGAATAGAGTAGTTTTGAGGGCTTTCCTAAAAGCCAAATGGTTGGAGATAGACTTGAGTGGCAGTGGGAGGGTGTTCCACAGCCTTGCCGCAGCAATGGAAAAGGCTCTGCCACCGAGTCTTTCCCGGTTATACTTAGGGACCACCAAAAGATTGGTGTTCAGGGAACGAAGGTTGCGTTCTGGGATATACCGAACAAATTTGGTTTGAAGAAACTCAGCACCTAGGCCCTGGATAGCTCGATGGACAATACACAGTGACTTGAACTTAACTCGCTGGGCCACTGGGAGCCAGTGGAGTTGGCGAAGCACTGGCGAGATATGAGCTCCATAGGGGGAACCTGTGGCCAGTCTAGCTGCCAGGTTCTGTATACGTTGGAGGCGTTGGAGAAGGCCCGTCGGCTGAGCGAGGTATAAGGAATTGCAATAGTCCAACCGTGAGAGGACTAATGCAGCTACCACAGGAGGACGCATAGCCTCTGGGATCATAGGGAGGACCTTCTTAAGTACCCTAATCTGGTGGTGGGCGGATTGACAGACCGTAGAGACCTGATTAGTCATGGACAGGGAGGTAGAAAGAATGACTCCTAAATTCTTTACTTTGCCCACTGGACAAGGCAGAGGGCCCAGTGAAGTAGGCCAAAAAGCAGGGGTCCATAGTGACGGGCAGGGAGGACAACCCACCAACATCACCTCAGTTTTATCGCCATTAAGCTTGAGCCAGTTTTGGTCCATCCAGACACCAACTGATGTCAAACAGTCATGAAGAGAAGCTGAGACCTTGATATGATCCTGATCCAAACGGATCAGGATTTGAGTATCATCCGCGTAGGAATAACAGTTAAGTCCATACGAGCGGATAAGGCAGACCAGCGCCCATATGTAAATATTGGATAGAATAGGGGAAAGAGAGGATCCCTGGGGAACACCGCAGGTGAGGGCACAAGGGACAGAAAGGATGTTTATGTGTATGTTTTATGTGTTAGTTATATTTATGTTTATTGGGTGTGAATAAAGGGCCTATAACGAGTCATTTATTTTATGTTTCTAACCAGCAGTCTATGTGTACTTCATTGCGTCCCTGAGTCCACATTTTTGCTTTTTGTTGGGGTAAGAGGGTGCAGACATCTCAGGCCCTGGCATGTGCCTCAAAAAGCAAAACAAGCACAGCACTTGAGGTTGGAGCAGAAAGCAGCAATGCGGTGGGCGAGAGGGGCCAGCTAATGGTTGAACAGGCCGGGAGAAAGTTTAGACCACTGCGGAACACCACAGGTAGAGAGAGAGATAGTGGAGAAGAAGGACCCAACTTGGACCTGGGAGGGTCAGTCAGAGAGCCTGATCAGTGATGCCCAGATTATCACAGAGCTAGTTGATCAGGATGGCATGGTTAACTGGGTCAAAGGCAGGGGAAAGATCAAGTAGGATGAGGACAGAGGGGAGATTAGAATCAAGGTGCGAGAGCAGGTCTTCACGGATGGCATAGAACCTGAGTTTACATCCACACTCCTGGACCTTTCTTATAAAACCATCCACTGCTACATTAAAGAGGACAGGACTAATGACACTGCCATGTGGAGTCCCATTCTCCATCAGATATTTCTGGGACAGCTATGTTTTCACAACACCAAGAACGTTATGATGGGTTTAGCCTAAAATGCGAAAGTAGGAAAATCCATTTGAACCAAGTCACACACTCCATAGCCCCCCAAGTAGCCATTGCTGAAAGTTCACCCCCAGTTCTGAGCCACAACAGCAAGGCATTGTGGGTATTGAAAACAGTATGTGTTTTTATTGTCTATTTTTATAACTTAAAAGTTGGTCCTGAAGGACCGTTTTGGATGGTAAGGAAAAAAGAGGTAGGAACTGAGAAGTGAAAAATACTAGGATTCATACATATGACAAAAGGTTCTTACTGTTTCATTTTCTAAAGAATGGGGTAAAAAATGGACACTCAAAAATATACCTATCATTGGCAATTGGACGTATGTTCTAAAAGAGCCTTGCCCCACACGTCTATGGTGCCACCTCCCACTTCGATTAAGCTGTAACAGGTTTTGCACATCATTATAAAATCACAAAGATCGGGTGCAGGCAGGATGGACTGATGTGGGGTGTTAGTTGGGGGAACATAGCTGGTAATCGAAATGGAACTTAGAAGACAAATATACTGCTGTGTTGATCTTGATCCATGTGCTTTTACCTTATGTTTCACATGAGCCTTCCTATAGAATTTATTCACTTCATCCCAATGAACACGGGCACAATGTTGAATTAACGTGGATGTCCCCAAACTATGCGATGGCTTGTGTGAAGGTCTCCTCCACAAAACCTTACAGCAGAAATTACAGATGGCCTACTCGATCTCCTGTTTGGAGCGTTGGTCCTTTAAGCTAAAATATTGCTAAATGTCAGCTACTTTTTTGTGCACATTGCTTCTTCCATGGGGTTAAAGCTGAAGTCACCCACACCACTTTATCATCACGGCTGGTCTTAGTCATTTTGAAATGTAGGACCGTGGAGGAAAAATAAAAACTGTAAAAATACACAACACAAAAAGGACTCTGCCACTTAAAATAAAAACAATTAAAAAAATAAATATAACAAGTTAAAATAAGAAAAACTGACAACCTACAAAGCACAAGACAAAGGTATAGGATGAAGAAATGTAAAAAAAGGAATGGATTCATCAAGGTACTGCTTTTAATGGTTCCTGAAGCCTCACAATGAAGTTCACCCACCAAGAGACAAAAAACAATGAACGAAAACATGAAACAGGTGTTTGGGAGAGGGGTGTAACTGCAGTTATGTGATAGAGCCAACCGGAATGTGTTTTCCATATGCGTGGGCATGCCCAAGCGCAATGACGTGTTCGACCAATTATTGACCAATTGCATGGCCCAATGAGGAGTCGCACCTGCACAAGGCAGAAGCCGCATCTATGGAAAGCTCAATCCCTTTGAAGGCTCTGTTGACGCAGCTACACAGCATCGCACCTGTCTTTAATAGCCAATTGGATCATGGGCTGCGGTACCCTTATAGCTGCGTCTACAAATGTGCCAATGACACACTGCAGTGCATTGACGTGACCACGCCATGCCATTTGATGAAATTTGCGGCTGCAAAATGTCCCAATAGAACATCAAGCTCCTTCAATGTGGCTTTGCATCTTTGCGCCTGATGCGCCATCCTATCAAATCACATGCTCCGCCTCCGCAACTGCACATAACTACTATTCACATCAACGAATGGTCTAATGATGTATTGACACGGCAACGCCTATGCCGTTTGCCAAAATTGACACCTGTGAAATCACCCAATAAGACATCAAGCTCCTTCAACGCTGCTATGCATCTGCATGCCTGATGCGTCAGCCAAAAATATCAAATGCTGTGGCTCTGCACCTACAGGCGCTTCCTATCCATGTCAACAAACGGTCCAATCAGATGTTGCAACTCTTTTGGGTACAAACAGCATACTTTTTTGCACATTAAGGCCTATAGCTGCGGGTATAGTCCAACGAACCCGCAGCTATGACCCTTCCCAGTCGTTGCTGCCGTTCACCGCGCCTCTGAAATTCAACACCCCATTATGCAATACTGTGGCTGCGGTTATTCATCTGTGTTTAAGAAAAAATATCCTTCTATCTGTAAAAAACATAATTAGTTAGAAAACACACACACTTTAAGAAACAGAATTTAATACACACGTTTTTATGACCCTCATATCTTGTATGCAGTGCATCACATGCATATATAACATACAACATTTGTGCATACAACACTGTTGTTCTCCTTGCACAGACTAATCATTGGGTTATTGGGACAAATAATACAACTCGGGTTAAACGTTTTTTACAGTAATATTAAAAAGTATAAAAACTACAGCTACACTAAACAAACAGGGAGAGATGTATTTATATGTTTATTTTTACATTTGTATAGCGCCCCAATCCCTGGGGTATCAAGGCACTTTTTGTGGGCAGTTACATGCAGAAGGAATAGAATATACCTGCCATATCACAGAACAGAAATAGCAAAATCAGGAACATCAGAACATGGCTCAAGTGGTTAGGCAAATAGAAAAGTTGCTAGAGATTTGTGGAATGTCCAGTATGATTGTTCAGCTTGAAGGGTATTTGGGAGTAAGTTTCACTGTTTGGCTGCAATTGTTGGGAATCTGGAGCCTCCGGATTAAGCTCATTTAAATATGTGCTTAATGAGGTGGTGAGCATATGCCGATCTAGTGGGTAGCTCTAGAGAGTTTCTGAGAGAGGTAAGGTAGGGCATCCTGTGATATACATCTGTGCGTAATCGATAATGTCTTAAATCCAATTCTTTCGCTAATGGGGAGCCAGTGGGCCTTTTTTCTTTCTGCAGTGATGTGGTTGAGTTTAGGTATGTTCAGTACTGCTCTGAGGGCATTGTTCTCAATGACCTGCATCTTACTAATGTTATGCTCAGAGGAACCTGCAAAGAGGGCATTGCAGTAGTTACGTTTTGAGCCTATGGTGGCTTGGGCGATTGTGAGGCAGTTTTCGGCAGACAGTAAAGGTCTAGTTGCGTTAATGAGCTTAGTTGTGTAGGCAGCAGCAGTGGCGATGGAATTCACATGGTCTGTAAAAGAGAGTGTGGCATCCAAGTAGACTCCCAGTGTCTTCACGGACTGTGAAACAGTGATCGGGGTGCCCTCAATGGCGAAGGTGTTGTATTAAGGGTGGAGCTTTTTTAGAATTGCTGAGGGGGTTACCAGGAGGATCTCAGTCTTTTCATTATTTAGGCAGAGGCATTGTGTGGCCATCCAAGTTTGAATGGATGAGTAGACAGCGTCGAGAGAGGTGCAGTCATCAGTGTAGTTGGAAGTGAGGGGGAGTACAATTTGTGTGTCATCGGCATAGTTTGTGTATGATATGCTGATGAAGTCAAGGAGGGTGAAGATGGGTTTTGTAAAGATGTTGTACAGGGTGGGAGAGACACAAGACCCTTGTGGGGCACCACAGGAAATGGGTGCCTGAGGGACGCTGGCATTTTCTGGGAATACTCTCATAGATCTAGGGTTTTTCTCCCCCCGCTGGACTCTCAAACTTAGGTGGCCCCACCACTGTGTACCTAATTCGCATACCGTTGTCTGTTCTGAAAATGTGGTAAACTAGGGTTTTTCTCCCCCCGCAGGACTCTCAAACTTAGGTGGCCCCACCACTGTGTACCTAATCCACATACCGGTGTTTGTTCTGAAATGTGGTAACCTGTGCTTGCCGCTCTCTTCCTGTCTGCGTGCTCTCGAATCGTCTGTCCTCCCCCCACCCCCTCCTACTCCATGGTGCTCTCTAGCTCGCCTATCTTCTCTAACTGCTTCTCTATTGACTATCCTGCTCTCCTCACTAAATCTGGTAGGAAAAAGTTTAAAAAGGACATCATGGTCTCCAACCCAGGCCTCCCTATTGCTTACACCTACACTAGTGCCTGCTCTAAGGAAACTCTCACTGACATCCTCTTTTTCGTTCCTTCGCCTGACCTATGGACCCTTCATATGGTCTCTGTGCTCTCTCCTTTTTCCTCTTCTCCCATTAATGGTGGTACCCGTTGGGATGTCCTCTTGGCCTCCTTCCACTCCTCTAAGGCCATCATTAATGTCTACACTAATGGGACCATCTTGGTCCAAGGCCCTCAGGCCAACCTTCACCTCTTTGATAGATGCTTCCCACGCCTCATCAACTTCCTTTCCTCTCCTGCTGTGCCCCCTCCTCTGTCCTCGTCTACCTTGCCTCTACCCTCCCTCCCTGCCCCCTCTCATGCTCCTTCTTCACCTCCTTCTTCTACACCTCCGCAGGGCGTAACTCTGATCTGTACCCCACCCCGGAAGTCCATCAAGGTTGGCAACCGCCTCCACATTGCCACTCTTAACTCTCGCTCTGCCATCAAGCATTCCTCTGATATCTGTCGCCTTCTTGAGGAACGAGACCTTGACGTCCTCGGTCTCACTGAGACATGGTTCACAGCCAGCTCTGTCACTAGCTTTGACACACTCCTACCTGATGGTTACATGATCCTCTCCGTGCCCAGGCCTAACCGTGCTGGGGGGGGGGGGTGTTGCCCTTATCTTCCCTGAGTGGATTCCTGCCACTGTCATTCCTACGCAGACCTACTCCTCTTTTGAATGTCTTGTCTGCCGACTCTCTCTCTCCCAGCCATTCCCTTACCGTGGCTACTATCTATCGGCCACCTGGTCAAATTTCCCCCTTCCTCTCTGAGTGGGCTGACCTCTCCTCCTCACTCCTGTCCGCTACCACTCAACTCCTCTTTCTTGGTGACTTCAACATCCACCTGGATGCCTCCTGTCCCCCCACTGGACTCTTTCGTGACCTCTGTGACTCTCTCTCACTCTCTATTCTCCGGTCTGGGCCTACTCATTCTGCAAGGCACACTCTTGATGCTCTGATCTCTTCTGACCTTCCCCTCTCCATCCCTCTCTCCATTCCTCTCTCCTGGAGTGATCACTTTCTCCTATCCTCGCACCTCACCCTCCCTACCCCTCAGGCAAAGCCACCCTCATCATCGCCACCCACCTTCTCGGCCATCCAACCCATGAAGCGCGTGTCAGTTGAGGGTTTTGCTGCCACCTTCTCGCCCCCCCTCCCCCTTCGGCTGACTCCCACCCTGACACAGCCCTCTCCATGCTCCACTCTGCTATATCTGATACTCTTGATATCCTTGCCCCTGTCATGAGAATCCGCCTGAAGCCCAAAGCCAAATGTAACTCCTGGTATGACTCGGATCTCGTTACCCTTAAACGCAAGTGCAGGGTGGCAGAGAGGAAATGGCGTGCTTCGTGTTCATCCTCTGACAAACTGGCCTGCTCCAAAGGCAATACCGTCTCTCCGTTCTCATCAAGAAGAGAGCCCTTATCCAAGCCTGCATCTCTGCGGCATCTAACAACTCGGCTGAACTCTTTAAAATCTGCAAGGAGTTTGCCAACCCTGCTGCAGTCTCTACCTCTCCTATCCCCTCCCAGACCCTCTGCACGGCACTGGCCTCTCACTTCATCTCTAAAACTCAGGACATCCTGTCCTCACTCTCCTCCTATCACCTCCCTCCCTCTCTTCCCGGCTCTTCCTCTGGCCCTTCTGCAGCCACCCCTCCTCCCTCCTTCTCTGCCTTTCCCCTTTTTTCTGCTGACGAGGTCTCCAGACAAGTCCGATCTATGAAAGTCTTGTCTAAACAGTTTCACCCCTGTTCCTCCAAAACTATCAAGGACCACATCGACTCCCTGGCTCCCGCCCTGGCTGACTTTTGCAACCACTCCTTTGCCTCTGGAGTCTTCCCATCCCCCCTCAAGCACTCCCTTGTGCACCCTCTTCTTAAGAAACCTTCTTCTGACCCCTCCTGCCCGGCTAACTATCGCCCAATCTCCATCACTCCCTTCCTGGGCAAGCTCCTGGAGAAACTGGCCATCTCCCAGCTTAACCTCCATGCTGAATCTGTTGGTAGCCTTCATGACCATCAGTCTGGCTTCAGAGCTGCCAGAAGCACGGAAACTGCTCTCCTGAACATCCGTGAAGACTTGCTCTCCAACCTTGACTCTAACACTCCTTGTGTTCTCATTTTGCTCGATCTCTCTTCTGCCTTTAATACTGTCAACCATGCCATCCTGCTCAACTGTCTCCGTGATAACCTGGGTATCACTGGTCAGGCTCTGGCGTGGCTGACTTCTTTCCTTTCCAATCGACCCTCCCAGGTCCAACTTGGGTCCTTCCTCACTGACGTCTTCTTCTCCACCTGTGGTGTTCCCCAGGGATCTAATCTCTCTCCCTGGCTTTTCAACCAGTATCTGTCACTCCTTGCCCACTGCATCGCCGCCCTCTGCCCCAACTTTCAGTGCTATGCGGACGATACCCAGCTCATTTTCAGGCTACCCTCGGCCTCCTTCCCTCATCTCTGACTGTCTGTCTGCTATCCAGGAATGGTGTGCCGCCAATGACCTCTGCCTTAATGCCAGTAAGACTGAGATTCTACTCATCGGCACACCCACTCCCTCCTTCCCTGCAGCTCTCTAGCCGGCCTCTCTTGGCCCTCTTCCTGCTCCTACCTGCAAGGCTAAAAACCTCGGGATCATCTTCGACTCTACACTCTCCTTCTCTCCTCACATATCTGATGTCTCTAAGAAGTCACACTACCAGCTGCACCTCCTCAGAGGTATTCTTCCCTTCCTCTCCTTCCCCCAGAAGCTCACTGTCTCCCGAGCCCTGGTTCTCTCGAAGCGGGACTACTGTAACAGCCTCTATCTTAATCTGCTTGCCTCCACTCTCCGCCCTCTGCAACTCATCCAGAACAGAACTGCGAGACTTGTCCTTGGCCTCAAGCCCAGGGACCGTATCTCTCCAGGACTGAAATCTCTACACTGGCTCCCAGTGGCTGTGAGGATTAAGTTCAAAACCCTCTGCATTATCCACAAGGCCTTCTGGGGCCTGGGGCCAAAATACCTTCAACTCTCTCTTCCTAAATATCTTCCTTCCCGAGCCCTTCGCTCATCCGTCTCCAACTCCCTCAGGGACAGCCGCTTCTCAAAGCAACGAGCTGGCGGTAGATCTCTCTCCGCGGCAGGGGCCTCCCTCTGGAACAGCCTTCCTGCCTCCCTGAAACTTGAGGAGAACCATCTCCGGTTCCAGAAGCACCTCAAAACCTTCCTCTTTGCTTCTGCTTTCTCTGTCCCTCTCCCCTGCTAAATTCTACACTGAAATTGCACTGAATCTGCAACTGGGCCACTCTCACCGACCCCGGTCCTGGGCCCAGCCACTCTCCACTTGCACTGCCTCCCTGGCAACCTCTGCACTGCGGGACTGTCTCTGTATCCCTACACCCCCCCCTTCCCAGCACTTGTCTGCACTTACCTTGCACTTGCCACCAGCTGGCCCTATTTATTTATTTATTTTTTATTCTACTTACTTGTACTGCACTTCCCCCTCCCCTACCCCTGCACTTGCGCGGTCTGAATGATACCTGGCCTAGTAGGATCGTTGTCTGTCTTCCCCTTGTTCCCCCCTCCCTGCCTCGTCGCGCCTTGAAACACTTGTGTATAGGCGCGTTACAAATGCCATATCATATCATATCAAATCATATCATATCATATCATATCATATCATATCATATCATATCATCTCTCCCCTGGGATAGAGTTAATCTAGTTTGTGGCATCAGGCAAGACGTTTCTACTGTGGTCAGATGCTGGCAGAGGATCTTGTGATCCATCAAGTCAAAGGCAGCTGATAGGTCAAGAAGTAGAAGTAGGGCAGGTTTACCCATGTCCCTGAAGTCTTCTAATTGATACTTAATGTCTAGCAGATCTGATTCGGTACCATGGCCTGGGCGGAAACCAGACTGACAGATCCCTAAAATGTGATTAGCTTCCAGGTAGTTCTGGATTTGCAGGTAAGCTAGCCTGTCTAAGATTTTTAGTAAAAACGGGACAGTCATAATAGGGCAGTAGTTGGGAGTGGTTCAAGGGGTCTAGTGTGGGTTTCTTAATGAGAGGGAGCACCCAGGCACCCTTGAGGCAAGGGGGGACTATGTTGGTGGAAAAGGAGGCATTGATAAAGAAGGTGATCAGGGGTGCGAGATCCTCTGAGTAGTCCTTGACTAAAGCTGCAGGACAAGTGTCTGCTTTGCATCTAGAAGGTTTAAGGCTTTTTTTTAGGATGTTCTTGACCTCAGCGATTGAGACATTGGTGAAGTGGAACATGGGGTGTCCTGTATGTTAGCAGTGAGGGGGGAAAGGGAGAAGGAAGTTGACAGGCGGGGTGTTCAGGGATTATTTAACATCGATTTTAGCTTGCAGGGTGTTGATTTTCGCTAGCATGGCATTCTGAATGTGGGTGCACCAGACGTCATCGTTGGTAATGGTGGTGGGGTGTGGTGGTGGGTGTTTCAAGTTCCCAAAGGATAGTGAAGATTTGTCTGGTGTCAGAATTGGCATTAGCAATATGAGGGTTATATCTTTGGCAGCAGAGGTAAACATTAGCTTCCTGGATTTGGTGGGGGACATTCTCCCGTTGGCTTCAATAAACTAGGTGACAATAAAAGAAGGATGTTATACTGGGTGGTTGCAGGACAGAAGATGGGGAAGGTTAAATAAACTTGGAGAACAAGAGAGAATAGGGTGGGATAAATAAACTTGGAGAACAAGGAATAGAACAACAATATATAATCTGAGTAAAACTAAAAAGTGGAAATTATACTAAGTAGCTGCAATGGAATGGATGAGGTAGGGTAAGTAAGCTTGGACAGCAGGAGAATATAGGGTAGGATAATTAAACTTGGAATCTGAGCTGCTGTGAGCGGCTTCATCTTTACCTCCATATAAAAAGGCTAGGTGTGAGCGGTGGTTGTGCTGAGTCAAATTCCACACATTAAAGGTGTACCAACAGCCAGATACTTGAAACACCTGCAGCGCTAGAGCCACTAGAGCACTCCTTTTGAAGAATAATCAGAGATGCTACAGAAGTTGACAAAGAAGGCTTTTCCTGAACTGTCTACAGATGTGCTGCTCCCAGCTCCAACAGTACCACTATGTTTTGAATATAGATTGGCCTTTCACAGTGATTAACTGTACAACATCTGGTGCAAGTCCACTGGGATGATGAGAACGATGCAGGTACACCAAAATACAAAAATAAAAAATGACTAAAACGAACTTGCAAAAACAACATTAATTGTACTATCTCACAGAAAACCTAAAACAGTTAAGAGTACTGCATAGCTGAAAGTGCATTAAAATTACCACACTACAATCAAATAAACATTCAACCTCACTAACATGAATACAAAACCAAAATGCCTGCATATAAATGACATTGATTCACAAATCGAATTTTGTAGGTCCATGTTAGTGAAAGTTAAAAAAATACTTGCCACTCAATCACAGCAGATGAAAATAATTATAATGAACACCATCTGATAGCAGTGGTTAATATAACTAACACACAAAACACTGCGAACAAACTGTCAATTATGTAAATATGTATTAACACTTACTTTCGCATCAGCCACACTCCTGTCATGGCCACAGTGAGAGTTATGCAATTAAAAGTATGAAACTGCAGAAAATTGGGGCTTTTATTCTTCCCAGAATGAATACCAAAATAGAGGATTATATACAAATAAAACAACTAAAATGGATGACACATTTTCACCGCAACCTATCACAGACACCTAAACAAAAAGAAAAGTAATAACAACCAATAACAAACAATGATACTCACAGAAATCTATGTTATCCCCACGCAGCATCTTTCATAGCCGCAGCTATTTGACACGGCTGCAGATCTTGCTCTGTATCCACGGCTACAGGTACATTTCTGTTGCAAGTCCAAAATACAACTAAACCGGCCTTCAAAACTTCAAATGAAATAAGTTTAAATAACACATACAAATAACATTCTGTGATGTATCATCAGCAAAACAATATGATTATTGCACAGAAAATGTATGGTTTATAGACGCAGCTATAAATATAACCATACCTATGGGTGCAACTAATAAAATGATGAAAAGGGTTGACGTGTGCTTTTTTATAGATGCATTAATGAAATGTATTTCCACTCCCCCAAAATCCAAACAAGTCCCAGACATGCCTACCAGCCCGTCTCCACTCCCCATGGTCCTCTTCCACTCCCCTGTTCTCTCCCAATCCGCCAAAACACTCAATGCATCTATGATGCTACTCTACCCAAAATGTCGGATAGCCGCAGCTACCACACATCCACAAATGTACAACGTGCTATTTGCCAGAATATAGCGGCGGCTGCACCGGCTGCCACATTTACCCCACGGTTAGCAACACTGCGCACTGAATGGTTACTGGAAAGCCGTGGTTAAGAACCCCAGTCTTTGTTGTTGCTGGGTGCGATCCTCAATACACCAATCACCCCCCCTTTTTTATTTTATTTATTTATTACATTTATTACTCGCCCAAACCCACAGGTATCACGGCGATGTTACAGACAGCTTATAAGATTTCTTATACAATGTTAAATATCAATGAATACAGTGATAGTAATTCAATTTACAACTCTTGTTACAGACATGTTAGGCCGCTGGGAGATACGTATAGGAAATAGGACCATCATTAAAAGTTGCAGATAGATAAGTCAAGGACACTATGGTGACCAGGTTGATTGGGATTCGCAGGAGTCAGTATTTGTTGAACAACCAGGGTTTCAGGGCTTTTTGAAACCTAATAAGGTGACCTCATTTTTAATACTAAGTGGTAATGCATTCCAATGAGTTGGGGCTAGGACTCTGAAGCTACTTCCTCCTGCTCTATTAAATTTGTATTGCGGTATTTCCAAAAGAGCCAAGTTATTGGATCTGAGGGTCCTGCAAGAGGTTTGTATCTTGATAGTGTTGTTGAGGTAGCTAGGGGCTTTGTTTGTGATGCATTTATGAACAACACATAGTGTTTTGAAAATGATTCTGGCTTCGATAGGCAGCCAGTGATTTTCTCTCCTAATGTTGGAAATGCGCTCGGATTTCTTTATATCTAGAACCGCTTGAAGGGCTTTGTTCTGCAGTAGTTGTACCTTGCTGATATTTGTTTTGGAGGTTCCTAACAGAAGGGCGTTGCAGTAATCAAGTTTGTTTTTGTAAAGCCATAGCTAACAGAATTCTTTTTTTAATCTGAGCATGGAATATAAATGACAAAAGAGACAGTACTGATACAATAGTGCTAAAGAGGTGTCAATACAACACATGACTGCTCTTGACATTATTTAAAGTGGATGATGATGGAAGTTAGGTTATACAAGATTTGGGTTAGGTAGGGTGGATAAAGTTCAAAAACAGGTAAAACATAGGCTGGACATGTTAGACTTGTTACAGCATCAGCGGTGAGACATGCAACCATTTGTGTTTGAAATGGTGTGGCTGTGAACACAGGCTTACTTCAGGGAGTGCAGTAAGACATTGCAACATGAAAGGATTTCTTCAGCATCACACTTTTGCGATATGGACCATTTACACAGCTACTCACATATAATTCATTGTCGGGTAGCTGCACAGGTGACTACCTTCTGTGGTGAGTGCAGGCAGACTCCATTGGGGATGGGGAGTGCATTGCAGATGATATGAGGAAATTTGCATTTGGCGAACCATGTTGTGTTGTGACTGCAAAGCCCCTACTGCCTTCTGTGCATGGCTGGGGCCCTTGGACCTAATAGTCTGGCCACTGGTTGGAAGTAGGTTTCAAATTGTTGCCTTGTTTGGATCCGTTTCTATACCCATATGCAACTCCAGCCAGTTGGAGTATCTGGCCTCATGTTCCCATGCATGGCTCCATTGCCTTGTAGTGCTTGTGGGCAAGGCCTCGGTTCTTGGGTGCATGGGCGGAGGCCATAGGCTCTGCATGTACCCAAGATCCTGGGCCTTGGCCACAGCACCCACAACGCAATGCAGCCATGCATGGGATGAGGGTGATAATGGTATGTGAATTGCACATATGTATACAGAGTGCATTCCCTTTTCCTTCGATCATTTGGGTACATTATTATAACCATACGTTGCTCCATTCCACACACTTTTAAATATGTAACTGTCCTAAGGTACTCACTTTTGCAGATTTATTGTGGAGGACATGTTAGACTTGTTGCAGCAGCAGCGGTGAGATATGGCACTGTTTGCATTTGGAATGCTGTGGCCGTGAACACAGCCTTGCTTCAGGGAGTGCAGTAAGACATAGCAACATGAAAGGATTTTTTTACCATCACACTTTAGTGATATGGACCATTTACGCAGCTACTCACATATACTTCATTGTCGGGTAGCATCACAGGTGACTACCTTCTGTCTGTGGTGAGTGCAGGTACACTCCCTTGGGTGTGGGGAGTGCATTGCAGATGATATGAGGATAATTGCATTCGGCGTACCATGTTGTGTTGTGACTGCAAAGCCCCTACTGCCTTGTGTGCATGGCTAGGGTCCTTCTACCTAACAGTCTGGCCACTGGTTGGAAGTAGGTTTCAGATTGTTGCCTTGTTTGGGTCAGTTCCTATACCCATACGTAACTGCAGTCAGTTACGGTACGTGGCCACATATTCCCATGCATGGCTCATTGCCTTGTAGTGGGTGTGCCCAAGGCCTTGGGCACAACTCTCACAACGCAATGTGGCCATGCATGGGATCAATGTGATATTGGTATGTGGATTGCATACTTATGTACACACATTCCCTTTGCCTTCACTCATTTGGGTAAGTTATTATAACCATACCTTGTTCCAACCCAAACACTTTTAAATATGTAACTGTCCTAAGGTACTCACTTTTGCAGAACCATTGTGGAGGACATGTTAGACTTGCTACAGCAGCATTGGTGAGACATGCCACCATTTGGGTTTGGAATGGTGTGGCCGTGAACAGAGCCTTGTTTCAGGGAGTGCAGTAAGACATTGCGACATGAAAGGATTTTTTTACCATCACACTTTTGCAATATGGACCATTTACACAGCTACTCAAATATACTTCATTGGCGGATAGCTGCACAGGTGACTAACTTCTGTGGTGAGTGCAGACAGAGCCCATTGGGGATGGGGAGTGCATTGCAGATGATATCAGGATATTTCCATTTGGTGTACCATGTTGTGTTGTAAGTGCCAAGCCCCTACTGCCTTGTGTCCATGGCTAGGACCCAGTCTAGCCACTGGTTGAAAGTAGGTTTCAGATTGTTGCCTTCTTAGGATCAGTTCCTATATTCACACATAACTACAGATTATAATGTTGGGAATATGCATTTCTCCTGTGGGTGGTCACGATTACAGACTGGTTGTGGAGGACATATTCGACTTGGTACACCACGAGAGGTGGTGTGAAGTGCCTAGACTTGCATGTGGTGTACGTCATTGGACTTGTTGCCATTCACGGACTGACATGCCACCATTTGTGTTTGGTATGGTGTGCCCCTGATCATACCGTTTGCTTTGAAAGTGAAGGAAGACATTGCAACATGACATGAGTTACTTAGCATCACACATTTCAAATATGGATAATGTACAGACTGACACACATACATTTGCACCAGACAAAACCATCTATGCGGTGAAGTCTCGCAATATACAGGACGGCATGCCATATCACTGTTAGCTTTCTTTAGAGTACTTTTTGAGATGCCCAATGAACATGGTTGGCGTTCCTATTGTGTGCAATTGTTATGTGTGCACAACACTCACTTGCATAGTCGACATTAGTTGTGGACAGTCATTGCTCACGGCGTGCACTCCGGGTACTTACCTAATATGCATGCCCAGCATAGCCCACTCTGTCATGTGAGCACCTAGGTCCGGAAACCAACAACATAAACAAAAGCAGACGTGCACACACAGAGTGTACGCTTCCAGAACATTTCCATAGTTTACCAACAACACTTTGAATTGTAACAAGTGCTTTATTTTGCTGCAGAATGTTCACAAGAATGTGTAAGGTGGCTGCAACCACTGCTCTTTTATTTTGCAAATTCCAGTGTCCAATACCGTTTGTGCACTTCCATACTTTTTTTGATGTCTGGAAAAGTGGGAAAAGGATTACTTTGTGGTCCTTGAAGGTTATGTGGAAAAACACATTTTCTTTGCAAGGTAGGAAAGGTACCAGCTGTTGCCTCTGTGATGCCATATAGCATAAAGGTTTGCAGGTTGGTTCTTATTGCCGGAACCGTAAATGGACATAGAGACCCATATCGGTCGGCCCAGATAAGAACGACGGAAAAGACATTGCTTATGGTAATCTTGCAATGATTGGTATCTGAGAAGAAACAGGAATGAGAATACATGTAAGTAGCCATTATTAGTGGCAGCATACAGGACAACAGTTTACGGGAAGGATGTTGTAAATGGGCTGTAGTTGGCTGCATCGTGGACCTTTGGGTGATCTACTGTGTGTTAATGAGTAGCGGTATATGTTCACCCACTGCCTTGCTCTCTGCTTTGTAGGCAATACTGTCTTTCTACGGCTCCACACATGCAAAATGTCTTTCAAAGGTTGGCCACAGACCCTCATTTCATGTGTTTCCTTTTTACAAAAAATGACAGTGCTAGCAAGTGTTGTTAGACCCACAGCACAATCTCTATAACATACAAAAAATAAAACCCTCATGGGGGTCCCCTCCGATTGCAGGAACATGCAGGAGCTGTTTTTCTAAAAAATGCAACACTAAAATAAAACCTGTCTGCGTTTATGTGCCGGTCGAGTGCTATGTGCACCTCTGGCCGTTATTACTTTCAATACAATGAGGGTGCATAGAACTGGTAACTGTTTGAAAGGGCTTAGAAAGGACAAAACAGGCAATGTAGCAGTACACAATTGAGCATGAGGTGTTCTGTTTCACTGCACGACTTGTGTTCCCTTTCCGTCTTGTCTATGTCTGGAGAAGCAAGGGCTGGAGAAGCAAGGCAACAAAACGACCTACAATCATAGCTGCCATTTACGCTGAATGTGGAGACATGGCACTGTAACGGTGCGTTACTGCTGCTGTTACAAACCCCCATACAATGCACACAGAGAAAGTGTGCAGTAAAGTTGTACTTAAATAACTTTGGCAAATTCCATGCTTGTATTGGGTGGATGACAAATTGCTGTGTACAGCGTATTGAATCGTTGCACACTACCTTTGGGGCACATGGGCAGAGCAACTGCACTGTAAGTTATCTTTCCTTTTTTCTACATATCCCATACAATGTCTGCCCTTGGAGCTAATCATGCTTCCCACTCAAGGCTGTTTTACAATGAGCATTTGTCCTGTTGAAGGAGAGGTATGTTAGGGTTTGCTTTCCGGAGACCATGCCGGAAAAAGAAAGAATCTATGTGGCACGTGTTTCGGTTTTACCATGTGTTTCTGAATGTTTGTAGGTTTGTTACGGTGAGGTTAGTATGACTTTTAAGGAGAGATGATGGTGCCGTACACATACTGCACTGAATGCACAGATGGCAACATACATTAAATGTGCATTTACAGGCCCTAAGGAACATTTATATGTGCAGTGTATTACAGGGAGCAGCGTACGATGGCAGACTGTGTTCGCGGTGGACCATAGTATGCAGTTTGGTGTCTTGCAGCATGAAGACGGTTGGGGGCTCTGATTTATCAAAGAAAAGGAATTACTTCATACCTCCTTCAAACACTCTAAGGGGGGTCTGGTTTTTAAATGATGTTTGCATTACACATTAAGAAAGGGAATCAAAAGTTTGAAACTTTAAGGAGTAACGCAGAGTGTCAAATATGGCTGCCAAGCTATGTTCCATGTGCTCCAGTTTATACCTTCTTTTTAAATGCTGTGCATAACAATAAAGATGACCTAATGCCCTAAACGGTGCCAGTGGCATGCAAGGAGCAAATGTTGCAGCACATAGGACAGTTATGTTGTTCAGTTTGCATTGTTGTGATTGTGCAGATTATCGGGTAGGTTACTGTACTATAGTGCATTCAATGTGTCCACTTATTATAAGATTAGATGAATAGTGTATGTAGGAAAGAGGTTATCCATTGTGTGGAAGAAATTTCATGCAATGTGAACTGCACTGGCTAAGGGGTAGGTGGATGTATTATGTGTGGGGTTTGTGGTATGTGGATTTATGTGTGTATGCATGGTTGTACTGTGTTGCAGTAGTTGTGGGCAGGGTCTACAATATTGAATACATGGCTGGAGCCCCTACACTGTACGCGGTGTAAAGAAGCATGTAGGGCATAGGCACAAGCCGCATAGTGTAATATAGGTGTACATTGTAAATTGTGGCATCACTATGTGGATTGCAGAAATATGTGCACACATTGCACTGTGGACATCACAGGGACGTATGACAACAAAAATTTCATACTTACTGTTTGGATTGTGGAGGGCCTGTGCTGTTTTTTGTGCATGGGATGTGAAATGTTGTAGCAATCAGTGATGCATTATCTGTGGGAAAAGAGAACATAACATGTTACAACAGGTATTTTGTTACTTTGCAGTGCACTACATTGCATATATTTATTTATTTTGTGGACCTTCATAACTAGTATGTCTCATAACTAGTACTTTTGAACAAGTGTACTGTGCAATGTGCTCAGTTCCTGTGTTTCTTTGCATAATCATTGGGTCTGTGGGGAAAATAATCCATGCTGGATTAAAACAAACTCCTGAATTTCTTTGCTGCTATGGTGCACAATGAATGACAGTAACTGTGATGCTGGAAATGCATCGGAGGGACAGGCCCTCCGTATCCTTGTCCTTTATTGTTTTTATTGTGTGCTCTGTCATGTTTTCTGCGCAGGAGTTCATGTGAACAGACCCATGGGATACCCTTACGGCACCCATGGGTGGGGGTACAACCCTGTGCCCCTAGTGTATGTTTTTGGGCACCTGTGTGTGGCCCACAGAGCAGGGTACGGGCTGGTGGCAGATGCGTGCTGAATTGACTGGTGCCCTGAAGCATCCTCCATTTTGGGATGCCCAGGCCCTGTTATTGGAATCAGTAGATTCCTGATAGAGACAAGATGGCCCCCGTGGCCTCTTGCCTTCCATCGCCTGTTACCTTGATTTTCGCAAAGTCCTGGGAAGCCCTGACTCTGTCCATTCCCCCTGACTGGCTGTTGGGTGGAAGTTCCATAAATGGTAGTGTGGGGAAGTGCTGACCAGACTGGCTGGAGCCTTCCCAACAACCGTATGTTGTGGGTACGCCTGTGGGTGGGACCTTGGTGAATGGAGTGTGTGACGAATATGCACTTCTTGTTGTGAATGTCTAGTTTCTGGTGTTTGACACAATGACTGAGACAGCACTGCCGAAACTGGTATGAATGCATGGTGGAGTGTTCAATGGCTGGGTACTTGTCCTAATACACATAACTTGTTGTGAGTATCTGGAGAGAAGTGGATGGCCTAAATGCACTATGCACCTGATTGGCTGCCTGCCTTCATGAATGCCTTTCGCAGTGATTGGATGCTTGAGTATGACCCAACGGAATGAATGGGAGATCAACAGTGTATCTGGGGACCTCTCACTGCTAGGAATCGTGTTCCGAAGGTGAAGTCCCCTACGACGAGTAACTGGAGTAAAACTGAATCTTAACCTTGAAGCCCTGCTGGAAGAGAAGAATTGCAAGAATTGCTGTTGCCCTTCTTCATCAATCTGAAAGCTGCTGTGTCTCCAAGGACTGACCCAAAGAGGACCAGGTAAGGTGCCCTTTTTCCAGGCTACGAGGGACCATCGTGCACCAGCTGATCTTTGTCAAAGCTCCCTGGTAAACAGACCTACGACAGGCTGCCGACCGGAGACGGGGACTGCCACGGAATCCCAAAGAGAAGCGCCCGGACTGTTGTCCGCCACTGTCGACGACCACCGTCGTGGACCAGTGCTGCCGTGCTCCCATTGCCTAAGAACTTTCGATTCACAGATGCACTTGTCCGCACCGCCACCCACCTTATCCCACTGGAGAAGGCCAGGCTGTCGGCGCGCCGACGCACACACCACCCACAGACCACAGAGACGCCAACGACTCAACACCCTTGCTTGGCCACAATTCTTCAAACTCTTTGCGGTCCTGAACTATCGACACCGAGGTCCGCCGCACGCCTCTTCCTTGCAGGACGTTTACGCTTCCCCGTCAATGAGCACCGCTAGGAAAGAAGTTGCCACTTCACCATCGTAGTTCACCCTGTTCTCCGTCGGACGTTTGGCGACCCGTGACTCCTGCCTTAAAGGGAGGGCACTCAAGAAGGGCAGTCGATTCCCCGACAAGGAACACTACAACGCCAGGTACTTTGGGGTTGCAGAAATATTGGAAAGTCTCTTGTGAACAATATATGGACTGGGCTTGTGATATATCTTTATTCTACAGGTTGCCCAGGTGGGGGGAGCTCCACACAGAACTGGGTCTAGGTATCAGGGACAGTATTCTGCCACTTGTTCTAACCAACTGCTTTCCTCTTATATCTATTGTTGGTTTCCGTTACAAACTGATTTGTGTGCCATTTAACCGTACAGTTGATGCACTTTAAAGAGATATAGTAATTGTGGTACCACGTAGAACTGTATACTTGCTATTATAGATAACCGATACAAAGTGAGTTATTGTGATATTGTACATAACCTTGAATATTAATTATATAAAGACTGTGTTTCAACTAATACAGTGTGCAGAAATTCCTTTGTGGGTGCTTGGTGACTACACTGTACTTAAGAACCAGCCTGCATCACCTCCTGAGAAGCTGGGCCTTGATTGCTCGACCATGCACCAATAATAGAGAATCTTAGCTGGGTCCTCTGTGCCTCTCCTCTGCCATATAGAGAGCAGAAGTACAGACACCCACCTCCGGTCTTTACAGTAACGTTTGCAGTGGTTATAGCAATTTTTAAGGTGTGCTCTTGAAGTAGGAGGAAATGCAATGGTTTACGATTTTTGCTCTATATGGTAATATGGGTGGCGTTGTATAGCAGTTGGTGTTTTATAAATGTTTACCTGCATCCTTTTTGTAACACTGTTTCTTTATGCGTTTGGTTGCTGCTGGTGTTTTGCAATTAGTGTGCCATTGTCCTGTGCTGCTGCAGAATTGTGAGGGTAGTTACGCACCTGTTGGCGTACTGTAACTGTTCATACTTTGGAAGTATTTGAGGATACGTTTGTCATACAGTGGTTCTTGAAGGTTAAGTTGGATTGTTTTAATGTTGCAAGTAACATTGTAATATTCTGGTTGCAGTTAGATACCAGGTGGTGTATTATAACTGTTTACAGTGTCCCATCCGATAGGATACATTTACAAACTTGTGCATTCCTGTTGCTACTTTCACATTTGTGTACAATCAGAAGTGGTGTTGTACCATTATGGGTTTAGGTAGTGGTAGTTGCATATGTATTGCATTTGTTTGAGTATTCTTAGACAGGTGGTGACTCATTTGCGTACTTGCTGGTTTCAGCGGTTACTGAGGATAGGTTTGAACCCTCAAACTTAATACTTTCCCTTTTACGTATCATGTGGAAAATACTGCTAGCATCATTTCTGTAAACATGTTGTTTGTCTAAGTGTACTCATTGGGTTCATTGGTGTAGAATTGCCCAACACACACTTTAATTCATTTCTTGAATACTTGCTGTATACTAAGTTGCTTTAGGTCCAGAGTGTGGAAGGTAATTCTTTTTTTGTGCAATTACGAAGGTACTGGTGGGTGCTGGGGAGTAGGGTATAGCAGGATTGTACATCAATGACTACAATTTGGCTTGAAGAATATTAAGTAGGCATTTGCAAGATTTGCAGGTAATCTCTGCTGTGGAATGATGGAAGTATCATTGCATTCCCACCATGACCATTGCTTTCTAATGTATGCGGTATAGAGGGCTTGCACTGGTTGTGCCGCCGTGTGGTAGATTATGGCTACTGTTGTGAAGGTTTTCTTGCCAAGTGATACCTGCCCATGTGTGAAGGCAGTCAGTTTGCAGTTGTTTTTGGTTCCATCTGCATTGTACCTTAAGAGCATTACAATTACATATTGACTATGTGCGTCGTCAAACGATTATTAGAATTGTACGACATACACAATATGCTAAGGTTGGCATTTTGCACCAGTTGCTGAAAGTTGTGGATTCATAGTTAGGTATTGATACATACATAAAGCATTTGTTAGGGACTTGTTCCTGAATGACATGGTTGCAGAGACTGCATGTATGTTTCCACATGTAGGAATTCTGAAAGATTTCATTCATGAGTATGTTTTTCCTTTCCAGTATTTGTAGTAAGTACATTAGAAATTCCTCTGGATCTTCTTGTATGTTTAACGTGAATTTCACCATTCCCGCACACAGTAGTCCAATTCTTGCCTTACTCCCGAGACACTGTAAATGTTGTCAAGATTCCTTAGTGCATTTCTGTGAAGGACGAGCATTTGTAAATGCAACTGGTCTTCGCCATTTAAATACATGTTTTCAACAATTGCTGGCATTTGGAATAGAACATTCATTGTTACATTTGCATAGCAATTAACACCTGTTGTATTAGAACATTTGAATGGACCAGGTACTTCTGTGTCTGAGTACTTTGATTGAAGGGCACGTGGTTTGTTTGAAGATGCAATTTTTTGTGTGTGTGGAGTTGGGTATGTCTTGTCTTTTTTAATCCTTTTGTCTGTGTTTTTGGTAGTTGGTGGAGTATGAGCTGATTTTGAATTCTTTGGTGGTACTGTTGCCAAATTGTTTAGAACTTCTGTTTGAATGAGCTTTCTTTTGAAACCTTTGGGTTTCTGAGGAACAGGGTACATGTTCAGATGGGGTGTGTGGAGTGCAGGTAGTCTATTGTACTCTATCATGCAAGGAATGTCTGCGCTGACTGCAGTTGCATCAAAATTCACTAGATATCATTCTTCCAGTGTACGTAGCTGTGACAGTGCTACGTAACCCATGCATTCTTTAAAGACTGTGCTGCCAATATCAATCAATGCTTGATCTAAGGTTAGACCTTGCGATTTAAGAATGGTTAATGCATAAGCTAGCGACAGAGAAAACTGTTCTCTGTGTACATACATGTCTTTGAAAAGAAGAAATTGAGCCGTTGTGCGTCCTTCTTTTTAACTTCTAAAAGTTTGTCAAACTGGATGTTGACAAACTGAATGCTGTTGTCCCGTGGGTATGTCTGGAAGCCAACAACTGTACCAAGTGCTCCATTAACTAAACCTTGCTCTACGTCAAGGGTACACTTTAGCATTATTCTACAGTTCACACATAATGTTAACATTTTCTCCAAACCAGGTGTGTTGGAGATAGAGTTTTCAGAGGTATTTAGTCATGCTATGGCTTGTTGAGACATAGGTATTGTCATACTGTGTACGTCCAGTTTGTTTGTGGTGTGAATTTTCACTAGTGGTTGTTGTTCTTTTTTCAGCATTGTTGCATTGAATTGTGCGCAGTTTGCTAGAGTTGGCAGTAAGGACATACAGTTCACATTTCTGTGAGCTAATTGTTCCATGACATCAGCAGCACATATGTTACGCCCGTATAGCTCATGGATGCATCTAGTATTGAGGGTAGACTGCGACTCCTTTGATAGAACACAAATCCATATGTTTTTTTAAATGTTGGTGTAGGTGAGGTCTGCAGACTGATGCATGTTTTGAGTTTGTTCTCTGTGTTGGAAATGTTGCCAGAGATTTACATTCCCGATGCTTCCAAGACTTTTACGCCACACTTTGTGCCCTAAGGTTTTGAAGATAGGTTCACCTTTCACTGGTTTTAATTGAAGGAGATATTCAAAAACAATTACATGTTTTCCTCCAAACAGTTCTTCGTAGTCAGTTTTGAGGACCTCTTGCAATCTGAGGTCAATCAAAGCTATCATTAGGTTAGAAACCATGCTCACCTCATCTATTAGGAGCATTTACATTTGTTTCAAAACTCTGAGTAGCTCCATAGCAGCTTCTGCTATAATATTATAGTACTCTATTTTGTTTTGGTGTTCTACTGGAAGGAGTAGCAATCGGTGTAGAGTGACTCCCCCTATGTTGTAGGCAGCTAAACCTGTGGGGGTGGTTACAACAGCTGAAAGGTTGTTGTTTAATTGTTGGACGTATTCACTGATAATTTCTATTACGAATGGTTTCCCTGTCCCAGCTTCACCACTTACATACAGCAGTACTGGTTTGTAGTTGTCAAAAGTACAAGTTTTACTTTTGTGCTGTATACCATGTTCAATATTTTCACTTCTAGAAAAATAGTATGCTGCTCATTGTTTAGTTGGGATTTCAGTACAGCCAACTCTTCTGTAGATTGCTCATACTGAAACATGGTGGTGGTTACCTCCGTCATGGCTAATTCTGCCTCATTTGCTGTGAGTGGCTGTGCAATTGATTCTTGGCTCTTCCTATTAGAGAAGGTTCACTGCTCTCAGAAGTGTCTACATTTAGTTGTGCTTGAAGATCTTCTTCTTGTTAGTGTTCATTGTCCAATGTAGTTTTGTACCGTCTAAAGTTTCCTTCTGTGTTTGTACTTTCACTTGCATTGAAAGCATCTTCATAGGAGGCATGGGTGGCTAATACATCTTCTTCTTTATTCCATGGTTTTGAAAAGTTACAGTAGAGCCATGTAGTACAGTTCTTTATGTTGAGGACTTTTTAATAACAATTTCATATGATTAATTATGCTGCATTTGGTAAGTTTCACCAGGCTGCCTTCACAACTTTCCACTCTGTGTCTACCTTTTTTTTCATCTGGTTTAATGTTATTTTTGTATGAGACATTTTGGGCTATCTGGTACAGGCACATGGCTTCTAAAGTAATACTCATGTTCTTATAGTATATATCCAATAAGTTGTTCTTCAAAATTTCCTGGCTGTTGGGATCGTTTTTGGCCATTGTTTGTATGTCTTCGTACAATTTCAGTACTCTTTTTCTGGATGCAGCAGGACCAAGGCTTAGCCACACTATGTTTTCAGATTCCCCATATAAGGGTGTGCCAGTTAAACAGTCTGTGGCTTTGTAGCAGCCACATTCTCTATGAGACAGCATTTTTATTCCAAAGCTGTACAATTTTTGTGCCAGTGTTTTGTCAGATGATATGGTCTTTGAGCTCTGTTTTCTCTGCTTTGGTTAAGTAGGCTGTGACATATTGTGCAACTGCAGTGGAATTGTCTGCAATGTACTGTACACCAACATTAGCATTCCATAGGAGGGCAAATATTGCATTGTAATCATTGATGTACTTGGATGCTTCCCTCCTTTTTATGCAGTATGGGCCTCATTCCGAGGCTGGAGCTATCCATGGAGTAAAGAGCACCATGGTAAGCAACCATGGAGCTATTTACTCCATGGATATCCGGCATGGTGAATGGAGTAATTACCGGTCCATTCCAAGGTTGGAGGGACCGGTAAGTCCCCATTCACCATACCGGTTCCCCATCCCCATTCCTGCCCCCATAGGGCTCATGGGAATGGGGAAGGAGTAAATTACGGCACCGTAAATTACGGTGCCGTAATTTACTCCAAGGTCCCTTTGCGGGTTGGATTTTTAACGCCTGCTAGAAGCAGGCGTTAAATGCCAACCCGCAAAAGGGAACTCGGAATATGGTGGTAAGTGTTAACGGTCACCGTTGCCATTAACGGTGACCGTTAACCCTTACCTCCAACCTCGGAATGAGGCCCTATGTGTTCTTAGGAGATTTCTCCTTCACGCTGTGTCGAAGACATGAAGCTGTTTACTTGCCCTGTTGCTGAAACTGGTCTAGGGAAACCAAAGCGGCATTTGGTGTAGTATTTGCCTCTGTTCTTATATTTGCACCAACTTGTGTCATTGGAATTGCAAAATCTATGCTTGTAGGTCACTGTGTGAACTTTATGAAGGGATTTTGCAAGTGACATATTTGTGAATAAACTGCAAAACAGTTTCTTTACTCTCCTCACCAAATTTAGGAAACTGTTAATCCTCAAAAGCATGTGGATGTGTGGTGCTCCTCTGGCTTGATAGTCTTTTCTCTGAGGGGAGGAAGTGCTTTATTGCAAATGAAGGGCAGCACGGCAAGGAAGTGATGATGGAAAAACTGTGAAATATTTCCAGGATCAGGAGAGCAACGTTCTCCTGGTGTTTACATGTCTACACCTGTTTTGTTTTTGTTTGCTATGCGTAGGAAAGTGTGCAAGTCTTCCCATGCATACTCTGCACAACTTAAAATGATAAACCATGTGGGTGGGCCAAGGTTGTGTAGCATACACCATACATCTGCGTGCCAGCAGAACCAGTACTCTTTCATACCATGCATGTTTGCCAAGAGATTTGTAATACTTGACTGTCAAACTTCGTCCTTGTCTTGCACCTTTTGAAGTAGCTGTGTAGCAGACATGTTTGAAAATGGATACCTGTTTTCAATGTATTTGAAACTGTATAACATAGCATTGCTAGTTCCATTTTAAAGAGGAGGTGGAATATGTATGTCATGATGCCCGCTCCCGGGGAGCCGGTTCAAGCCCTGCGTCCCCGAAAGCGGACATCCAGTCCCCAAGGAAGGACCCAGCAACCCCATATAGGGGCCCTTTGGACAGTGTCCTGGCGCCCATGGCGCCAGGCTCATAAAAGACATCAGTCCTGGTGCCATAGGCGCCAGGCTCATTATGGAAGTGCTTGGGTGCACTTACCTGATGCAGACCATGCTGCAGGATCCCGGCCTCCTTGAGGCCTGAAAGGAACTACTTTACCTGTGGGACTAATTTACCATCCGGCCGTGGTCGGGGAAGGATACATACCTGATTGGAGGAAGGATACATACCAGGAACTTCTTCCAAGGCTATTTAAACCCCACCCGAACAGCCACACGTGCTTCGCGTTGTTCTGCATCTAGCAGCTGGACGCTCACCGTGTCTGCTCCTGCATCCTGACTTCTGCCACGCCTGCCAGCATCCTGGATCACCTGCAAAGGAAGAGAAGAAGAGAACAGAAGAAAGAAAAGTCCTTACCTGCTAAATCCGCATCCCGGAGACATCTCGCCGACAATCCTGAAAAGGAAGACTTTTATTTAAAAGCTCATCGCGTCGATCGCTGCAGTGCCGCATTCCACTCACCTTTACAGGGCGCCTCCATGTTCAGCAGCGATCATCCGGATTCGCAGTCACGCCCCAGCACCTAGGGAGAAAAAGACCAGAACAAAAGGTGAGAGAGAGAAGGGAATAAGGAAAGCTAAATCTCCATGTTAAGACTTACCTGTTGATTCATTCCCTCTTCATTTCGGGTCTGCGCCGCATCCTGGCATATCCGGACCCCGGCCCCTAAGGGGAAAAAGAGACATCAGCGTTAATGAGCGAATGAAAAGACATTACCAAAAAACGCTCATTAAAGACTTACCTGATTTCTACAAGGATTTCACCTCTCATCTCTGGTCGGTGCCTGTTCCCCGGCATTCCATACCCCAGCCCCTATGGGGAAAAAGACACTAGCTTTAGTACATTAATGCATGGACACAGGGGAACATCTTATCAAAAACTTACCGGAAGCCAAGCAAGTTTGGTTCTCACCAATCCGAAAATCCAGTGAAGTAACTGGATACCAACGCGCCCCTGCATCAGAAGCAGGATGGAGAGCTCGTCCTTCCAGACCCTAAGGTGAGACGCTACGAGGAATCACAGAGGGTTTCGAGGAGGGTGAGAGGGGAACGTGGGAGGCTGATTGCGTTACCCCGCAGACAGTTAATCCCCTATTTTTGCCTACAGAAGGATACTTCTGCGAGCCAGACAAGCCAGATTTGGGGGCCCGGTCCAGTCCATCTTCCGAACCCTGCGCATCACCTTAGAAGAGGTCACAGCAGCGCGAACCAGGCCAGCGCCTCTGTGGGAGTCAGGTGAGCGTTACAGAACGCGAAGCCTTCCTACAAATTCCCACCCAGGCGCTATGGAAAGTTTTGAGACTTTTCAGTTGGCCCAATTACTGGGAGAATTACGGGCCGAAGTACATGCCGCTCGTCAAGAGATTAATGCCCTCAGGAGGGAATTAATAATATCAAAGGAAAGAACTGATGACCTGGCCAGACAGCTTTTGCAAGGTCAAGCTGGGCAAACTCCTCTACCCGGTTCCGGAGGGAACCCCGCTCCTGCGGTTTCCAGTAACCCTGTGCAGATTAATCTACCTGGAAACATGTCGCTGGCCCCACCCGAACGCTTTGCTGGGGACCCCAAACGATTTGCCGTATTCATGAATCAGTGTCGTTTGCACTTCCTATGCAGACCTGGGGCCTTCCCTAATGATCAGACCAAGGTAGCCTTTGTATTGTCATATCTAAGCGGCTGCGCTGCCGATTGGTCAGTTCCACTGGTTACTCAAGATGACACGATTCTCCGTGATTTTCAAACGTTTCAAGCAAGCATGGAAAGGTTATTTGCTCGACACTCTCAGGGGCAGGCTCTGGATGACGAACTTCTATCCCTGCGACAGGGCAATCAGGACCTCCTATCCTATATTGCAACCTTTAATGGACTAATTGTGGAAACGGGATGGCCAGAGGATAAAAGAGTCACGTTGTTTTATCGAGGCCTACGCGGAGAACTTAAAGATGTCTTGGCCCAAGTTGTAAATCCGCACCAAGAATGCACAGAGTATATAGACTTAGTGGTCCAATTGGATCACAGACTTCAAAACAGAAAAGCAGATCGGTCCAGGTTTGAGACCCGGGTGTTGGTCAAGACCCATGCTAATCCCAAGGGAGTTGATGTCTCTGAGCCTATGCAAATTGGAGGGGTTAAAGGGCCCTTAATTCAAAAGGAACGTGAAAGGAGGCGGCAGTTAAAATTATGTCTTTATTGTGGGAATTCTGGACACTTTCTACGAGATTGCCCGGCAAAACCGCCCCAAAAGGCGGTAGGAGCCGCTGATAAAAACCATGAAGACTCTGTTTCGGGAAACGACTCTGCCCGATATGTGTAGGGGTCTGCTTGTCGAGCTTGAAAACTAACTCTCAGACCTCGCATTTCATTGTGCCAATGGTTCTCGTAGATCCAGAACAGCCTAAGCGGTTGCATGCAATAAAGGCATACATCGATAGTGGGGCTATTGGAAACTATGTGGATCGTGAATTGGTCTCTAGGATTAACCTCCCTCTCCGTCCTAAAACCAGCAAAGATCTCATCACCACAGTCGATGGAAATGAAATTGCCTCTGGACCGGTAACACATTCCACTACTGAGGTTACTCTTATTGGTCCCGACGGCCATTGGGAGGGTGTTGTGTTTGATGTAATCAAGGCTCCACAGTTTCAGGTTATTCTTGGAATCCCTTGGTTAGAGACACATAATCCTCGAATTGATTGGCGAGCTAAGAGAATAACCTTCCCGGATTGTACACAAACCTGCTACCCAGAAAACCTGAAGATTAATCTAGCATCTGTAACCTCTGCCTCCATGCAACTAACTCCGGACTACCAAGACTTTCAGGACGTCTTCCAAAAGGAACAGGCCAACACGTTACCTCCTCACAGATCGTACGATTGCCAAATCGATCTGGTGCCTGGTGTACAACCCCCTTGTAGCAGGATTTATGCCCTTACCGAACCAGAGAATCTGCATTTGAGACAATATTTGGATCAATACCTAGCTAATGGTTTTATTCGCCCGTCAAAGTCCCCGGCATCCTCGGCTTTGTTCTTCGTGCTCAAAAAAGAAGGCGACCTTAGAACTTGTATCGATTACCGCGCATTGAACCAGATAACGGTTAAAAAACGTTATTCTCTGCATCTGATCCCTGAACTCCTTGACCAGGTGAAGGACGCTTGCATATACACCAAGTTAGATCTCCGGGGGGCTTATCATCTGGTACGAGTTAAAGAAGGCGACGAATGGAAAACTGCCTTCCGTACTAAATACGGATTATTCGAGTACCAGGTGATGCCTTTCGGATTGTGTAACACGCCGGCTGCCTTCCAATACTTCATGAATGATGTCCTTCGGGAACTCATCGATGTTTGTGTTGTCGTATATATCGATGACATTCTGGTGTACTCCTCTTCGGAATCTGATCACAGAAAACACGTCAGGGCAGTACTTGAAAAACTGCGCCAACACAAACTATTTGCTAAATTGGAGAAATGTGTTTTCCATACCACAGAAGTCGAGTTTCTAGGTTTCATCCTGACACCCAAAGGAGTCCGAATGGACTCAAGAAAAGTGGATGCCATCCTCAAATGGCCATCACCCAGCTCTGCAAAAAAGGGGTTCAAAGCATGCTCGGCTTTGCCAATTTCTATCGCAGGTTTATCCCGAAATTATCACGCGTGGTACAACCCACTATTGCACTCTTGAGGAAAAATACACGTTTTGAATGGTCTGAAGAAGCCGAGGAGGCCTTTCAGGATTTAAAAGCTAAGTTTACCTCCGCACCTATATTGAAACACCCGCGTCCAGATCTCCCTTATGTCGTCGAGACTGACGCTTCCTGCCTAGCCATGGGAGCTGTCCTGTCCCAAAGAGATCCCAAAACCAACCAACTGCATCCCGTAGCATTTTGGTCTAGAAAATTCTCGGCCCCCGAGGTTAATTATGCAATCACGGACAAAGAACTGTTAGCTATTAAGTCCGCTTTTAAAGCCTGGCAGCATTATCTGCTTGTCGCTCGACATACCATCACAGTGATCACTGATCACCGGAATTTACAGTATTTGAAAACCGCCAAGGCTCAGTCATCACGGCAGCTCCGATGGGCTTTGTTTTTCGCTGAATTTGATTTCGTGATTACCTATCGACCTGGCTGCAAGAATGGCAAAGCAGACGCCTTATCCCAAATTGGAATGGGAGAATCTGATACAAACTCAGAACCAATGCCAATAATTCCCGAACAAAGTATTCTAGGCATGACTTTGTTACAGACGCTTGAAGACATTCAAGCCAGAGTGAAACAACTCCTGGACCCTACAACCTTACAGGATTGGATACAAAAGGGATCAGACTTTACCGTAGATAATGGTTTACCTTATTTCCAAGGACGCTTATTCCTGCCACATAAGGAATTACACGAACTAGTTATTTCCGGTTATCATGATGCATTAATAGAGGGACACCCCGGTATTGCCAAGACAGAGGAAAAGGTGAAACGTCAATTTTGGTGGCCCTCTTGGTGAAAAGATGTTAAATCTTTTGTGATGTCCTGTGGTGTTTGCGCCCAAAATAAAAGTCAAAAGAAAAGACCAGCCGGTCTCCTTCAACCTCTAGACATACCGCCAGCACCCTGGCACACCCTATCAATGGATTTTATTACGGACCTGCCTCCTTGTTCGGGGTACAATACTATTCTAGTAATTGTGGATTTGTTTTCCAAAATGGCCCACTTTATTCCTTTGAAAGGTTTACCTTCAGCTTCTGTCCTAGCCAAAGAATTCCTCGAAAATATTGTTCGGCTACATGGATTCCCATCTATACTAATCTCTGACCGGGGAAGCCAATTCATTTCCAACTTCTGGCGCAAATGTTGTCAAATGGCACAGATCGACGTAAGATTATCGACCAGTCATCACCCTCAGACCGATGGTCAGACCGAGAGGACAAATCAGACCCTTGAGCAATACTTACGGTGTATGTTACAGTAATCTGAAAGCAACTGGAAAGACATTCTTTGGATAGCCGAATACGCATATAATAATTCGGTACACTCTGGAACAGGCCACAGTCCTTTTTATACTTTGTTTGGGCATCACCCTCGAACCTCAAACCTTGACTCAACTCAGAACCTCGGAATGCCTGCAGTAGAACATCTGCATTCTACAATTACCCAAGCCTTCAAAGAGGCAACTGCGCATTTACAACAAGCCAAGAGAAAATACAAGGAGAATGCTGATCTACATCGGAGTGAAGCACCTCCGTATCAGATTGGGGATCAAGTGTGGTTAGCTACCAGACGTTTACCACTCAGAGGGCCTCGAACTTTTAACCCAAAATATCTGGGACCTTATTCTATTACGGCAATAATTAACCCAGTGGCTGTTAAACTTGATTTACCAGCTAGTATGCGTATTCACCCTATTTTTCACGTGTCACTTCTGAAACCAGTGGTACCCGGAACCCGACTACTGAAACCTCCAGAACCTATTCTAATAGATGGGGAACCTGAATTCGAAGTGAAGAACATTTTAGACTCAAAAATGTTTAGGTCAAAACTGTTCTACCTAATTGATTGGAAGGGGTACGGACCTCAGGAGAGGTCGTGGGAACCCAGCGACCATGTGCATGCACCTCGATTAGTCAGGAAATTCCACCGACTCTTCCCAGACAAACCAAAACCCCCGGAGGGAACAACCTTGGGAGGGGCTTTGGGGGGGAGTGCTGTCATGATGCCCGCTCCCGGGGAGCCGGTTCAAGCCCTGCGTCCCCGAAAGCGGACATCCAGTCCCCAAGGAAGGACCCAGCAACCCCATATAGGGGCCCTTTGGACAGTGTCCTGGCGCCTATGGCACCAGGCTCATAAAAGACATCAGTCCTGACGCCATAGGCGCCAAGCTCATTATGGAAGTGCTTGGGTGCACTTACCTGATGTAGACCATGCTGCAGGATCCCGGCCTCCTTGAGGCCTGAAAGGAACTACTTTACCTGTGGGACTAATTTACCATCCGGGCGTGGTCGGGGAAGGATACATACCTAATTGGAGGAAGGATACATACCAGGAACTGCTTCCAAGGCTATTTAAACCCCACCCGAACAGCCACACGTGCTTCGCGTTGTTCTGCATCTAGCAGATGGACGCTCACAGTGCCTGCTCCTGCATCCTGACTTCTGCTACGCCTGCCAGCATCCTGGATCACCTGCAAAGGAAGAGAAGAAGAGAACAGAAGAAGGAAAAGTCCTTACCTGCTAAAACCACATCCCGGAGACATCTCGCCGACAATCCTGAAAAGGAAGACTTTTATTTAAAAGCTCATCGCGTCGATCGCTGCAGTGCCGCATTCCACTTACCTTTACAGGGCGCCTCCATGTTCAGCAGCGATCATCTGGATTCGCAGTCACGCCCCAGCGGCTAGGGAGAAAAAGACCAGAACAAAAGGTGAGAAAGAGAAGGGAATAAGGAAAGCTAAATCTCCATGTTAAGACTTACCTGTTGATTCATTCCCTCTTCATTTCGGGTCCGCGCCGCATCCTGGCATTTCCGGACCCCGGCCCCTAAGGGGAAAAAGAGACATCAGCGTTAATGAGCGAATGAAAAGACATTACCAAAAAACGCTCATTAAAGACGTACCTGATTTCTACAAGGATTTCACCTCTCATCTCGGGTCGGTGCCTGTTCCCCGGCATTCCGTACCCCGGCCCCTATGGGGAAAAAGACACTAGCATTAGTACATTAATGCATGTACACAAGGGGAACCTCTTATCAAAAACTTACCTGGAAGCCAAGCAAGTTTGGTTCTCACCAATCCGAAAATCCAGTGAAGTAACTGGATACCAACGCGCCCCTGCATCAGAAGCAGGATGGAGAGCTCGTCCTTCCAGACCCTAAGGTGAGACGCTACGAGGAATCACAGAGGGTTTCGAGGAGGGTAAAGTGGGAGGCTGATTGCATTACCACGCAGACAGTTAATCCCCTATTTTCGCCTACAGAAGGATACTTCTGCGAGCCAGACAAGCCAGATTTGGGGGCCCGGTCCAGTCCATCTTCCGAACCCTGCGCATCACCTTAGAAGAGGTCACAGCAGCGCGAACCAGGCCAGCGCCTCCGTGGGAGTCAGGTGAGCGTTACAATGTACTCTACGTTCTGTCTAAATCTAGGGTCTTCAGAATAAATTTGTAAACAGAGCTATTGTAATGCTGTTATTTGTGTGCATCTTTCATCATATCTTCCACCTTTTCCAGTCGTGAAGAGTAGAGGAAAGGCTTGTGCTTCTACACTTTTTTCCCATATACTGATTGGTGCTCCTTTGGCTTGCCGCGTTTGATATGTTTCTAGTGCATCGTCTATGGTGTCTTTGGAGTGCTGTGGGTGAATTGTATAGTGATGTAAAATATTGGAGGCTGCAGAAGGATCTAGACGTTGAAATTGGCCAGTTGTTGAGGATTTCTGAATTATTTTGGTGTTTTCTCTCAGGTTTTCTTCAACATTTATTTCCTTGCAGTATTCATTGGGGGTCATTACAAGTTTGCCAGTACGGGAACTACGGTACCGATAAGCCTGCTGGTACCGTAGTACCGGGACCCTCAAACTACGAGTTCTCCTAATGGGTGCCATTACGGCTGCCAGGTCTGACCTGGCGGCTGTACCGGCACGTGCGAGCAGAGTATGTCAGATGCACCAGCACCATTCTGAATGGTGCCGGTGCATCTGACCTCCCCATTCCCATTGAGCCCTTTGTGGGTGCCAGATAAAATAACAAGTTGGGCGGCAGCCTGCCTGTTTTAATGGGAAGGCTACCACCAAACTTGTAATGAGGCCCATTTTTATTAATGTATTGCAAGGCTTCCCTAACTTTGTTTAAGTCCACTAGTTGCTGCCAATTTTTTGGGTCTTTTGTAGGTACACCATTTACCAGGATAATCAAAGATTCTTGTATTGGCCTTTGCACTCGTAGAGTGTCTACATTTTCTTTCAAATCTAATGGTAAATAAATGACTTTACCACAAATCCTTCTCTGTAATTCGGTGGGAGGCAATTTAGCAGTTTTCGGTTGAAGTCATATTATTGCTTGAAATGGGTGCACTGTTTGGATTATAATGCTCTCATACAAATTAAGCTTCTGCAGTGCGTTTGGCAGTGGAAATACTTCCAAATTATTACTGATCACCCGTGAACACATTTGGTTATTGTCCAGTTTTACAGTGCAGTATGTGCACAGTATGGAGGTGTTAGTAATTTCCTATTTGTTTTCAGCTATATGATACAAAGCTAATTGAAACCATTGGGATTCCTTATTGTCTTCTATTTTCTGCATTATATCTATAGTTTTGTATTTCTTTTTTGTAAGTGTGACATAAAAAGTTGCCATCTGCAATGTTGTCAGTACTGTTGTGTGAAAATGCTGGAGTTTGTAAGTGCTCTTCAGTTTCAAAATATTTCCTTTGGATGTGCTCTATTTCTTCGAGGACTTGTTTGGCTGTACCATGTAGGAGAATATCATTTAAATGTTGCAGTGCTAAAGCTGGACTTTTTGTATAGTACAGTTTGTAAACTAGATAGCTGACAGTTGAATGGTGGGTTGCTAACATTTTGATACAGTGGAAGGTCTTTTGCAAGCAGGTCCAGAAATACAGGCTAAGGAATGTCCTTGTATTCCTGTGTAGTTGCGCACTGGACAGGAGTCCATAGTTTGTAGTATTTTCATTTTTATTTTCTCGTTGCCTTTCACATAGCGATTGAGGAACTGCTGCAAAGATGTGAGTTAGCATTGGCGAACATTACACATTGATGTGCAAGGCTATTTGTAGGTGAGGCCTGTTGGTTTGGTGGAATTGAGAGTGACATCTAAGTTTGATGGGGATATTTCTGAAAGCAGTGTTTTTCTTCCATTATGGTATTGTTTATCTTTTCATACCCTCGTCCACTCCGATGTAAGGCAATTTGGTGTGTTTGCTCCTGTTTGTATGATTCTTCATTGAAGTATGGCTCTGTGTTGGTGGTGTGATTCCACTCACCTGTACAGATGCGGCCAAAGGTATCTTTGCTGATATTGCGTTTGTTTCGAAGTAGTGCCTATAGTTTACCAATTAATGTTGCAAGTGGTTTCATTATGTTTAAACTTACTATAAACAATTTCTATTTCATGATCATTGCACTGTCTACAAGAACTTCCAGGATTACTTTTCTGCAGTAAGTTTTGAGGGTTGAGCATGATTTCTCCCCTCTATTGATAGGTTCTGAAGGACTCAGTGGTGGAACATTTTTTTAATTAATTTTTTGGAATGTTTGCTTGTGGTTACATTACCATTTGTATGTGCTCTGTTAGCAGTAGTGCGAATTGCACTCTTTTTAGTGCTTTTCTTTTCATTGTTACATTTTGACAGATGGATTATACTTTCTTTACTGGTAGGTGCATCCATTTTGCTTAATGACTGGATTAGCTTTTCTCTTTCAACTTCCTGTCAAAGTTCTGCTTGCCGTGGATGGCTACTTTCAATGCTTTTAGGTTGCATAGCTCTATTTCTGCACTGCTTTCTACAGAGTTGCAGTTTTGTAGGCATTATGTAGTAGCTGTTGGAGAAAAAGGGAAGTGTGGGTGTGCATATTTTTAAATCTATATGTGTGCAATGTGCATGAGTGGTTAAATAAGAGGGAAGGCATATAAATGGAAGTGTGTCACGGTGTAATGGCCTCTAACTTTTGGTTGGGGACAGTATCGTTCTATGTGGGGATTAGTCTAATGTTGGTGACATAATAAACACTGAGCACCTGTAGAGGGGTCATGAGTAACAATGAAGTACACACTGGTGGGTTGCCGCAAATCTATATTCTACAATACAAGAATAGTGCACTCTCCCAGTAAGACGTAAAACATGACGATGGTATTGTACTTACTTTGTTGCTTGGAGAGAGTAGGTTTATTGCAGGTTGTATTTTGAAGTACACATGCCAGTGGCTTTCAGTAGAGACATGGGTACTGCACCTGTATAAGAAGATGGTAAGAAAATATGTTGTCTAATTGCATAGTGATTGCATTTGTACAATACATTCTTTAAAAGTGTAGGGGGGTGTCTTGGCAGGAAGAGAAAGCATGTGTGCATAAATGGATGGCTTACTATATGAATGGGGACTTGGGAGTTTAAGCATGTTTGGTAAGGGGGTAGGTGAGTTATTTGCAAGTGTATTGTATGACGTCCTATTTAGCAGTTGTGTGTATTAGTGTAGGAGTATTCACTTTGAAACTGAAGTACTTCTCATTGTGGAAGGATGACAAAAGGTTTCGGAAGGATGTACAGACTGCAAAGCAGAATGTTTTTGTGTGTGCATTTGCATGTACTTTTCTACATATATATGCTTACTACATGAGTGGAGCCATTGTTTACGTTCTTTAATTTCCTTATGTGCATTTATGAATGGTACTGTTGTCAATGCACACATAAATGTTTTTCTTTTTTAAGTAATGTTGCAATCTGTAAAGTGTTTAAGGTAAGTGGCAGGAAACAGATGTTATGCATGCAATGTATGCACTTGGCTTAGTTTGGTGGGATACGCTGACTGATCCTTTTCTGTGCGATTTTTACAAATTTCATAGGAGTGCGTTAATGGGGGAAGCATCGTAAAATTGAGGGAATGAAAGAACAGCGTAACCATTTCCATATAGCAATGGCTGCTATGGTCAAATGCCAACTTGGCCAGCACCTACCACTGTAGGAGCCATTTCATGGTAGGTGATAGGAGAAATAACAGTATTCATTTTCAGTACATTATGGAGATTTAGTGGCAGGTACTCTGTTGCGTCTGACTTATAACACAGTTGCAAATGTACTGTAGAAAAAGTAGTGATACCTGCAGGGCGTGGTGATGGGTGGCGATGCCGATGAATGTGGATGAAGAACTCGTAGATCGTTTTACAGTACTTTCCATGACAGGTGCTTTTGATTCACAGGACACTTGAACTCTGTGTATTTAACGGTTAGTATGGACTGTTCAGCAGAGATGATAGCGTTAGATGCAGAATTCTTGGATGTAATTGGTGGATGCGTGTGTGATTGTTTAACAGTAGCCAATGAGGGAGTGCTGGAAAAAGACTACTGGAAAAGAAAGAAGGACTGCCCCTGTTTACTGGGGTGCGGCACTCACGGTAGTTAGGAAAGCGCACGTGGTACATGCTGTCCTTCTTAATATGCTTGCCATGGAAATGGGACTATGGATTATTGAATCAGGTGCATGTCTGGTTTTCTGTTCCATTCTGGGATGTTCTTCTGTGCCCATGAGAAGCTTAGTGCTTCTAATGTGACGTTTGTCAGTGGAGCTGATATTTTTTTTCCCCTATTGAAAATAGTCTTGTATTCCGCAATGTAACATGAAGTTTGTAGAAGCTTGTGTAATAATGTAAGGAGGAAAAGCAGAGAGCAATCCCCAACAAATACAAAAAAAGGTGTTTCAAAACAAGTCGCTTCACAAGAAAAAAAAAACACTTTTCACAACTACCAACAAAGAGGGGATTCTCTATCCTGCTTCAAATGTGTTTGCACACCCACCCACAAAGGACAACATGTTTGAGAAAGCTGCAGCATTTGGAGGAGCTCACATGCTACATCTGGGTCTTTTCAGGGTGGCTGGCATGGAAATGGGACTATGCAGGAGTTGGGATTGGTCAATAAAATTTCCTGGGTGTGGTGTTTAACAACAGATTGTACCAGAAGGTGTGTTTGCAAATAGGAGTGCACATGGCTACGGGTATGGTTGTGCCGTTTGGTAGGCAGACTATACGGCTTTGGGGTGACTTCTGGATACATTGGTTAAAAGTTTACGCCAAATGCTGTGCACTGGCCGCACACCTTAAGATCTATAATGTCGATGTCCACTGGTACGGAATACATGGGATGAAGTGGTAGCATGTGGGTCCTCTTTGTGCCAGTTTGGTGACGCTCGATCATCCAGACATTATCAGATACTGGGTGGACCTTACTTGGGTAGGGGGCACTTTTTGTCATGCTCCTGGACCGAAGCCTCAAAAGCACTTCAAAGTTGTTCCCCCCTGCACACTACCACGTCGCAGTACATGCACAATACAGTGACGTTGAAAGGTACGGGTCTGTCCCGGGGGGATAGCTCAGCGGCAACGTGCATGCCTTGGAAGCAAGACAACACAAACAACACAGATTCGATCCCCGGGTCCGCGCTTAGAAACCTCTGGGTGTTTAAGCGCGTTGTAAATACGCAACTAAGACACAAAAAAATACAATTACGCAACCAAAAAAACAAACAATTTCTGTAACAGCGCCTCGATGCCCGCGGACTGTGTGAGCACTTTAAAAATGTAAAATAAACAAATTGTGGAGGGAACAGTTTAGGACATGTTAGTGGCATCTCACTGCAGTTTGCAATGAAGGAGACATTTTGCTAACTCATGGCAATGTTGCCAAAGTTGCACATCATTTTTTCTCGTACTGGACAGAGACAGATGTGACTGCGTTTTTCCTTGTGTGGGCCACACATGGAAAAATCACGGTGCAATGTGAACAAGACTGTGCCTTTTTGTGAGATGTTGGCATGTTCTCCTTCCACAATGATAACATTATGTTTTGTAGTGGCAAGATTTTTCGTTCAGATGGAGTTCATCTGACTGATGCTGGCAATGAGCTGTTTCTGCGTAATATCCAAAATGCAGTGCAGCGCTTCCTGCAAGTTTAGCAAGCACTTCCCCTGTGGTTGTTCACCACTTCCAACCTTACAAACAGAAACAGCACAAAAAGGCTCTTTTCATAGCCACCTCTTCGTTTTGGAAATGCATACAATGCTTTTCATGGAGTTGCGCAGCCCATTGTTCACCACCCTGTACGCAGCGCTTATAGGCTGCGGGACTGCCTGCATGCTTTCATTGAAATTCTATTTTGAAATAGTGCAAGGTGGCTCTGAAAAGAGCCTTTTTGTCTCCCCTTCTGTTTGTGTTGCATTTTTCCATTTGTTCTAAGACACACCACAGAAGGAAAGGAATGGAAGGGAGGTTTGGCAAAGGGTACCAACCGCAGGGATAAGAAACTGCAAGTGGAGAGCAGAAGATGCTGGGTGGACCTGACCTGGGTAGGGGGCACTCTTTGTCATGCTCCTGGACCAAAGCCTCAAAAGCACTTCAAAGTTGTTCCCCCTGCACACTACCACGTCGCAGTACATGCACAATACAGTGACCTTTGAAAGGTACGGGTCTGCTGCAGTGTGTATGGCCTGCAAGGCTGGTTCCGGGATGCACTGGCCCAATGGAGTGTCCCTAGTGGTGGCAGGAGCAGATGCGGAGGATGCTGCAGAGGAAATTAACCTACTGACTTGTTTGAAGGGGACAACCCTCCAAACAGCTGTCTTGTGGTTCAATTTCAGGTGCCGCCACATGGAGGTGACGCTGTAGCTGTACAAGCCAGGTTTTCCACGACTTAGTACTATATTGCACTTCACCTGGTTAGCACGAGATTTGGGCACATCTCCTACAGTGGTAAATAGTTACGACACCCACGACTCATGCTGGCTGCAGGCAATGGGGAATGGCTCTACTTTATTCTTGTTTCCTTCTTGATCTCCATCTACATTATCACGCCTGCTCCCTTGTTCTGGCCCTTCAGAAGGAGGTGGTTGTGGTGGTGGTGAGGGTGTGGGTGCTGTTGAGTCAGAGGTAGTAGCAGCAGCCCTGTGGCCATTACTTGGAAAGGTCGTTTCGAGGTACAGAATTGGTCACAAAGCAATTTCTGCACAAAGCAATGTGCACCCCTGCTCTGTTCTGGAAAGCCAAACACGGATTACAGCACAGCTGTGGGGTGTTGCCTTTTATTGGACTGCTGTGGAGCATGTGCAACCGGACAGTGGCCCTAAATCTTTCCCAAAAATAAGTAGATGCCGAAGCGAGAGTGCAGGACCTCTGTAACGGTGCACTTTCGCAGTAACACTGCATACATAGCAGAAAATAGTACTTTTTCGATGCGCATGGGCCCCTGATCGTGTCCGCCAAATAAGGGCCCACTCGCAGCATGGTTCCATTCCCATGGTGACATTGCGATTGTTCTGCATTGGGATGGCTATCCGCGGGACGCATATTGGCTGGAATATTTTGTGCCCATGTGCATAGGTGTCCTACGCATACCCTTGGGATCCTCGGACTACTTAAAAGTATGACTCACGTGCCCCAAACATTTCTAAACAAGCTGGGTGTGTGATCAGTACAGTAGGTGGGATGTTCACGTGCAAGGTACCCGCAGGACGTGGGTGAGCGATTGCACCTACTTAAGTACATCACACGTTTCTTCGCATATCTTGGCCAGGGGTGGTGTTACCAGGTATCAGAGGAAGAGATACGCATGTGCGAAGTTGTGCGACTGAAAAACGTACAGTCCTACAGATACTTAGAAGTGGTTCTGTGGATGCGGATAGGCGGCCCGTAGTGGCATCCTACGGATGCTTCCATTGTGATTGCGCATAGGCCAGCCAGGTGCGGCGGACATAGGACTCCTCCACTTTCCTCACTTGCGATCATCCCCACCAGTACTGTGCCCCTCAGAGTTATAATGGGCTTGTTAAAACAAAGCAGAAGGCACATATAAATTCAGCAACAATTTACATATCAACCTTTATTTTAATACATTCATAGCCACTATTAGGAAAGGAAGGGGGACTAGAAACGGATACATATACCGGTGATTTTGTTATTTCTACAATTTGGTTGTGCGTGGAGGAAGGGTTTGAGGTCTCATCGAAGCGTCTCTCATGACACAGAATTAGCGGGATGGTGGACTGGAAAATGGGGAAGGGGGGCATCTGCAGGTTGGACAGTGGCTTTTTATTTTCTCCATAATATGTCCTTGTACAAAATCTTTCAAGGCAGCAACATTGTTCAGCAATTCATCCATTTTGACGTCCAGGCGGTCTAGTTTGCTATTTACAGCATTTCCTTCAGTTCCTGTGGCCGTATGTTGCTGTGGGAGAGGTGCCTCTTGTGGTGTACTCCTTTCTATTCCCGTATGTTCTGTTAAAGAAAAACAAATGTGTTTGGTATACATGAAGTCATATATTGTAATTGTGTTACTTTTCACACTGCGTACCCTACCTATGCAGTTACTATGGTCACTCATTTCATCATGCAAGATATTCTCTTCAAGCCATTCTAGGGTGGTTGCCGTTGCTGCATACAAGACGAAAACATCATGCTTTCCTACTATTGTACACTGCAGGACCTTTGCAATTATAAGGTAAACTTTGGTGTATTTACCATGTTGCAGTGCTGTTCTGCTCTCAGTAGTTTGTGGGCATAACTCTGCCTCTTCGTTCTTTGTTCCTATGTAAAGCAGCTGTGCGGTAAGACTGTTGACGGCAGACGTTACTTCTCTTTTTGGTGCATTCCATTATGATGCATACCCTATGCCTTTGCAGTGTTTGTACACCTACTGCATTTTCCCTTCCAATTCACGTACTTGCTGCTGTTTGTATATGTTTCTTATCTTTGTTGCATGGTACCACGATGTACGACCACCCCTCCCTTTCTCGGCAGGTTGGACACCACCCGATGTCCGCGAACAGATGCACTGTTCGCAACCACTGTTGCTATTAGTATGGAGCCACCGGTTTCAGTATGCTGTACAGTACATCTATACACACCTGGTAAAAAGCTTTGAAATTCAGTGAAACAAATGTTAACGGGATGTTATAGTTAAGTTGTGCTACTAAAAACGTATCACCTTTACTGAAAAAACTATGCTAAAAGAACGTTCTGGTTAAAGTGCCCTACTAAAATCTCTGAAATTCACTGACAAAAAACGTTGTTAAAGGGATGTTACGGTTCCGTTGCCCTAAGAAAAACCTATAAACTTCAGTGCAAAAAGCATTTGAAAGGGACATTATAGTTACTTTGCACTAATAACAATCTATCCATATTATGGTTACAAGTAAGACCGAAAAACCTTAGAAATTCGCCAGTTATGTTAAGCTAAGCAACCATAACTCTCGCCACCACTGTGCACTTCTTAGACTAACAGCCAGGACATCAAACTTATCATATATACAACTGAATTGTGTGTTTGATGTCTGCTTATTGCCCCACATATGTGCACCACCATGAGCTGAGACCAACACCTAAGTAAAGTACCTTAACAGCATAGGACAAGGTTAATGTCTACATATATATATCACCTTTAAAATGTTTATAAATTCTCACAGTCAGCGGACAAAAACAACCGGACTAAATATGTCAGTGAACAAAAACAAGTGGCCCACATATGTGATGTCATCAGTGTTATTGACATTTTCTGGTGATGTTGTTTCTTTCTTTCTTACTTTATTTTCCTTGAATGTTCCTCTGATTTGTATGCATTGTGGGTCTCCATATATATTGTTTGTACTAACACAAGTAGTATGTAGTAAGTCTTGAGTTATAGCTATTTGTTCCATGTTTAACATTACTCAAAACAAGTAGCATTCATTATTTCACTATGCATAATGACTGACCAGATAAAAAATGTTTTACTTCTATGGTGCATGCTGCAGCCATTGCCTATGTGTATGTACGATAAGGTTCCTGTAATAACAATACTCAAATATAATGTTTGGTTTAGATGACTACATTCTTTAATACATTACATAGTTCATGACAGGTCTGCCGATCACACCTGACATGTTGTTACCAACATTATAAATACAACCCCTTGTAGGAACTTTTCATCAAAATGTATTTCATTTGTGATGTCATCTTTGATGTCCTGGGTGTTAGTCTTAGCAGTGCACGGTGGTGGCTTAGCTTACCATAACTGGTGAATTTCTGCGGTTTTTCGGTTTTACTTGTAACCATAACGTCCCTTTAACAAAGTTTTTTCATTGAATTTCATAGGTTTTTATTTGTGGAACTTAACTATAACGTCCCTTTAACAACATTTTTTCAGTGAAATTCATGGGTTTTTATTAGTGCAAATTAACCATAACGTCCCTTTAACAACGTTTTTTCAGGGAATTTCATAGGTGCACCCTGAATTTCCTACAACTTACTAATATCATACTTACCACAATACAGCAACATTTTTGTGCAATTTACAAAGTTTCACCTTAAAACTTTGCCATTCCCCACGTTCTAGCATCTTTTTCAACACTTCTATACAATGTTTGCAACTTTCTCTGTGTTTATCGATGTCTGCGAATATCTGACATCCTCGTGGACTTGCCAGACAGTGTCACGTGACCACATGCTCGTAGGCAGCATGATGGCGTGTCTGCGATCGCGTCTGCACTTCGTGATCAGGTCCATGCTTCGCAAACAGTTCAGACCTGCATTTTCCGAGAGCTGGAACTGGGGATAACGGCCCGGCAGCCCAGGTTATCAGCTGAAGTGAAGCGAGAGCATATGACAAGGGCTTTTGGATGTTAGCCCCGTACCAGCCCCTGAAATTGGGGACAAAGGCCATTAGCACCCCGGGTAGCCAAAATGGTAACCCGGGGTGCTAAAAAAAAAGGATTTTCCTTCTTACAGCAGGACGCACATGACATCCTGTCCTTGCCTATATGGTTAAGAACCTGAGTTGCATTTGGCAGACAACCTTGACAGTGAAGGCCAGGTAGGAGCCAAGGTACAGACAGTTTACTATTCACTGAGACTCCTATGGCAGGCCCTGCCATATATGCCAAATGAAAATCATGCTACGGTGGTGAGCACCTTAGCCAATGCCCATTTAGACTATTGTAAATGCCAGTTGATGGGCATTCTGGCTAAACAACTTCAGAGGCTTCAAAAAGCCCAGACCGCGGCCATCAGATTGGTTTACCAGCTGAGTAAACCAGCCCATGTATCTCCATCTCGCTGTGCATGACACTGACTGGCAGTGGAAGAGAACACTAAATGTAAGGTGGTGTGCCTTATCTTTAAATGCCTGAATGGACTGGCCCCAGCTTTCTTGAGAGATATGATCTGTTACTATCAACTATCTAGATGGCTACAATCTAGAGATCGCTTACTCCTGACTGTTATCTCCTCTGTATGCACATCAAGGGGGGAAAGGAGATTTGCTGTTTTGATAATATGCAATGCTACACTATAGTTGCTATTACTGCTGCTGAAATTGTTTCTAGTTCATCCTCTGCTCTGTTTGATTGTTGTTCCAGCTGCGCCACTATGCGGGTAAGTCCGTCACAATCGCGTTATAAGTATCCAAAAGATGGGGGGAATAATGCCACAATTGTACACTTTTTGACTAACATAGTTCTATAAGGATTTATATATTTGAGTGACACTATGGTATTTGTACTTTTCAAGTTATCTTTCTAAAGCAGAGCATTATCGAACGCCACACATTGGGTTGAGGAGGGGAAATGATGAGAAGGCAAGTAATTCATGTTCGATGCTGGACATTGGCATAGATATTCTCCCCTAATTGAGGCTGATTTTCAGGGCCAAGTAAAGGACACATGTGGTTGGACATTGTAACTTTTTTCAGAGGGTGGATGCAACCACTTGGGTTTTTTTGAGGTTGGCAAGCTTGCTAAAGTATTTGGCTACCAGGAATTTACTCAGGTTGTCATGTTTTCAGTGCAGGCACTTACCCACAAGACCACAAGCACTTGTCCCGCATTGGGATTTTGTTTTCCAGGGAATATTTCCCATGGCTAGTGGTCTGGTGGTGTTTTAAAATACACCACATAACTTTGAAGATTTAAGTTAAAAGAAGATTGACATGTAATTTTAAAATACATTAATTTTCAGAGAACCCTACACATAAAACATAACAGTAAAATGTAAAATACTTTGCGCAAAATAGAGTTCCAACAAGGCAATACATGTACAATCAATAACTATTTTGATCCCCCCTACTAAATTGGCATTATCCATCAAACATTTCAAACACAGTTTTATACTCTTTCAAAAGTCAGTATTTTAAAACTTTTAAAAGGAAAACCACTGAAATCTTGGATTGGGGAGAGGGAAGTCTCAGTTCCATGTTCAGGTGGGAAGAGTAAACTCGCAGTCCCAAACTAATATGATTTCAGACTCAATGGTGACTTTGCAGGGGGTTCAAACATCAACTCAAATATCGGTGCAAAACTTACATCTGCATAACCGAGCCAAGTGAATATAACTTGTAAAATGTGTCACACAATCAGTCTAAGTGATGCTTTTACAGACTGTTTACAGCATCCACTGCTGAGCGTACACCCTCACTTTGTAATAGTGGTTTCAAGAACCTTCCTCTCACCTGTTTCAATGGTTCACAGAGAAATAAAAAGTGCACAATTGTTTCCCCCCCTGCATAAAGGGCAGAGACCATCCCATCATTTTTTCACGACTTGGTGAAAGCAGCAATATTACGTGTTGCCATCCTAATGCTAATAAACGAGGCACAAACATATGATGGCTACAATCAATCCAACTAGTCGTCCTGGCCAGAATTCTGGTTTGCATGCTAGAATCCAACTTAAACATACCTGCTGCTTCCACCAATTTCCTCCTGGTTAGGGCAGTTACTTTATCCCATAGCCTGGATTTTGTAACCCGTAGCAAAGGAGTAATATTTCAACAAGGCTATATAACACCTTTTTCACGTGGGCCAGCCAAAATGGAGCAGGCTTTATCTAAATGGGTGGACCAGAGTCCATTCTCAAGGAATGTGATTCCCACATAATCAAGTGCAGCAAGGAATTTGGCACAGGAGGTACATGCAATGTTGGGATTATGTTTTTCTGGGTCTCTTTGGTAACTTTCTCACAAACTCCTCAAATGTAACAAACTCAATGCCATGTTTTCCGTAATGATTTCAGGGAACCCCACTGGACCCTAAAGATAGCAAAAGTTGATTGTCCAATATCCCTTGGGGCTCACAGTCCTGAGGGTGAATTTCATGAGCCCGGCATCACACCAGCATGGAGGCCAAGTGATGGGAGTCTGCACAGTTTAGGGGGGACATTCTAGATCTTTGAACACCCTCTGCTCTGCTCTGTTGATAACCCTAGCACCTGGAGTCTCTGCTGCTCAAACCATATAATGAGAAGGTGAGGTGGGACAATTCCTGATCTAGTTGCAAATGATGTTCAGGGGGAGGAAGAGTCCTGCATGATTCTACCGGGTCACTGCACAGCGCACAATTATAGCGAACCAAAACCAGTCTGTTACTACCAGGAGGATCTCTGCCTACTCCTACGTTATGTTGCCTATGCACAAAAGAGACTTTTGGGCTAGTGGATCTGCAGCGCATCACAACCCCAAGCCTGATCCTCTGGAAACTTGGAGCAATTTGAAGGCACTACTGCAGTGTCCTTGTTTGCAAACAAGTTCAGCTGCGGAATCCCAAACCTGGATCAGATCGAAGAAAGGATACCACTAGAAAGTGTCAGATCCACCCAGAAGGGGCATTTCCTGCTCAGCCCATCTCCCACAATCTTCAGGGATCGCTGTCTGTAAACTGCTGGAAGTGGATGTGCCCATTCACATAGTTTCCCCCCGCCAAATGCATCAGGGAAGACTTGCACTTTGTTGTCATACATCTCTCATGGCTTTCCCCTGATTATGTGAAGTAAAGTTAACCAAGGCCTTGTGGACCTTCGCCAGCTCCTTCCAGTACAATGACCAGGCCCTTTATAGGGTTGTCCCTCTTCACTGTGCTTCCAATGCAACTGGCTGGCATCTTCAGTTATGAGCACCAGCTATGTTTGTTCTAAAGGAAATCCCCTGTCCAAGTTATCGGGGTTCAAGCACCACTGCAGTTGTAAGGATATCCTGCTTGTTAGTAGCACTGTGTCTTTGTACCTGCCACTGCAGGGATGTCATATAGGGGTCACTTGCGACCCCCGAGGTCTCCCTAGCTACCCCTGTGGTCTCCCTTGCCACCACCTACAAAAACTAACTGAAGCTCCTGGGCTGTGGCCAGTGCTATGTGGCTCTTGGTTTCTAAAGTGACTGGCTTTCTTCTTCACGCTTCTTAAAAAAGAAAAAGGGGGTTCCACAAGTTTAACACTTTGATCAGTGACCCTAAATAAGAAAGAATAGGAATAACAAATAATTTGTCTTTCTGGAGTTCTATACAATAATTGCTAGACTCATTAAAAGTTTTTTTCAGGTACACTTCAGAGGGTGAGTCACTGATTTAGTCTGTTCTTAAACAACTAAAATTCTCAAGTCAGACAAAATACTACAAAAAGCATTTAGAGTAGAATAAGCATCCATTTCGGACTGTGTATTTTGCTTTTCACAATTTATAGTTATAGCATGTTTTTTCTGCTGATATATATGGTGATCCTTTCTTGTATGAAATGTTTAACACGTTACAGTGATACTGTAACCATAGGTTTCATACTGTACTTAGGAACAATGCTATGCGTTGCCACTTCCTGTTTTGTCAAGGGGTAAAAGGTTGTGTTCCATCGTTTCCTGTGATATCACTTCAGGGTGTGGTCAAATGGCATCACTTCCTGCGATGTCATCAGAGGTCAAGGATCATGTGATTTCACTTCTGCTACCCCTGGCCTTTTGGTAAAATGACGTCCCTGTGCCACTGCCCGGAGATTGGTGGCTCAGGATAAGATTGACCACATGTCCTAACTGGTATCTTAAACAGGGGATGAGAAAGATTCTGACTGCCATAAAGCACTGCATCCCATGCCCTAGGCGATGATTGTTTATAAGCTAGCGGCTCTTGTAGGCGTTTTCTCATTCCAGCGGTCATATGAATTGAGTCATCAATGAATTCCAGTCTCTGCAATGCTGTCTCCTCTTTCCCTGTCTTCTCAAGTCATCATCAACCAGTCATCAAAATATGGATGTATATGTGTTCATTCCTGGTGCAGGAATGCCACGACTTGTGCAAAACGTTTTTGGGGGTCGATTTCAGGTGAAAGTGTGGCACATTGTATTGGCAGTCCCTTCCTAGAATACTATCTGTAGGAACCTCTTGAGAGCTTCCTCGATAGGAACATGATGGCGTCCTAGAGGGCTACTCGTGTCAGGTGTAGATTCTGGTTAAGCATCAGTAGCATGCTCTAAACTGTCTCCGTCGTAGTTGCATATTACTTAAAGTAGTGTACGACCTTCAAAATGTGCCAGACATTCGTCGCTTCTGTTTGGAGCTGAGCTAAGTAGAGCAGACATGAAAAAATGCCTCTCAGCGTAACCGTGGCAGCAGCCCAGTCTCAGCACAGGATGATGTTTCAATTGCACGGGAAAATGCGAGATCGCGGGAAAAAGACCCTTCAAGGTAGGTCACCGTAACAGGCATCTCTGCCAGCTGAAAGAAATACAGTTAAGTGTGTCCGGGATACATTACACCGCCAACACATCTATTTTAAAATGTATGATTTAATTGTCATCATTGTTTAGCTTTATTTTTCCTGTGTGTAATTTATCATTCATTTTGTTTTGCGAGCAATTAACAAAATGTAATTATTGTAATGGAAAACATCAAAGTTAGCCCTGTGGAAAAACATAGATTTCAATTGGTAATTATGCCCACAAACAAGACTCGCCTCCAATTTGAACACTGGTCCTAATTGACACTTAACATGGTTTTAGGAAACATTAACAAAATTACATGAGCATTTGCTGTTTTTCATTGTACTTAGCTCATACACTGGAGCATAAGGCCCAATTCATTAGCTGTGCTTGAAAGTCAGCTTGAAGGTCGTTGGAAGCACACGGTTTAATCAATGCGGCGCGAGGTCTTTCCGTGTCACTGCCTTTCCTCCGGGCAGGCCTGGGTTACACTGCCCCCACGCGCCGCAGATGGCGCGCGCGCTTCCCCTTGCGGCAGAATGGGCGCTTCACGCATACGAAGCATGAAAGGCCTTCGCCAGTCATTGGTGCGCGCGCACACGCGTAGAATTTGTTTGACTTTCAGAAATGGAGATCTATTTGACAGGAACGCTGCTTTCTGGCTCTGACTGCAGTCTGCACGTAAAAGTGGAGATTTGATGTACTTTCAAACATTTGCAAAGTACGTACTTTTACACTTTTCAAAAGAGGTTTTATGATATTGGTGCTATATGTTATCAATATGAAGCCATTCCATGTTGGATAACTTTCGTAGTTGGGAGGCTGCACTTTCAGTACTCCGCCCCAATGTTTTAGGATTTAAAGGTCCTTGTGCCGCTTAGGTGGCTTCATTGCTTGTGGTTCTGCTAGAGCTGAGGGGTGGGGGAAAATGGTGGCGGGGAATACAGATGTAGTGTCAATGAGTGCAGGTCGAAATACAGTTCTGTTATGGTGTTTTGTGGTTTGTGGCAGTGACACTTGGATGGGTGTTCTGTGTTAGGAAGTCCCAATATTTATTAGCTGAGACCACGGGCATGAGGAGAACCCCTGTCATGGAGACGGTGCGTGATCGAACTAGCTAGATATGTGATAGACCACGATGTGTGCTCTTAGCATAGCAGGGATAGTGCTAGTATGTAAATTGTAATTGGTTATTTATAACACGCTTAATACCGAGAGGTGTCTAAGAGCGGTCCCGGGGATTGAACCTGTGTTGCTCCGCGTCGTCTTGCTTCCAAGGCGAGCGCGTTGCCCATGAGCTTTCCTCCCAAGACGTAGAGTTGTTGTTTCGTATTTGGGGGGACTCTATACGTAGTGTAAGGGTGATAGTAGATTGAGAGCTGAGTTGGTTGGATGAGGAAGGGGGAGGTAATTTGGGCACTTGAGAAGTGCTGTTATTAGGGTTTATGGAACCAGTTGAAAACCAGTCTAATGTTGAGCTGAGAGTCAAGGTTTTGTTATGTTTTTATTCATGGGGTGAGATGTTTTTACTCTTCTGAATTTCATTTTACGGTAAGTTTTAGATGAGTGTTGTTATCTTATCTGCTGCTTTTGTGCTAGCCGTCTTAACTGCAAAGGCATTTAGGAAAAAGATTTAGGGAAAGTGACACCACAGGGCCCGATTCATTGAAATGTGTGCAGAAATCTCAACAGGGCAGCGTGGCGAGAAGGGCACTGCATGAGCCTGCACTCAGAATAAAAAATGCGTGCCCCGCATATTCATGGAATTACCTACGCACAGCCACCACATGTGCAGGCTGCGTGAGGAACGCCCATGACACGCCCACATGCAGAGCCATATCAGCCATACAAACAGACCTTTGCACGCTCCTCACGCAAGATTCAATGCAGCCCTGAAAACCCGCCTGCAAACCCCCACAAGCAGGTCAGCATGCCTTGGGGAGTGGGGTGCCTTTGGTCCCATGTGACTATTCCCAGCACCCCCCCCAACAAGCATATATGTGTGCGAACCCTCACAAACCGCTCCTGTTGCCCAATACAATGCATACACGCACCTCTAAGTCCGATCGGAACCCTAACTGCATGCACACACCCCATAATCCGACTTGCGATCTTACCATTATGCAGCAATTCCATGCGCAAGTGCCTGTACACCTGCCCTCGGGTGGCGGATAGTATGAAGGACTTGAGTCGCTAATTCCCTGCCGAAAGGTTGCATCCTTAAATCCATGAACACGTCTCGTGCCATGCAATTGTGGGTGTGGGATGGACTGCCTGCGAGCCATCCCTCATAGCGCCCAGTTTTTCTGCATGTTCTTTCCCATTTTCTGTGTTCCGGCCCCTACTCTGTCCTCTGCCCAGGCCTCCCCCACTCTCTGGATGGTGTTTCGCGCAAGGCGCTCGATGCCTCACAGAGACGTGCCGAGCCTGTGCAAACTCCATGCAAGTCCTATAAAAGTACCGCACATTCGATTCCATGAATTGACAAACACGGATTTGCCTCAGTTTGGCGGGCAAGTAACCTATTTTCCTTGCAAATAATTCCATGATTCGAGCCCACAGAGTCAAACCTCCTATGCTTGCTTGATGTATGCATTGTGCGATGGCGTATTCCATTGCTCAGCGAGGCTTACTCAAACATTTCCCTTCTCTTTTCCATTCTGGTTGCCATCTTGATCCTCTGGTTGGGGTTTTGCGTTGGTCTGTTATAATTTATGTCTGTGTTGTCCACTCATTGGGTTGCATGTGTGCAGTTGCTTGCCTGTCTGGTTCCGGTGTCGCTCTAAATTTCTGCCAGGTGTGGTACTTTGGTTGAAGGTCCCTGTTTGTCCAGTCTTTGGAGGGTGCAGTATTAGCTTGTCGGTTGCAGCCTTGTTGTGAGACAGGTGTTTGTAAGTGTTAGCGCATGCATATCATTTTAGAACTGACACCGTGGACTGTCCCCACCAATGACTCTGGGGCTGCAAACTGTCCCCTACAATTTTAACATGGTTGCATTTGCAAGATGCAAAGGTAATCATGACTCTGTTATCTCCACCAGGTGAGCTCCGAGGTATCAGACAGCGGAAAATGAAGTAGCACTTCCAAGCCCTCAATATTGCATTATATTTTAGTGTTCTGCGACGGCTAATAAAAACCACAAATACAATACTGTGCATCACTAAACAGCGGATGAGACATTTTAATGGTTGGCATCGATAGCCGTCCTCCACTGTTATCTGGCCATTCCAGAACAAACTGCTCCTGGCACATTTTATATACCGAATTTAATATTAAGAAGTGGCAACCCAGGTTACTTTCCACTTCTTTGTAATGCTCGTAGTGTTGATTCCTTAGTAAGCTTGTGTCCCTTTGCGTATGGTGGTGACTATGTCAGAGAACGGGTTTCTGAGGTGGCAGGGAGTCCAAACTACACAGTGAATTCGCATATTACAATGCCAGAATTATGCCGATAACATATCTGCAGTAGTGATATGCTGGTGGATTGCTCCCTCAGTGAATAAGCAAGTGGGGGCATTCTTTTTTATATACGTCTATTGCCTTTATAGCGAGTACACAGTCATCACTTAGATCAAGAAGTAAAGGCGAATGGGAGTGATTCTCAAATGCGCCAATCTATGAGTTCAAGAACGTGTATAGTTTTCAGGTGAGTCAGTGCTAAAATAAAATAACAAGCTGACACTGAGTTGAAGTTAGATCAATATCACAGCACAGGGGAGAATATAAAGCTGGGTAACATGTACAGAATATGATTTATTTATTTATTTTTTATTTGTTTTCAGTTCTAATAGAACTTTAACAAACAACAATTATTTCAAGGCTGTCAAGACACATTTCCATCTATTAACAAATAAACATAGCAAAAACGCATCTAAAAGACTTCCTAAAAACTGAGCTATATAAATTTAAATATTCTTTCAAAACTGAGATTTATGAAAATTATTCTGCACCCATTTATAAATACATTTCTCGTTAAAAGTATCATCATTCATTGCTTACAATTCAACATATCTTTCTCACTAAGAACCATTCCAAAGTCATGATTACTACATCAGTTTTAGGTTTTGTTCCATTCGACGCCATACCCAATATAGCGCAATATGCAAAGACTCCAGCTTCCAATTTAAACAATAAATCCAAAAAGCCTCTGTCTTAATGGTATCGTAATTATGAACACATTTGCCCAGCACATATATAGAACGTAACGATCTACACGCATCAGCCACCAGGTGTTGCGCGCTGATTAAGGAGGGTTGGTTAGTAGGAACATAGCATTTAAATAACTTTTTGTTTTCTCCCCAACTTGGGGATTTCTGTTGGGAAGACTGGGGAATTATTCTGACCTTCCTATTATAGTTTGTCCTCTAAGAGCAGAGCAATCCCAAGTCCCACCTGAGGCACCAGATGCTACAGGGAAAAACAGTCTCTTTCTTAGAAGACCTCAACCTTGTTCTTCAAATCCATGGACTCAGACATGCACGACAGTCCAAGCATGATTTGGAGGTCCACTCCAGGGCTACAGAGAAAGGTCCCAGGGGACCCACACGTGGGACCATTCTAGAGTTGTGATATGTCACACTCTCCCTCTCACCTGTATTCATTCTTCATCAGCTGCTATCAGGGACGTCATTTGACGGTCGCCAGAAGTCGCAACTGTGACCTTTGGGTCTGTGGCTGGTTAGCTTGCGACCGCTGTATTTCTTCTTTAAAGTCTTTTTTTTCGGAAGCAACAACTCCTCCTGAGAATCAGCGCAGGGTGGGGGAGCTTCACTGCGTGCTGGAAGTGGCGGTGGCCGACCCAGATTAGCAGGGTGCAGGCAGTGGCGTGACGTTAAGGGGTGTAGCATGAGCTCCGTCGAGCTCCGCAGCCAGCCACAGAAAAAGGGACTTACTATAAGGTGACGTGTGTGCTCACGTTTCTCTTGGGCCTACACAGAGGCATTTCAATTGATGTCGCAGGAGGATATATGGTCTGTGGGAGCGGTTTCATTATGCGGTCTGACTTGAAATCCGCATATTGCTCTGTCTTTACGGCCACAGCATGTCAGAGATTGGTCTGTGAGCTAAGGTACTGTGGATGTTTACAATTATTTCATTACAGCGACAGCAGGTAACGGGACGCAGGTTCTTTGCAAACATGTTCATTGTGGTGACCTCTTGTTCTGAAAGAATTCTCTGACCGAGTTTGTCAACTTGTGGACATGCTCTTGTATATTGCAATACAGTGGAGGCCACTTGTGACATATCCATCATTTTACTGTGCCTCCTATTGCATTACAAGTTGTAACTTTCAGCACGCTATGGCTCATTTTTAACACGTGCAGTTTTCAGCCTTGCTTCACATTATTTTGCAGATATTCAAACTATTGGTTGATCTTGTTCCATTTAAGAGTGAATATTACTTCTTGTCAGGCTGTTTTAACATATGTATAGAATTTAATAAAGCACAAACCTAGCTAGACTGCAACATAGACCTGTGCATCTGCAAGTCAGATTGAACACAGACTATATTGGTTTAGGCTGTGCAGAGAGCATTACATGTTGGTGTAAAACTAAATATTGCGTGGCACGATATGGCCCAGTGGTTGAGATGCAATGGATGGAGCCAAGAAACCAGGGTTGAAATCCCAGCTTGCTCACTTAGGCAATTTGTGTGATCCTGGGCAAATTACTTCCCCACGTTTCCTGGTTTTGCTTAACAGCCATAATAGGACTTTCTTGGTCTTTTAGAAAAATTAGGAATGTACTGTGACTCTTTATACAATTGTATTGGAGGTTGTTAATTGGTCAACACCAAAATGTGAATTGTTCCATGGCCCTATCCTCCTAGAAAAGGACATTTAATTATATTTTTAATGTCATGATAAAAACAGAAAAATATTGACTACCTCATTTAGTGCACACAACAAATTGAATGTTTCTTTTCATCAGGGTGCAAAATGTGCAAAATGTGCACTCTGCATTGGTTATTGGCTGCTGATATTTGACTCTTGGCAACTGTGCCATGTGCATGTGTGGAATAGAGGTGGGGAGTGACTTTTAATGGCTGGCTAGTAGCTTTGCCCTTAAAATCGTTACCCCTGTCTTTATGCTTGAATAATGGGTATAGAGAGCTTGTGCCCAAGTCAGTGTACTAGTAGGATTAATTTTGGCGCTGTCATCGACACACAGTCCACTCTAGCGCCTCAAATGCTGTAAAGCGTGCCTTTCAAGTGTTAGATGGCACGATGGGAAAAGGTGAAGGTTCACATCTGATATTTGAAACATTAGGTGCAATGCACTCGCCCACACGCGGCTTATTTTAGCACCAAAAGCCAGGATATCTCTGTGCTACTCTAAATTCTCTAATACACAGTTATGGACCCTCCCAATGGTGTGTATTTTGCCAACCTCTGAAGCCTGAAAAGTAGATCCACGTAGGCTTGACATGTGGCCAACTTTGCACCAGACCTGCAGATGAACTGTACTGCTGTTAAATCTCAGCTACCAGTTTAATGGTATCCACTACAGAGTGCAATATGCTTTCTGACTTTGATAACATTCACTGGTAAGATAGCTCAGTGGGTTGACCATGATGGGTGTGATCAGCAGGTTGCAGGTTCAAATCCCAGCAAGGCCAACTCAGCCTTTCAACCTTGTGAGGTCCACACATGACACTGGTTGGTTGATATTGTATGTATATTTGGTCTATTTTAAGGTAAGTACTATATAATAGCACATACTAGTTTGGCCTTGGACGTCTGCTTGCGTTCACAATCATTTGGTAATATGGGCCTCTACACACTAATATTAACGATACATATGGTGATCCATTCTTGTATGAAATGTACATCACATTACTGTGATATACATCACATTACTGTGCTGTTGTGACAATATCTTTCGTAGTGTACTTAGGACAATACTATGTGATGCCGCTTCCTGTTTTGTCAAGTGGTGAAAGGTCATGTTCCATCGTTTCCCGCTTCATGTGATGTCATCAGAGGTCAAGGGTTGTGTGATGTCACTTCCGCTACCCCTAGCATTTTGGTGAAATGACGTCCCTGGCTACTATCAGCTAGTATCAGTACACAGACGCAGCCAAGTCAACTGGAAAAACATATACCAACGCTCCTCAGGCAGTCCTTATTTTTACCATCCTGCAGATGATCCAACGCAACCTGCTTCCAGCTATTACCCAATGGAGTTCGCATATGCTTTTGCATATGCTTTCAATGTGCCTTTACAGTGTCCACTTTCATCCCTTTGGATACCTCTACTTCATCTGCGTGTAGGTTGCAGGCGGGAGCACCTTTGGACCTGCTGTCCATTAACGTGTTAACGGTTGCATTCTGATGTCAGTGTTTCAGCAAGGTCCATCTTTCACACCTTATCCAGGCTAGTCTAATCCATGTGAATGGCGTCATTATCTCTTCAATGATGGATTGCAGTTGGCAGTGCGTTTGTGCTGTCTTGAGAAAAAAGGAACTGAAAGAAAACCATCACACTTTAACAACAGGTGTTCAGGAATTATTCATATATCAATCATAAAACACGTTATTTATGTAGCACTTTTATCTAAAAGGCTTTATGTAGAAAATATATATCTGTCATATTATGTGTGTTGTTGAAGTGTACCCTTGCCAACAGTGTGCATGCATGAGTGGGTGAGTGTACTAACACAGAAGCACCGGTCTGCCAAAAGCACGCCACAGAGGCACTTGCACCACCCCAAAAGCATCCAGCAAAGGCCACAGCCCCAACCAGATCACCCTTCTGAGGCCTCGTCACCCCCTCTGAAGTACCTGGAAGAGCCACCCAGACCATCTCTCCTGGAGAACCTGGCAGAGGCATCTACGCCACCCAGCACCTGGCAGAGGCACTTTTGTCTCCCCAGCCCTCCACAAAGCACCCAGACTATGTACCTAAACTCGCCCAAACCGCACAGCAGAGGCAACTGCAACCTTCCCGCACACCCATTACTACACGCATTGCTCAGTTATATATTAAGCAAATATAACCCTAAATATAACCATATTCTTGGCAATACAGACCAAGTTTTGACAAACCTCCAAATGTTTTAAAAAATATATATTTATTGTATATTGTTAAATAATTTCAACCTTTACAGCGGTTCAATTAATGATAAAAACAACAATATAAAACCGTTAATAATGTTAATACACATTTTAAAAATGTCCACAAATGCCATGAAAATAATCCATTCATCTAAAATATAATCAACAGCATTAATACTTATTTCAAATTAATTAGCCTTCCATACTGGATAAAGATGAAATATTTAGGGACCCTAACACTGCTAAACAGACTGAAGTGGGTTGACCTGCCAAACATCTTAACCATAAAGATTTAGGGGCCAATTCATGGAACAAATGTGCGCCAACAATTGTGGCGCAAGCTGGCGCAACCGTGAAAAAGCAAGCGCATGCGCATGCGTGCTATTCATGGAAGGCCCTGCACGTGTTTACCCAGTGATGTGCGCCAAACCTGCGGGTGGCGCACACGGGCGGACATGTCATTGCAACATCCCGAACGCTGTGCGTGGACGTGCACAGCTAAAGCGCACAACGTGTAGCGCACACACCAAAAGGGGGCGGAACACGGGGCGGAACAGGCGGAATGGGGAACAGCGCGTGAAAATGAGGGCGTAACTGGGGAAGTACCGCTGGGAAATATACAGAACACCCACACGCAAGCGAACTACACATATTCATGGAATTGAATACGGGAAACCCGCGCATGCCAAAGGACGCGCACAGGCATCAACACGTCCGCCACACGAAGGCAGGCGGAAGCGTCCCCACGCAGTATAAAAGTGCGCGCAAACAACAAACACGTATATACATCTACGATGAATGCCCAATTTGTCGCAGCACTGATCGTGGGACACCGCAGGAGGAGGAGAATAGCCAGGCCCTGCATTTATCTGCCCCGGACCAGCCTTTTTGGGATGCCTGACGACCAGGTCTATGGCAGGTATAAGTTTCCACCTCGTATCATCCTAGTCCTGGTCAGGGAGTGGGAAGATGACCTTACATCACCCACCTTGTGCTCCCAAGTATTGAGCCCCTTGGTGCTCAATGTCCTGCATTTTTTGGCCACTGGGTCATTTCAGCGGACAACTGCCATAGTTGGGGGTGTCTCACAGGCCACGTAGTCATGCTGCCTACACCAGGTGTTGGCAATAATGACTGCGCCCCCCCTCAGTCCGCAGGCACATATACATGCCCAGAACACCCTCAGAAAGGCAGGCCATGGTCCAGGACTTTTACAGGGTGGCACACTTCCCCAAAGTGCTCAGTGCCATAGATTGCACCCATGTGGCCCTACGTCCACTAGTGCCACTGAGCACATCTATTGAAACCGCAAGCACTGGCATTCCATCAACGTGCAGGTTGTATGCGATGCCAAGGGAATCATCACCTCTGTCTATGCAAACTACCCTGGGTCTACCCATGACAGTTTCATATACAGAATGTCCGCCCTGAGCCAGTCCCTGGAAGCTGGGAAGGATGGCAACACATGGCTCCTAGGTGAGTACAAAATTCCTGTGCACATGCATGCATGTCACACACAGACAAATACACAAACCCAACTAATCACAACCATTATCACCTCCCCAGGGGACAGTGCCTACCCTCTGAGCAACTACAGGATGATGCCATATTGCAACCAGGGGCATAGTGGAGCGCACATTCGAAGTGGCCAAGTCACACTTCCGTTCCCTTGACCGCTCTGGCGGGCAGCTACTATATGAACCCCCAGTAGTGTGCAGGATCATTGTGGCAGCATGTGTCCTGCAACACGGCGGGATGTACCAGTGGACATGGTGGTGCCCCCACATCCCCAACCACAGGACAGGCACTGCCCATGGAAGGGGAAAAGGCATGTGGCGAGGCAGCCCAGACCCAGCTTGTGGCCACATTTTTCATCTAAACTCCCACCACTGCGGAGTGCACACAGGCCTGGCACATACCAGGTGACAATCAATGATGACAAAGAGACAGTCACAACCTTACCACCCTGAGAATGTTGCCACGGAAGTGCTATATTGTGTGCATCCCTAGCTATTCAAACATAACCAATCATGTGTGACCAAAAGGAACACATGCAAGGTGTGTATCACACCACCCCCCTGCAGAACAGGTCATGACAATCACTGGTATGTCACCCAAACCCTCCCAACCCACATCACCCTTGTCAGCCACACCATGCCATGGCATGCAACAGCAAAAGCCCAACACATGACCAATTAGATACAATCTGACATGTGATAAATGGAAAGAGGCCCGAGACAATCACACCTGACATGAAATCAGATGAAATGACTGACCAACAACCTCCTACACATGCAAAGTCATACACAAATGCATGCCACCAGTGGTACCATCAACAACACACTGAATGCCTGTTGTCATGCACATTAGCCAAGCCAAATTCACGAATCCCTAACCCGTGTGCTGTTTGTGTCTCCTGCAACACACTGCTCAGCACACAGCACAGTGAGCAGCCATTGTGTTGGAGATACACCTTGAGCATGATATAAAAAGGACAAGCAACAAAAATAACCTACTGACGCATGTACAAGATCCCCAAATGGTAAGTGATCATGCGCTGTAGGGACACAGCATGCCAGAGAAGGCAATCTGTGTGCACGTGTGGGCATGGAAGGGTGGTTGTATGTGTGGTGGAGCATTGTGTAAGTGTGTGTGTGTCAGTAGGGACATGCACTCAATACATGCATGTGAAATCAAGTGACCCTCAGTGTCCTGTACACATCACATGTGATCATTGCCCATGTGTACACCCCAGCATGTCAAACCACAACAATCCCCTGACACCTGAAAAGTAAAAACAACACAGGAACAGCCATTGACCAGCAGAACACATCATGCACATAGTGCCCCCCAATTAGAATGTCAGAGAGTGCCCAAACACTGTAGCCCAAGCGTACTGTCCCACAACAAAAGGCCCTCCCTCATTGACACGTCACCATGACCTTCTGAAGAACTGTGTCTGGGGTCTGTTGCCTTCTTCCTTCCAGTCTACCTTTCTTCAGGATCCCCCTACCCCTTGGTTTCCATGTTCTACCTTGCGTGTAAATAGGGTCCAGCACCCTCAGAGGCCACCTTGACTGGTAGAAATACCAAATCGCAGAGAACTCCAAGGAGCCAAACCCCCAAACCAGGGAAGAAGCCAGTAGCCACAAAAAATCCCTGGAAGAGTCTCCAGAAGATGAATAGAAGTCGCAGAAAATTGCCAAGTACAAGTCCAAGCAGAATGATAGAAGTACAACCCAGGTAGCACAGTTCAACAATGGTTCAACAGGATGGGTAGCATTTTCAGTACACAATAATAAATGAAGCTGCCACAACTGATGGGTAGTATCACAGCTCCGGTTTTCAGGTGCAGGAGTGGCACGAACCAACCACCCCCACTGTGGTCTGGGCACCTGCAAGGTAAAACTTACACAGGCCTCCGAGACCCGACGGGGAAAGAGGGTTAGGGATCCGTTCTTTTGATAGGCATAGATATTCAGGATAACCGGAAAGAGGGTCAGGATAGGGAGGTAGATGGGCAAGGGAAAGTAGGCCAAAGACAAAATACAACTAATGACAATAACATATACTCAATCAGAGAAACCATGTTCTTCATGCACATTGTACAAAATGGGTCAAATGCAAGCCAAAGGGTGAGTGCTGGCCTCCTGCCTGTGTGCTCTCAGGTCCGGTAGCAGGAGCAGTTCAGTGCTACAAAGAGAGTGTGAGTTACTATTCTGTGTGTGTTTTCACCACACACACAACACCATTCATGCCTCAAACTTAGTGACTCCTCCCCAAAGAAACACCCTTGTCTGCTGCTTTGTTCGTATACTTTTGCTTGCCCCCATGATGGGTCATACACTGTCAATGCGGTAAGGCAGCCGCATGTGGCCCCGTGGTAAATGGAAGAGCAATGTGTCAAGGATCACAAATGATACAATGGTCCTTTGGTGAGCTGCTAGACGCAATTGGGCGAGGTGCGACTTCAGTACAAGTCGTGTTCTGGCAGCCATGAATTTCCATAGGTAGCACATGTGGCAATTTGCATTTGCAAATGATATGCACTGCACTCGAGTCTGTGCGTTGCTGGGTACGCCCCATGCGCTGAATTAGTTTCTGGCTAGGAACGCTACTGCTCTAATAACTTAACTTCAATGGGAACGGGGGACTCGAGGATATGGGCGATGCCCCCTGTGTATGCCCCTGACAACTTTGAAAGCTACTTGCCATTTGGTCCTCAACGCGGCTTAGCTGTACTGTGCGCATCTTCCCCAATGCCTGGCCAAGCTCTCCAGCACTGGCGCTACTTAGCATGCATGTGTGAGGGGCCTCAAGGATGGTCGTCGGGGTGTGGCCTGTCGTGCTGCTCACCTTGCTTGGAGCTCCTGGAAACATGTCTGCTTCTGTCGGACGTCTGAGCACAAGCCCCGTGCTTCTGCTTGTGCACGCATGTGCACGTGTGCATCACCCAACGTGGCCAGGTTTTTGTAGTTCTTGGCCCCGTGTCTGCTGGGAAAGGCAGTCTGGAGGCTCAATTTCCTGCAGAAAGGGCATAAAAGCTTTTAATAAGGCTGGCAATTTTCCTATGTGTGTGATTTCATGCTGGTTGTCACTGTACCATGTCTGAGACCTACATCCAACCTCCTCCCACCATCAGTGTGACTTTGACAGCCAAAGGGTGCAGGCTACTGTCTACAGCATGAAGTGCATCAAGCACATATACAGGCAAGAAAATAACATACATCAGCATCAATAAATGGACATATCAATAATCTACTCACCAAAATTGATTGCATACATGCTGTAGAGAAAGCATACAAAATCCCCACTAGGGGTGTTAACACAAGTAGTACAGCAGCTGGCAGCCCACAGATATGATGAAAGTCCAATGCCCTTGTGTAAATGGTTGTAACACCAAACCATCCTTACGATCCCATGGATAGGGGAAGCAGGAGTGGCATATGTGAGTCAGGACCCCAAGCTGCAAACACATACACGAGACAAGCTTGAAGGGCCGAGCTGGAACAGACAGTGGATGCTTTCAAAAGCCACAAAGCACCACACCGTCACATAAATGCACAATAGACAAGCAATTGTAAACTATATTAACTAATTAAAATAACTATAAAAATCAAAAATGGCCACATACGACTCAAGGGGGAGGTGGCACCCAGTAGGGGGGAGGTACTGGGTGCACCTCAACACCCACATGCGATTATGTCGAGATAAAAAAAAAACCTCCATGGGCTCAACGCCTGCACGGCCCGACCTGTGTGGGAGATAAGTTGTCGTCCTCCTCACCCTCTGATACAGTACCCTGATCACGCCTATGCGCAGCTTGCCCCTTCTTGGCAGCAAGTCTGCAGGACCGGTGAGCCTGGTTCTGTGCGGCGATGACAAGTAGGTCAGCATGCAGAACCTCGCGTGATACGCGTGCTTCCTCTTGCAAGGTAGTACTGTAACACGGAGTTCTTCCTGCATGGCCTGGCATGACATCGGGAACACCTCCTGGCAAGCATGTAGCTCAGCCGAGATGGTATTCTCAAACTGTTCCAACCTCTCCTCTGTCCGCTGCCTCTGGGACATCAAGAGCACACCCAGTGTAGATCAGAGGGATTAATGGTCATCCCACAGAGCCTCCCTATGTGCCTCTGCGTGAGCAGGAATTTCTTGATGCAGAGACACCATTTCAGCCCGGCGTGCCCTGTCTGAGGCAGCCATGCCCAGCCTGAGCGAGAGGGCCGTGGACAGTGCCGCCCGCTGCAGGAGATCCACATGCCTGGCAGGGCGGAGCACGGATTGGGCCGCACGTTCCATGTTCTGAGCGATATTATCAATAGCTGCACCTGGTGTTCAGAATTGGTAAACATGGCTTGCTCCTACTCGGTATACCTCGGTGGCGCGCGGCTACCGCGTTGCTGGGCTTGACACCTTGAGCCGCGGTCCTTGCTGGGTTGGCACCGCCTGCGGCTGCAGGACTACTTTCCTCCATTGATGTGATGCCCCGGGCACATCAGCAACTCGTGTGAAGTGTGACCATGCGTCCCAATCCACCACAGGCGGACGTCCCACCACTGTCTGGCCCCTCAGTGCAGGTGTCACAGACAGAGGATCGTCCACATCAGAATCACTCACCGTTGACGAATGAACATGATGTGCATCCAACTCGACATTGTCTTAAGAGTGATCATCTGGGCTAGACTCATTGCCAGCCCTAGACATGATGGTCTGGAGCACAAGTGGGTTCTCGTGGCCTACCACCCCATGACCCCCACTTGTGCTGGATTACTGGTGTGATAGCAACCGTGTGTCTGGTGTGACATCACCAACCTCTGCCTCCATTTTGTCATCATCTGAAAAGTGGAACAAACATGAGTTTACATGTCAGAAGCACGTAACCCACACACACACACAGACATCAAATCGACAGCCAACACATGAAGCAGACATGTCACACACAAATCAGAACTTGGCATGCATCCAGTGGCATTGATATGCAAAGACATACCAAAAGCAGAAATGGATGTGTCTAAATAGCAAAGCCTACACAAGTACAAAATGTAGTATATCACCTCCATCAAACACCACCTGAGTCAGGCGCATGTCACAGGCAGAAAAGACAGATGGCAACAAAGAGATGGCACATACCATAAGCATGTCTGAACTGCAAATTGACCACAGCTGCAAGTGGATCCAAACACACAATGACACACGTAATATGCATGTACACATGCATCACTAAACCATCATCACCAATATAGCTTCATCTGTCTGCAGCTTGGTCCGTACCTGGTGTCATGGGCCATATAGATATAGTAAATGTCCCGAGCAAAGCAATGGCCTGCAACCAGGCATGAGGGACCATAACGGGCAGTACGGTCCGAGCTGCAGGCCATGAAGCCTCCTGAACACCCCTCAGGGCCTGATTAAGCAAATTGTGCTATGAATGTGCCCTATTCCATTATTCGGTGTGTAAATTCTGCATGGCCAGGCCCCACCATATCCGCTAAGTGGGCCTGGGCGTACACATACTGCACAACAGTGCACCTTAAGGATTATGCCAGTTGAACATAACGTGCACAATGCTGAAATCTCACCAGCATTAACGTCAATCAACTGCGTATCAGTCAGTCAACAAAAAAGCTGCAGAAGACACATGTGTAAATGAACACTTACACACACATAAGTGAGGAGCCACAATGTTTCACTACACAACATTGAAGCTGCTTGCATATGTACATGTCAAAGTGTTCCAAAACACCCCTTTCCCTGTACATCTGTATTGTGAACATGAACAACATCCAATGCAGCAAAGCAAGCAGCTACAACGCTGCTTGCTTTGATGTATGTGAAAGTGTACACATACACACGGGAAGGCAGCTCAACAGTCATTATAACCCGATTTGCAGGCTACATTAAATCTGCGCCCCATACCAGTTGGTATAGGCCGCACATTGACCTATCAACTTAGATAAACACCCACTAGGGAGTTCCAATACTGAGTACATGTGTCACAGGATGCACCTGTGCCCGTGGCATACATGACAGAGAAGGGGTGAAAATCTGACCATACATGCCAGGTCACTTTGACATTGCAGCAGTGAGTAGGCATGTAGAATGGTGTAACACGGCTCGGAAGTGGCTTGATGCAGTGCAGAACATGTGTACCTTACCCACTATCTACATGAACAAGTACTTTATGATGTCAATAAATAAACATGAAGGCAGTGTAAGGGCAAGTTCAAGCATCACATGCACGGTGTATGCAATGGGTTGCATGCCTACAGGCAAACTCCCCCCACCCCCCAAGTGAAAATGCAGGGAGGCATTGCATGGCAGCAAAAGTGTGACCAGAGAACTGTGTATTGGCAGACAGTGTTGACTAGCGTCAATTGCATCATATGAGTCAACTGACAACACAGCAGATGAGAATGGGACAGTAAGCAGGACATATGATGAACCCTCAGTAGTACACCCATGTGTGCAGAAGCCACTACACCAGTTGGACAGAGACAGGGGGCCTGAAAAAGGGGGAAGCCTGTGTCCCACACAGACTGTGACACCCTAAACATGTGCGTGATGCAGGACTGATCCAGAGTGGGCATGGAATGGATGATCAAATGCCATATAATGCATGTCATCCTGGACACGTACTACAATGATCATCCGGGCAAGGACACATAGGGTCACGCATGGAATGCACATGGAGCATAAATGGGCACTCATGTCCCTGTGGAGCATCTGCCATCTGCACAGTCCCAGTGAGAAACCCTGCATCAAGGACAAAGTATGTAGGCCACTGAATGCGTCTGGCAGGTTGGCAGGGAGAAGTGTGCATGTACACAGGAGCCATTGCAGTACTCCAACATGACACCCACCAGTGCCATGGTGAAGTTGGGGTGCAGTGGGGTGGTGGAGCAAGGGAGCATGCCTACGTGGAGTACCCGCATGCAGGCAGAACACACATGCACGTCAGTCATGCGATGACATAGTCCAAGTGCTGAGTGCAAAGACATCCCAGGCAACAAGCAGAAGGGCCAGTGAGCTGGAACATGGACCGGAGGGGCAGCCGGGTGACTAGCATGTGAGCAGGGTGCAGGTGTGGTGATGAGGACAGTCCCCGTCTGCTCTACATGTCCAGCATCCTGCGCAGCAGGCACACATCAGTGAAGCATTGCATGACTCGCACATGAGAACCATGTACACATAGCATGTAGTGGCAGTCAAGCACAACACATCACACAAGCAAACCACACATGGTCTGGACAAACACGCGACAGCACTCACTGGACGGGGCATCAAAGTCGAGCATCTCTCTCCTTCATACAATTCTGTCGGTATGAACTCCGCAGCGATTGACTCGTGCAAAGTGAGCTCTTCCTCCTCAGGTGGTGGCCCACTGCCAGTCACCAGAGTCATGTTATAATTAGAGGCACGCTTTTGCTTAGCAGAGCGTCGTAGGTCATCCCAATGCTTTTTGCACTCCTGACCAGTGGGTCAAACGCTGGGCAGCCGTAGTGTGACAATTCGGGCCCACTAGCATATCACGGTCGTGTCCCGACCCGTAGTCTACAAGGAAGTCCAGTTCCTTCTTGAAGAAAGGCTTCTTCCTCGACGTGCTGGAGGCCGGAGCCGTGTCTAGGGTCCCAGCCTCTGCTGCAGATGCAACCTTCCTCCTCTTGAGCAGTGGTCCGGACGCTGGTTGGCAAATGCCGCCCTGATCAGTATGGGCAGTGATGCTGAGTGATTGAACAGAGGGAGTGGCAGGTGGAACAAGAACGGAAGCCCTGACTTGCGTCAGAGGCTGCTGGGTGCCCTGGAATGGACCCTGCACAGCAACATCCGCTGTGCCAGGGTCATTGACCGGGACTGTCCTGCACGGTAGACTCACAGCCGGGGTGATGTCGGCTGCATCTGCCCATGCACTTGCCAAAACCCGGCTGCTCGGGGCAGCAGATGACAATACTCCCCCAGGGACACGTGCCTCGGCCAGAGCAGCCCTGCATGCACTTACAGTGTGCCTCCTGACCTCCTGAAAATCATCCTGGGACTCTTCAGGTGCCAACGCAGCATGCACTGGCCGATCCAGAGCCTGGGTGGTGGTGTCCACAGCTGCACCTGCAGCTACCACTACCCTTGGGCCCGTGGCAGTCAATGAAATGGACTGCCAGGTCACATGGGCGCCAGTGCCAGATGAAAGATCTGCATCTCCTGGATCCACAGGGGGTGGTGGCATGACTGCACCAACACGTGGCACAACATCGTGCCGAAGTGGCGCACCCCTGCCTCTTCCCCCTCTGCAGCCACCCTGGACACCTTGGAGTCCCCCTACTCCCTGGTCACCCCGGCCACATCCCTGACCACACCCACCACATGGAGTATGTCCAGCTGAGGCGCCCCTCACCTTTTGTGGCCTCCCAACCATGGCATAGATGTAGAAGTGCCAGCACAGATGTAGTATTGCCAATGGGAGGTGTACACGACAATTGTCCTGGGAAATTGGGGTGAAGGGGGTGGGGTACTAGATGTTAACAGCACCCCTGCACCTGCATGGCTGTATGTGACCCCGGTGATAAAGTGATGGGTCACGCAACGCTCAGGCACTCCAAAACTGCAGTAAAACCATGAACGGAACCCCCGGTAGCCCACGTGTGTGGAATTAACCTCCCACAGTATGCGGTGGCCCCCAGGTACATGAAAAACACGTACACGTGGGACACGCAGGCTACTATGACCTCGAAAATGGGTACGTGATACACAGGGGCACCCGCAGTGGGAAAAATAGCCTGCGCGGCTCACCGTCTGACTAGCGTGATAATGAAAAACACACATAGCCAATACCCCTGCCAAAAGAAGAGATACGTCTTTGATCCGCTGTGAAGTTGTGATGGCACGCAAAACAAACAGAAGTAGCAACACACGTCAGTCTCCACGAAAGGCACGTACAGCGAACTGCTGGCCCTGCTCACCTTTAACCCGTGCTGAGGGAAACGCCCACGCGTGTCACGTCAGATACGCGCTTAGGCCCTTTCCTCGATTTACACGCATTAACACGCAGACATGCTGTTTTTTCACGTGCTGAATCACTATGCACCCGTGATGAGGGGAATGCCCACGTGTGTTACGTCACAGACACGCTTACGCGCTAAGGGCCTTTCCTCAAATTACATGCTGGCATGCTGTTTTTTCACATGCCAATTCACTCCGTATTAAGCTGGCCACGCAACATCACATGGAAGACCACGCTCCTGCCCAGAAGGCCGAATTACTGACCCCCAGAGCCTCGAGCCAGCTCCCACCAGCCATCTGCTGCCTGTCTGCCTGCTGGCCGTGTGCCCTGCTATTTGGTGCCTGCACGTCAGCCATCTGCAGGGGTCCAGTTGCTGTAACCATCCCTGCTGGAACAGAAGACTCCCAACTGAAGTTCCATCGCTCCACAGCCCAGCACCAGGACCCATTTACCCACCCACACCTGTCTCGGGGGTTGCCATGTCGGGGGAAACAACATCAGAGACCACTGGCAACCCCCAGCCAGAGAGACAGAGGGCTACCAGCTTCAGTGCTGCACCAGTTGGTATCCTAGTGGAGCAAGTCCTGGTGCATTATGATGCCCTCTTCGGAAGACCAAGCGCCGACAATGAAGGACGGAAGAGGATCTGGAAGGACATTGTGGCTGCCATCAACATGGAGGGGGTGGAAGCCCGTGACATGCAGCACGTCCGGAAGCGCTGGGAGAACTTCAGGTCCAGGACCTTCAGCAAGGCCTGGTGCCTCTTGGAGGCAGCGCATGCAGAGGGGTGCCGGGTCCGCCTTACCGACAACCAGATGAGGGTCCTGGAACGTATACACCCAGCGCTCCACCTCCAGGTCCTTGAGAGACAGACCCGTCTGGAGTCGAGCGGTAAGTGTCCATGTGTACTGATTGGACGCAGTGGATGTTGAGGTGTGCCAGGAGTGTGCAGCTTGGACATATGTCTGGAAAGGCCCATGTATGGTTGTGTATGTGCAGGGACATCAGCCTGCCACATGTGAGTCCAGTCATGTGTGAGGCACATATGTATGTGTTCAGATGAATGATGCCCAAATGCATGTGGGGATGCACACATGTTAGCATTTCTGTGTATGTACTGTGGCATGGTTGTGGTGTGACACAAGGATGCTGCTTTCACCTTCATGTACGTGCACGGCATACATGTGCGTGTGTGTGTTTGACATGTGTGCGAATGTGATACGCCATGGATGCATGTGACACAGACATGTGGGAACCCGATTGGCAGATGTGACATAGTTGCCGAGGATTACACTGTGACAGGTGGTGGAGATGCACAGATGCATGTATGTCTGGTGGCCTGTGTGCATGTGTTCACCACTCCCCGTGTTGCATGTGACATCAGGCTAACCTTCAGATGTTCATGATGCTGTATGTGTATGGATGCTGCTGCCTACGGCAACATTCCTGTTAATTTGCACATGTGTGTGGGTTCAAATGATGTGTGTGTTGGGGAGTGTGATGCCATCTGTGAAGTTTGATACTGCCACTCATGTGCAAATATCATGTGTGTATCAGACCATTCTACAGTGCCCTGATGCCTGTGTTCTGTCTCTACCTGTCTGCAGCGTCAACTGATGAACAGGTTGGAAACGGTGCTGTGGAGCACAGCTGCAGGGATCCCACCTCCATCTTAAGACACAAGGCCCAGCTCCCCTCCCAGGTTGTCATCTCTTCAGGGATTGAGGAGTCTGGTGCTGCTTCTGCCGCCGCAGCTGCCGAGGGAAGGTCCAAGAGGTGGAGGACGGAGGTGGACTCCTCAGCAGCAGAAGGGGCAGCTGAGCCCCCACAGGGGGCTATGGAGGTAGATGGCACAGAGCCATCCAGTTTGTTGGTGGGTTAGGTTGAGGAGGAGGCCCTGGAAGGCCCACTCACGGGGTCTGGAAGGGGGGATTTCACTGGTGCTAGTGGTGCAGTCCAGGGGCAGGGACAGGAGGCAGCACAGGCCGCCGTGGAGGTGCCTGTGTGAAATCCTATCCCCGATCCTGTGACTGCATCATCCCGCACCAGCAGGGATGCCTTTGTCCAGACCCGTTCTCAGGGAGGGGATGCGCGAACAAAAACTGGCCTTCCTCTCCCTGCAGACGTGGCAATCCGTGACTGGGTTGAGCCTGTCCTAGCTGGGGTGGCGTTGCGTCAACCTGGTATTCGGGATGACGTGTAGACTTCTCGTGAGGAGAATGCACGTAATTTGGAATACCTCATTGACCGCATCGACCTACTAGGACGGGTCACCGGCGCTGGGTTCCTCAGTGTGCTGGATCTTCTACCGACCCCCTCCTCAACTGCACCCCCTATGCGCCAGTCGTCCTCTGTGCCATCTACCTGCCCAAGAATCATCTTGGCACACTGTGGAGCTGCCCCTGACCCAGCGGCCAGGCTGGTGGAGGACACATCCCTGCCACAGTCGGGAGTCGGAGGTCCAGCAGGGGTGGCCACCCCAACAACTGGACCCCAGCAGGAGGAGGACCTGCAGGCATCGATAGGCAGGGCACATGCACGACAGCAGCAGGCTCAAGGTGGGAGCGATGATGGCTCGGGGCCATCAACATCACAGGGGCAGGAATCGGCCGGAGGGCAGGCGGACCCTGGATTGGTAATGTCTTCCATGTGGCAGCAGTTGGGTCAGCGGATAGATTCGGAGCGGCGGCGGGCGGAGGAGGCACGGCTCACTATGGTCATGGTGGAGAACTCCTTGCGCAGGGCGTTGAGGCGGGCTGAGTGCCTCGAGGCACCTCGCAGGGAGTTGGAGGCCGCCATGACTGCATCCCTGCGAGACCTTGAGGCCAGGAAAGAGGCCTGCATCTGGGATGTTGAAAAGGAGTTCGATGATGTCCTGGCCTGGAACATCAAAGAGTGAGCCGTAGGACTTGCCCGCCGCCTTTTTACATAGTTCTTTAGTGTTAGGTTTCCTTTGTTTTTTCTTTTATTTTGGAGTTAATGGACTTTGCTCCACTTCATGTATATAGTTTTTTTTCCTAGGACTTTTTGATAGGTTTCATTTATTTTTGGGATCATGGACCCTTTGGACTTCGTTTGTATATAGTTGAAGACTTGTACATACTTTCTTTATGGACAATTCCCATGGATCATTTTTTTGGATTATTTTATTCTTATTGACATTGCTGATGGACCACTTTTCTTTTTTCATGCTGTGGATTTTTGTTTTCATTGGATTTTCATTACTTTTTGTTAATATCTGTCATTGTTTATTGAATTTCACGTTTGATTTTCTTTCTGTAATTTCATTGGGTTTTTAATACATTCATTCTGAGTTCATGATTGGTGTTGTGAACTATCATTGCTTTTGTGCATGTCTCAAGTAACATTGCCTCAGTCATGTGTTGCCATTGTGTGGCTCTGTTGTGCATTTATTCATGGGCATGGTGGTTCTTTTAAGATTGTCATGCATGGGATGGGTCATTTGGGAGTGGGTGCTGTGGATGGTTGCATGCTTGTACTGGGGGGCAAGGGGGATTGGGTTGGCATTAGGGCCATGGGTCTGTTTTGTTAGGACATGTTGTTTGGTGGCCCATGTGTCGGGCCTGCTGGCAGGTGCCTGTCAATGGGGGTGGGTGGGGATGGTGGGGTAACATGAGTCGGGGCCTGCTGGCAGGTGCCCCTCAATGGGGGTGGGTGGGGGGTTGGGGAACATGAGTCGGTGCCTGCTGGCAGGTGCCCGTCAATGGGGGTGGGTGGGGTGGGTGGGGTTACATGAGTCGGGGCCTGCTGGCAGGTGCCCGGCAATGGGGGCGGGTGGGGTGGGTACGGGGACATGAGTCGGGGCCTGCTGGCAGGTGCCCGTCAATGGGGGCGGGTGGGGTTGGAACGGGGGACATGAGTTGGGCCTCCCGTGTGCATGGTGCCATGTGGCCTGCCTGCAGGGCATGGGCAGGGGTGATGGGCTGCCTGCGGGGCATGCCCAGGGGTGATGGGCTGCCTGCAGGGCATGGACTGGGGTGTGGCCTGGTCCCCTGTGGTGTGGGCTGCCAGCGAGCATAGGGGGGGGCACACCCGGGAGGGCATACACTGCCAGATTGCGTGTGAAACTCCCTGTGAACCCCTGAAATACACATACCCCACTCGCGCCAGGCCTATCGTGTGTGAAACTCCACATGCACCCCCGAAATACACGTGCCCTGCTTGCGCCAACCCTATCGTGTGTGAAACTCCAGGCGCACCCCCAAAATACACGTACCCCGGTCGCACCAGGCCAATCGCATGTGAAAATCCACGTTCACCCCCGAATTACACATACCGCGCTCGCGCCAGCCCTATCGTGTGTGAAACGCCATGTGCACCCCCGGAATACGCATACCCCCCTCGCGCCAGCCCTATTGTGAGTGAAACTCCAGACGCACCCCCGAAATACACGTACCAGGCTCGCACCAGGCCTATCGTATGTGAAACTCCACGCGCACCCCCGAAATACATGTAACCCACTCGCGCCAGCCCTATTGCGTGTGAAACTCCACGCGAACCCCCGAAATACACGTACCCAGCTCGCGCCAGGCCTATCGCGTGTAAATCTCCCAGCGTACCCCAGGAATACGTGCAGGCAGCCCATCCACCCTGGCCATGCCCCACAGGCAGCCCATCCACCCTGTGCATGCCCCACAGGCAGCCCACACCACAGGGGGGACTTTTTCCACGCAATTTACCTGGCGCGAGCAGGGTACGTGTATTCCGGGGGTGCGCCTGGAGTTTTACACGCAATTTCACTAGCGCGAGTGGGGTACGTGGATTGTGAGGGGTGTGCAGGGAGTTTTACACACGTTTTTGCTGGCGCTCGCGGGCTATGTGTATTCCGAGGGGTGCGCGGGGAGTTTTACATGCGTTTTCGTGGTTGGGGGGCTGTATGCTGGTCCACTGGCCTTTGCGCCATGTACTGGATTTGTGCAATGTTTTTGGCGAACGGGGCGGGGTTGGGGGCATAACTGCCGCTGCTGCAGGGTTGCTGCGCCACTCTGCGCCACGGCTGCTTATGGATGTATAAATCCATGAATATGCTGTGCGCCTAAATGGGTTTTGGCACACACAGCTGGCGCAGACTACCGCACGCGCACTCTGTGCGCCAGCCGCGTGCGCCACTTGTGCGCCAAATTCTATGAATTACACCATTATAGTCATTCAGGATTTAGGTACCAATTTCCTGAAAAACAAAGTGAGAAGTGCGTTAAGTGCATTGCACAGAACCAACAGGTGCTTTAAAGTTTTCAACTCATTCGTTTTCAAGAAGCAAGAAAAAGCACAATACTGAGTTATCAATTTTCACCTTAGCAGTATCTCTCGAGTCGGGAAGAGATTTCACCTAAAGCAAATTCATTCTTCTCGGGAATAGCGATTAGGAAACAATATTCAGGTACGCAGCGACAATTCAAGTGGGACAGAATCATGAAACCCCTGAAACCTGTCCATAGTGTTGCACCAGTCTAATTGATAAAGAGCTGTTTTGACACTCAAATTAACAATATCAGGCCTATGCGCCATGTACCTTATGCACACAGTTATTACACTCAAATGAATAAGGAATCAGAAAACAACAATTCTGAGGATTTGTTGGGGGGATACCTCCTCAGAACCATCCCAGATATGTCATGGTGTGCCACAAGGGCCTGTTTATATCCCTTGCTGCTTAATATTTATATTAAACCATTACGTGCACAAATTGAACAGCTGTGCCTGCAGTTTACAAACTAGCTGTTCCTGCAGTTTACAAACTACGAAGACGATATCCAACTGACAATGGAGCTCAGTGGAGACTATGCACAAGATTTATGAAAACTAAATAGAGCACATGGTGTCATCAAATATTGGATGACAACAAACTGACTATGACTGAACAGCTCAAATACTGAGCTTATGATTTATATGGATCCAAGCAAGGCAGGGCTAACCTGGGCAAGCATACAAAGGGTTTGAAATCGAAGGATGCCAAATCTTGGTGGTAGGCAAGGTACACACTTTTGGTGTTTATATGGAAGCAGCCCTGGGCGCTGATGCTCATGTTAATTATGTGGTGAAAAATGTGTATTATCACCTAAACGTATTACTCCAGATTAGTCCCTTGGTCACTCAAAACAATTGCGAAACGCTAGACCATGCAATTATCATGCTGAGACTATTGCAAATCCCTGTTAGGGGGGGCTAGTAAAGAGTGTTTAAAGACATTGCAAAAAATGCAGAAAGATGCTGTTTGAATAGTATGCAATATCCCTAAGAGAGACAAGTGTCCAGGTCTCGGAAGGAGCTCCACTTTCTACTGGTGGCAATGAGGGTTCGATTTAAAGTCCTTACCCTGGGACATAAATGTATGTTTGGAGATGCCTCTGATTACTTGAAAGAGAAGCTGGAGTTTTATAAGCCTCACCAGCCCTTGCGGTCGAGTAACGCACAACAAGTCATCGTTCTGTGGTCAAAAAAGTGCAAGGGGGAATGGAAGGTATTTCCCAGTACTCGTTGCTCAGGTGTGGAATGAACTTCCGATTGACCTATGCTTGGAAGGACAACATCTTCTGTGGTAAACATTAACTTCACAAATCTGGGACATCAAGCTACCAGAAAATGTATATACACAAACGGTGTATCAGAAATATCCAATGTACAAAAGACATTCCAGCTGAAAAAAGTACAAGGCAAAACATGTTAATGAACATAAAGACTGCAGATGCCAAATATGTAAATACTAAAGAATCATATTAGTGTGATTTGTTGTCATTTAAAAAACAATCTGTTTGGTAAATGTGTTCATTGTTGAATGTTTGCCTGATATGTTCCTTGTGATGGTCGGGGGGGCCGCTGTGTCAGGAGGGCCCCTCCGGTGTATGTGGCCTGCGCGCAGCAACGCCGCGCAGGAACAGACACGGAAGCGTCTGCTCGTTCCGGCGCTCCGGCTCCAACTGCCGGGCGCCGCCTTTATTCTTAACTGCGCATGCGCGGCTTGCAAGCCGCGCATGCGCCTTCGGTGTACTACGTACACAACATCCCTCCTTTTCCCCCTCAAACGACAAAACATTAAACATGGGGCCAACGTGGCACAAACATTATATACTTAACAGACTTTTGTTGCTCAGGTCGCTGAGTCCATGATAAAGTCTTGGAACCTTTGTGGAGGGCGGCGCCCCTCTCTGCGGGGGTACCTGGGCGGTCCCATTTCGACATTCTCTGGTTCCGCAGGGTCTCCGGGCGTGTCAACGTCCTCCGGTGGCGCATCTGCCGCTTGCCTTTGGCCAGGGTCCGGTTCCTCTCCAGAGGTTGCTGGTCCTATGCGTTTGAAGAAGGACGCGTTTCTGGTCACGGTCCCACGCGCGTTCGCCGCTGTGACCATGGATCCCTTGACGTGGGTGACACCCATCGGGTGTGTCTCATATGTCATTGAGAGTTTCCCCTCTGGCTTCCTGTTTGCCACAGCCTTGCACCAGCAAGACTGTGGGGGTTCCAAAAATTGCTTGTCTTTTTTTTTTCCTTCTAGCGCCGTCGGCGAGTGGCGCACGAGCACCCTGTTGGGCCGCAACCACGGTCGCCGCGCGTGACGGGGAGCGGATCGAAGAAGAGAAAAAAAAAAATGGCCGCCGGTGCGTCGTCAGCGTGAGACGCGGCGGACTTAACTATAGCCTTGTAGCCGGGCACGGGAGTGGGCCGTGGCTCGTCCTCGTCGCCAGTGTGATGGTCGGGGGGGCCGCTGTGTCAGGAGGGCCCCTCCAGTGTATGTGGCCTGCGCGCAGCAACGCCGCGCAGGAACAGACACGGAAGCGTCTGCTCGTTCCGGCGCTCCGGCTCCAACTGCCGGGCGCCGTCTTTATTCTTAACTGCGCATGCGCGGCTTGCAAGCCGCGCATGCGCCTTCGGTGTACTACGTACACAACATCCCTTATGGTGTGTGGCAGTTGTTGGTTGTGTGGGATTCTGTACGTTGTTGACGGTTTATTGACTTTGTGGTGTAATGTATTATTCCCCCAGTGAATTGTGAGTTGTTTCCTGAGCTGGTGAATTAAAAAGTCAGGGTTTTAACGTTTTCCTGAATGCAAGGTGATCGTCTGTTGCCTGGACTGCTTCAGGGATAGAACAGTGCAAATGCGATTTTGCCTGAACACTTACAAGCTTATGTCTGCGAGTATCCCAAGGATGAACATAATGAGAAACAGTGCAGTGAACGGATTTTGGACAAGATATAGTGGTAGGGCACAATTGCAGTGTGCTTACCTCTGAGGGCACGAGAATCGGAGCAGAATCTAGAACAGGGCAGTGTGACAATGTATGCACGTACCTAGAAGGAGAACCTAATTTTACAAAGGTCAGAGGTGCTTTAAGTGAAAAGACACCAATAAGCAGAGAACACTATAAAACAGTGCAATCCATGTGTGTCTGGGAACACCGAGAAGCAGACCATAATGCATAAATAGTGCAATGTGCCAAAGTCACAAAGCCCCTGAAAACAGAGCAATGGCATAGGACTGTGTAATGTGTTTATGTCTGATAATATCTAGAAGTAGAACACAAATTAGAATAGTGCAATACATTTACTTGACCAACACACATTAGCGGATAACAATTTAGGACAGAGCAATTCACTCATTTCTGGCAAAGAAGCAGAACAGTTCAAATGCGCCTACATCGGAGAACAAAGTCTAGGACAGTGCAACGTGCTTATGTATGAGAACAACAAAAGGTAGAAAATAGTCCAGTACAGTGCAATGTGTTTAGGTCTGAGAACAACTAAAGTAGAATACAAGATAGAACAGTGCAATGCTCTTATGTCTAATAGCACCTAGAATCAGAACACAATGTAGAACAGTGCAAATGCACTAATGTATAAGAATAAAGTCTAAGTGCAATGTGCTTATATTTGATAACACATAGACGCAGAGCACAGTACAGAGCAGTGCAAGGCACTCATGCTTCTGAACCAATACATACTTTCACAATGCATCTATGTCTGAAAGCACGTAGAATCAGAAAACGATGGATAAGACCCTATACCCTCTACAAAATATGTAACCCCACTTGTCTATAAAATGACAAGTGGGGTTGCTTTGCATGTTCTGTTACATTTTAATTCCCTTTCAATAATGCAAACTTAGTTTTCTTCTGTGCATAGCAACATTTCTTGCATGTTTAGTTTCACTATGAAAGTGTTAAGGTTCTAATATACATGTCCTTTTCTTTTTAGTCACTCATAGATTCTTCGAGTCAGAGACAGGGTCATACCCTTGATCAGATGTTTGTTCTCAAGTTCTTTTGCTTGTTATTTCCTAATTGTTTCTTCCGATAGCAGCATATTATTTAATCACACATTGAACAACTATTTTGACAGGGCCTCTTATCTGGCCCTGTCAGGGGAGGGTGGGAGCCCGACTCCAAACACCCATTCATGTGCCATGAAGAAGAAGTGTGGACCCAAACCCAATGCCCCTTTACCTCAGCTCCTTGACTCCAGCACGGAGGTGGTGAACGCACTGGAGGCCATGACTGCCAATAAGCAGCATAGCTCAAGGAAGGAGGAGGCAGCACCAGAACCAGGAGATCAGCAACATGACCCAGCACCTGGGGGAAAGGTAGGACTCCGTCCAGCAGCTGGAGCCCGCGTGCCAGAGGCATGCCACTAGGCCACGAGGGACACTAGAGGATAGACACTGCAAGAGAGGGTGAGACAGTCTTCTGAGGCTTGGTCCTGCTTGAAAGTACCCACTAAACCACCAAGGAACATTATGATCATGAAAAGGCTGGCAAGAAGGCCAGAAAGAGGGTCAACTTTCCCCTGTAAACTACTTGGGTTTTTTGGGCAAGAATGCAGCAGCAATCAGTGGGGAAGGGGCAGGCTTACACACCCTTAAGAATTCTCCCCTGGACCGCCCTGGTCACACCCCCTGAAGATAGGTAATGATTGGACAGGTTTAGTGTGGGTTAGTTGGGCAAGGAAAAGAGGCCGAAGAAGGATTTCCAAGAGACCCGAAGAGGACAGTGTGCCAGGAGTGTGGAGGTTATTGGAGAGAAGGGTCAGTGGAGTGGTGCCTGAGTGAGAGGAGCGAGTGAGCTTGTGGTAGAGCAGGAGTAGATTTGAGATAGTAGAGATTACAATAAGTGATAGTGGTAGTGGAAGTAGTGGAGTGGTAGAGGGAGTCAGAAGTGGTAGTGGTGGGTAGTAGTGGTAGTGGTGGTAGTACTGAGAGGAGAGCCAATGGAGAAATAGTACTAGGAGAAGAGAAGTGGTAGTGGTAGAAAAGGAGTTTCTGGAAGTAGTAGAGGTGGGATTATTAGCAGCAACAGCAGAGGGTAGCAATAGCAAGGAGTAGTAGGACTCATGGTACAAAGAAGTGGTTGTGGAATAGACGCAGTTGTGGTGAAGTGGTGGTAGTGAAGAGAAAAAGTAGTGGTTGTGGGGGTGTTGGTAGCTGTAGTGGCATGGTTGTAGTAGGAGGTAGTTGTACTAATGAGTGGAGGAGTAAAGAAGGGAGAACGTGAGAGGAGAAAAGGAAGGAACATCAAAGGGTAGAGGATGGAAGATGGAATGTAACATCAAAAGGATATTAGTGGGGTGGGGAGGAGAACACTGTGGGACCTCAGTGTAGAGGACAAGGTGTGTTTGGGGCTGCATGCTGAGACTCTCAGACTGGGGGCCTCATTACGACCCAGGCGGTAAGTTACCGCCTGGGCCGTGACTTTACCACCATGGCGTAAACTACGTTTACGCCATGGTGGTTGGCGGACTTACCGCCCCATTCCAAGGTTGGCGGGGCGGTAAGTCCCTAATCCCCATTTACCCTTCCCCATTCCCATTTTTGCCCCATAGGGCATAATGGGAGTGGGGAAGGCGTTAATTACGCCACCGTAAATTACGGTGGCGTAATTAACTCCATGGTCCCTTAGCGCCATGGATTTTAACACCTGCTAAAAGCAGGTGTTAAAAGCTCCATGGCGCTAAGGGACCTCGTACTCAGGCGGTAAGGGTCGGCGCTGTTTATGCTGCCGTAAACCCCTTACCGCCTGGGTCGTAATGAGGCCCTGTGTGAAGTAAGGCACCATCCCGAAATCCCATAGAAAACTAAGCCAGGTTAGGTAAGGGAAAGTTTAGAAATCCCCAAGGGAGTTGTACAGACAGCACCTTAGGGAAATCATGACGTGTCTAAGAAGGAGTAATAGACAGTAGGGATTACTGAGCTTTAGGATTAACCGGGAATAGGGACACCTGGCCTAGGGTGGTAGTACACACAGGGAGCCGAGCTAGAGAGCGATAGCCCTAGCACCAAATTCTTTAAGACACCGATTGAACCTGAGGTTTACAGCAAACCCACCAGCTGAACTGCTCGTCTTAATATTCATTAAACGCCCTTGAAGTGACAGATTTGTGTCAGAGTGACTCATTCCGTGATGCCCTGTCACACTAGGTTTTTCTGCTCTCCTCCAAAGTAAGTTGTTATCTTGCATATGCAAAACCATAATTTCCCATAATCTTTCTCTCATTATCAGTGATTCACTAGTCATTTTGGCTACTGACTCTGACTTGATGCTTACCACATTTAATAGCAAATTATCTAGTGTTTTGAACAATCAGTCTCCAGAGAAAATGATCACATCTGCTCAAACGCACATAAAACAATATACCATTTACAGATGCTCCTTTTAATCGTTCGTTATTGGTGCACAACCTTGAACGTATCTGGAGAACTGATTATAACCCATCTGTTAAAAGCACGTGATTTTGTATCTCTGAAAGAGATTTTCAGAATCGCCAGGCATCTACTGATACAGCATCTACCTCAATTAAGCCAAACAATTCTCTTTGGGATTCCCTGGGTAACTTTTTGAAAACACAGAGGTGAACGATTTTCACATAGCAACACCTATCCCATAAACATAAAACCTATCCCATGAACAAATCGGGAAACCTGCAAACCCGGGTATACACATTTTACGGCTCCAAAACCGACTCAACAGGTAAATATTCGGCACTGAGTAATTGTGCCAAGATTTTTCCATTTTCACCTTTACAGAAGAAAGTGCACCCCATAGTTTCCTGACAGAGAGAAGAATTTGAAAGACCAACAACAGCATGCAAAAAGACACATAACAGCCACTTAGCTTATGGAAAATAGTTCACCGAATTGGACCAAACTAGATGGAAAGCCATTAAATAGATGTATATCTGCTAATGCGATACATGCCATATGTGTGAGTGAACCAAATGCAACAACAGGAATGTTATAAACAAACAAACAAACAAACGGAAAGGGCCAATCCCAGAGCAAAAAAGCAAAAAAGTTCGAATGCAGTAATTGACCAACATTGCTTCTTAGTATTCCTTGAACGACAAGGAATTTCCAACCAAGCCTAGAGAAAGCCATTTGATTGGCGAAACAGCAGGCACGTGCACCAAAGGTTACTGTTGGCTTATTACACATGAACTGCATGCAGCGTGTATTCTTCTGCCACCAAGTCGCATGATCTAACAGGAATAATGACGGATATGACTCAATATTCCAAGAGTTCTGACCCAATTAAAGCAAACATTGGTGACACATACTGAAACGTGTATCTCTTTTGGCAAGTGAGTTGGATGATCATAGACTAGCAGTTGGTAGGGAGCTGTGGCGGCCCCAAATTTGATTAGACATATCAGCCACCTTTGACACCGTCGACCATTAGATGCTTGTCTCATGCTTAGCCATTTATTGATTGGACGGTTTTTGTTCTTTTATGAATGAGCATATCCAGGCAATGGTTTTGTTCCCTTTTTGTCCTGACTTGGTTCCTCTATCATGCTGGGTTCCCTGGTTTCTTTCCTATTTCCTTTACTTTTTAACATTAATACTAAGCAACTGCTCCGTCTTGTGGAGTTCTTTTGCCTACAATTTTGTATGTACCCCGATGATATACAGATTATCCTCTGCTTAGATGGGGTGCAGCGTGTTAATTGTACTCATTTTAAATCTTGCTTCAGGATGTGCATATGATATGATATGATAGTGTATTTATATAGCTCCTATACACAATGGCCCTCATTACGACCCTGGCGGAATTCGGAAAACGATGGCGGAAATGCAATACCGCCATCGAATAGTGCTCGGTGCGACTATGACCCGTCACCGCAAAGTACGAAGCCATTAGCGACACCGTAGTGAACGCCAACGCTAACTGCACCAAGCACGCGCGCGCGCGCCATGCCAAACCGTAAACACCACCATGGCGCAAGGGTACGCTAATTCCGACCCTAGCGGACATGTACCTAACGCCATCAAGCATGGCGGAATGTACCATTCCGCCATGGTGAGAAGTACGGCATCGCGAATCAACCGTAAACGGCCCCACTGAGTGCCTGTACACCGCTCCCTGCCCACAAAGTACAACTCCCCGTAGGTGCAATGAAGTCACAATGCAACCATTGAAATGTACAAGTCACCCATGCATGCCAACGAACAAATGAAACACAAGAGGGGCCAATGGGAGCTGCAGGGCACAGATGGCACGAATACAGAAGCCATCCCAATGGACATGACCACAGTCCCCCACCAAGAAACGCACGCAAACACAGGCACCTGTGACCAGCAATATTCCGAAAATCACATCATTCCACCAGTCCACCTGGCTGACCGGCATCTGTTACACAAAACCCAATCCCCCGCCCCTGAGCATGACAACATTCAAACAGTCATATTGGCAGCCCCCATCCCTGACCTCACGGGCTTCGTAGGCAAACGCGCCCAGTACAGTACCACGCAACTAAACTCGGAAGCTGGAACCCAATGCAGATCTCCTCACAATACATCGCTCCCCAAATAGGAATATGCCACATCACTTGCAAAGAAGAACGCTACACGGGCCAAATCAGAATAGAAATTTAATGCACAACAAAATCACCAAGCCCATACAGCCATCAGGCCATGAACTCCAAAACACATTTCACCATTGTGGGCTGCATCCGCAAGAAATGACCAGCCACTACTTGTGTGACGCCCTGTTCCATCATGGTACACAGAGCCACATTCACGTACGAAAAGGCAACATGGAAGCGCACAGAACCGCAGGGCCGTCCCAATGGGGAGGCACTAGTCCAGCTGAAAGGCCGAAATGTTGCTCCGAGCCACCAGTACTGCGTAAGGGCATGTGGCCCATTGGCGATCGTCCCATAAGATCGTAATGCTGCTCCACTGATTAACACGAAGCAGCAGGTGTCGGGAGTAAAAGCCATCTGCAGGAGTGGCATACAGATGGCAGTGGCAAAAGGGGAGGAGATACCTGTCAACCAAAAGAAAAGAAAAAGAACAGAATGGCCATCAGAACTACATTCGAACAACTCACTTCAATGATCACACTAAATCCACAGCCATATGCATGCTAGCCCACTCCAAAGGTTCATCACCACCCAAAAACCACTTGCGACTCATAACTATCTATATCGAGGTGTAAACACCATCACAAACGAGTGTACCTGTGCATGCGTCTGTGAAAACAGAATCCATCAGATGGGATTGGTAACGTGCATGGACACAAGTGTCTGAGGGCGCGTCGAGACAGGGAGGGCTCAACAAGGCCAGATAGACGATGGTCCCACTATGGCAGCCCTGCATCACATAGCGTAGGGGAGGCGGATAGATTCCAAGAAGCCCTGTACATGGCAAACTCTGTATCAAATCACCTGCCCATGCATCCATTCATCATTCCCTCATCCCGGGATTAAAACGCCTGAATATTTACTCACATAACATTAGAAATATCCATTGAGTCTGTGCGTTATGCAGCCTGCAAAATCCACAGTGCCCCAGCCCGTAATTCCAGTGTAGTGAAGTAACATGTATTTGGGAACGTCCGGCCTCATCGCCCACGTCGCTATTGCGCATCCCAAACCATTCATATCAATCATTGCATCCTCGCCATGGCCCCTGTCCCAAGGACATTGAACAATAGTACGTTATATTTGCAGTCAGACCTGTGGGCATTTCCTCGCCGCTAGCTGAAAACCGAAAGCGCCGCCCTTCGAATTCCTCATTTGCAACATCACGTCGAAGAGGCATCTGTGGCCGTTTGAAATCACTAATTAATCCATCGAGTGCGGCTGTGTGTGAAAATGGCAACTGCCTTCACCCACAAATGGGACGCCCCGCCCGTCGTTGCAACTCGGTACAGTGATGCATGAGGGTCCACCGTTACTCGAGTACTACGTTCCACTGACCCTTCACAAGTCTGTTCGCGACTGCACAGATAGTATGTGAAACAATGGGACCACAGCAGAATGAACATATCAACCAATGTTACACGGCCATCGGGTACAAATACATGATTGCAATAGCAAGATGCCATTCCCCGAATTGCAGCGTTGTGTGCGGGACGTGCTCGGCCAAAGGGGAGAGCAGTTTGCACAGGTGGAATGAATCACCACAGGTGGAGGCCATACAGCCTGAAAACACATAAATTGCACACCCAGTCTCCTCCCACAACCACACCGAAATGCTACCGGCAGGACTCGCGATGTTGGCCCTGGGGGACATGATAGCACTGCAAGTACTCCAACTCCAAGAAGAAGACGAACACCAACTACAACCGGCCGCACGGAGGAGATGCAGGAGGAGGAGGAGGGCAAGGCAGGGCCAGCAAGGGCCGCCAGCACAGCCACTACCACCACGCAGGCAGCCCACAATCCCACGCCTCCGAGCACATCCGTTCAACCTCACTGATGAGCAGATCCACACCCTCTACCGTCTGGACCGGGACACCATAGCCGCCATTGTGGACATGACACAGGCTGACCTTGTCAGCATGATAGATAGCCCAACCGCCATCCCACCCCTACTGAAGGTGGTGTCTGTACTACACTTCCTGGCCACAGGCACCTACCAGCACACAGTCGGACAGTTGCATGGCATTTCTCAGCCACTGTTCTCACGGACACTATTGCAAGTGCTCGATGCCCTCCTGCAGCACGCAGACGACTACATCTCCCTACCACGCTCGGAGCAGGAAATTACCAACACAAAAGTGGGATTCCATGCACTTGCCGGCATACCGGGTTGCATTGGTGCCATCGACTGCACCCATGTGGAATTGGTCGTCCCACATGCCATGGAGGCCCAGTACCGCAACCGAAAACAATTTCATTCTCTGAATGTACAAATGGTGTGTGACTCCAACAGGATCATTACACATTGTTGTGCCAGATTCCCTGGATCAACCCATGATTCTATGGTCTTGAGGAACTCTACAATACCACGCTACATGGAGCGACACGCAGGGAACAGATCCTGGCTACTCGGTGAGTCTCATTACATGCATGATAATGTGGGGTATGTGATTCGGCAATGACCTGGCAGGAAGGGGGGGGGTGTGCGTACGTAGCAATGGCATTCCACATCATACGTTTATCGTCCACATACAGGTGATGCTGGATATCCACTGAAGAGATGGCTCCTCACACCAGTCCGGAACCCACGGGACCAGCATGAGGAGGACTACAACCATGCCCACTCACGTACCCGTGTAGTCATTGAACAGGCATTCGGCCTACTGAAGGGTCGTTTCCGCTGCCTCAGCAGGTCTGGCGGGGCACTCCTGTACCGCCATGTGAAGGTTGCAAAGATGGTGATGGCATGTGTCATGCTCCACAACATGTGCGTACGTAGAAATGTGCCCATGCCCCCTGACGCAGAACTGCAAGCACCTGATGATGGTCATGATGAGGGTGGGGATGTGGCAGCACCTCAAGGAGTCTGCGAGGCACCGGAGGGCCGTGACATTCGTCAGCATCTCATTGATGTATGCTTCTAGCACTCACGCCTGGTGGCTGATACATGGACACGGGACTCGTGCGTGTGTGTCTGGGACATGCACAATATGGACTGTACGCCTATGATGGCCTAGTACACAAAGATCAATGTCCACACATCTCATTGGTTGATCGTGCACTGTTTATGGCATATGTGATATCATGTTGTACACCCTATCGACCCGCCACCCAAGTGAGCCCAACACACCCCCTCCACCCTTCTACCTCCCCCCCGAACACCAGTGTCCACAGATGCTCATTGTCAGTGGGCAGTCGCTATTGCAAGCCCCCTCTGCGGGTATCAGGGGCACCCCTGCCTGTGGAGCGCAGGTTCCTCCCAGATCTACGTTGGGGGCTGCCCTGGACGGAACTTGCAACGGATGATGTCTCTGCCTGCTCACGTCCATGCATGTCCCTAAGGGTTTGCGAGAGCTCAGTGAGCACACGGCGCACTGCGCAAGTTCGGCACATACGTCCTTGGACGTCGCATGCAGTTCCCCCCTCAGGCTCTCGGTGCTTCTCTCCATTTGGACTCCCAGGCTCTCGGTGCTTCTCTCCATTTGTGCCCTTAGTGTCTCTGTACCTCTCTCCATTTCTGCCCTGAGTGTCTCAGTTGATGTTTCTATGTCTGCCTTAGTGCCCCCACATTCATCGGCATGGTCCTTGAGGAGCGTGGCCAGTTGCTGCTGTTGCACGATTAACTGGTCGAGGGACTGTTGCCTCTGCTGGGCCATGGCCATTTGCGGGGGTGTCACAGAGGGGCTGTTGACCTCATGTTGCCTTGCCACAGGGCTTGTGGGGGATGGCCAGTCGTCGTCTTGTGGGTGCCCCTGCGTGGTATCCTCATGTTGTACGGGATGGGACAGACAGGGGGATTGGGACAGGTCATGGATGGATCTGACTTCGACATCCCCGTCTTCTGTGTCAGAGCATGCTGCCATCAATGGGGTGTCACCTATGGTGCTGCTGCCACCAGAGGCAGTGCCTTCTGTGGCATCCGTTGGGGGGACCTGTGGTGGTGGTGGTGTGGGCATGCTGGCTGCTGGGGTGCCTGTTGATGTTCCCTCCTCTGTGCTGCCACCTGATTTGTGCTGCTGCCGTGTCTTGATGCGTGCAGCTGAGGTGGAGGGTCTTTGGCCGTTGGTCTTGGCCCTCTTTGCAGGTGTGCTGGTAGGGGTGTCCTGAAGCTCGTCGTTTGGATCGGACCCTGTGGTGGAGTAAAGGAGGGCGAGGGTTATTGATGGGTCTGTGGGAATTGGAATGGCATTGTATCACATGCATTGGGGTGGTACCTGAGGGTGATTTGGGTCGGGGCCTTGGAGGTGCTTTCATTTGTGTGTGGAGTGAGGGTGCAGTTGTTTGGCAGCCTGCAGTTAGGGTGTGCCTGCTGCACGTGTAGTGCGTGTTTTAGGGGTTTTTAATTATTTATGTATTTATTGTGGGTTTTAACGTGCGCTATCAGGCCGATGTGTGTGGGCGTTCTCCTGGACATGTGTTTCTGTTGCACTATGTGGACACATGGTACTTCACATGGATGGACTTTGTGGATTTGGCATTGTTTTATCTGGCCCACCTACCTGAATCTTCGGATGTCTGCACTCCTTTCTCCATCCCTCCGACTCCCTCTATGCTCTCCATTCCGATGGTGGAGGCACAGATTTCTTCCCAGGGGGTCAACTTGATGGGTGATTCAGGACCTCCCCCGGTGGCTGTGGCAATGTTGCGGTTGGCAGAGAGTATGCTGCGGACGCGTATCCGCAGGTCGTCCCATCGCTTTCGGCATTGCTGTGGGGTGCGGGGTGCGGTCCCCACCGCACTTACCCGCTGTGCCACCAGAGCCCATATGGCCTTCTTGTTTGCAAGTGCCGTCCTGGTCATTTGCGTGCAGAAGACGACGGCAGCATTCTCCTGGAGGGTCTCTGTTAGCACGGTGAGTTCCTCACGGGAGAAGTGGACCTGCCGCTTGCGGTCGCACGCTTTCTTCGCTACTTTTCCCATTTTTCTTGGTTTCGCTAGGGGGGATGACGGGTTGGGGTGTGTTTTAGGGTAGTGTTTTTAGTGGTTGTGTGGTTTTAGTGGTTTTATAGGTGTACGGCGGGATGTTTCCCTTTCCGGGCCCATGTTTTTACTTCCGTTTCCGTATATTTCCGGTCACCGTACTTTCCGGTAGGCGCACACTGCGGTGTCCGCTGTGATGGGTGGCGGTATTGCACCTAGGGCGCCGTACGGCGGCGGTCTGGGCCGTTTTGGGGTCATTTCCGCCATCGCGGACTTTGCACTTCCGCCATGCCGTGGTGCTCGTGCCCGATGGGTCGGAATGGGCCGCACTTTGCTCCTTCGTGCAATGGCGGAAACGCTATTTACGCTGTGGCGGTCCGGTCAGTCACTTTCCGCCAGGGTCGTAATGAGGGCCAATGTGTTTCAAAGCGCTTTTATGTGGATGCTTGGATGTGATGTTACAATCAAATTGAATGGCCCAAAGACAGAAATCCTGCTGCCTTTTTCAAACTCTGATCAGTGGGCATTGGCTTTTTGGACCCCCTTTGGAGGTAAAGTTATAGCAGCTTGTTCGCAGGATGGTCTTTTTCTTGCCAATACCATAGTATGTGTTGTTTGAATATTTACACATGACAATAGTGAATGTTAAAACAAAATGGATTATTCCCATGCATGTATTGCCTATCAGATTGCCGAACATGTATTGTTGTGTATAATCAGATTTGTGATCTGTAACACAATACTTGTGTGGATAGTTTGACCTGTGAAACGTTTGAATTTTAGTATATTCCCACTTGAAATGTACTGATAAGGTGTTAGGCACTGGTCACTTTAGTCAGCATGAGTCACTTTGTTACGCTTTTAAATTGAACACTATTATTTTTAAGTGTTTTTTATTCAATAAAAGGTCATTTTTATCGATATGTTGATGACAGTTAATTTTGTAAGGTTGAATACTGTTAACCTAGTCACCTGGAGCATAACATATACTGATGTTTAGTCTTCGTAAACCCTAGCGATTTTTACCATAATCCTTTAGTATTGTTTTGCTCTTCTTCTGTGCAATATGTCCATCACTGGAATTCATTACCTGTCCGCATTTGTTCGAGTCTGGATCTTGTGCAGTTTTGGACAAATTTAACAACGTAGCTATTTAACGAAGGCCGATCCCTGTTCAAGGTTTCTTTCCACCTTTTCAGTATGTTGCCAAGAAGCAAGAAAAGGCAGCTGTGCCCTTTACAAATAACTAGAAATGGAAAAAAGTAATATAATGCAAAACAAAACTGGGTCCTGGGGGATCTGGTTTGGATCCAGAACAGCTGCAGTCCTTTAATGGTGAATCGTTGAGTCCTCCAACACTCTAGTACCTACAACTAAAATAGATGTTGCTACTCTTGAGCACATAATACAATGTCAAATGCGGGAAGAGCAATGCGTGTGACTCACATGTTGCCCCAGCAACACACATGAATCAGGGGTGAGCATTATGTGGAATGTTGTGGTGTTCTCATTTTGGCTGACGAGTGAACAAGGCAGTCACAATGTTTGGACTTTAAATCCCTGGCAGCTCTTTCATTTTCAGGACAATGAACTACACATGACACTACTAAGAAACGCCGGCAAACTTGTTTAGAGACTGCCTGCATATGTATTTTTACTTGCCAAAATATTTGAATCCAAACCTGTGCTTTATGTGTATTGGCAAGCCGGAAGTGCGTTTTCCAGCAGACCCACAGGGTGCAAATGCGTCAAACCTGTAACTGTGAGAAAACCGGTATGGAACCCTAGAAACACAGAAAATAAAGGCCCAACAATCTTTCCTATAGAGCTCATTTTCCTCACCTTGGTAAAACTGCAGAACCTGACAAGCGTGCTTGACCTCCCCCCTCAAGGACGCCCAAACAGATTGTTTCTTAGCCTGCCTCATGTTATCTTAGCTATTTCATTTGTTTAAGATAAAAATAACTCGTGCCAACCACGGACGCGTTTCTTCCCTACCCGAAAAACCTCAAGAATATCCCACAACTTTGATGTTCGCAGGAGCGGCACACTGCTGAGTAGTCCTGGACACTGTTCGATTTTTGGAGGCATTGTGTCACCTTTCCCTCTTCGGTGCCGCATTGGACCTTGCAACTCAACTTGACTGTTGGTTCCTTTCTGGCTTTGCTAGGTCCCGCTCCAATGGGACCGTGGGATTGTGGAGTGGTAGGACAGCAATGCCCCCTCCACTCCTGACTACTAAAATCTCTGGTTGCGTAATCTCTCAGCCGTTTAGTGCTTCCCTCCTATGGCAGCAGTATTCATTGCACTGTCTACGGCAACCTTTGCTCTGCTGAGGGACAGTTCGTCTGAAATGCATTGGCCGCTTAGCCTGCCACTCAAGCAACAGCAATGCATCACTATGAATAAAATAGAATGAACACTGGGTTACTGAAGCTATTTTGTGATTTTATGATAACTGTACAAACATGTTGTAGTATTTACTACTAGGGTGGAGCCAAACACTGGAGTGGATCCCCCAGTTGGTGTTCACTTGAGTAAAAATAACGTTCAGAGGCTGTGTGACCCTCCTCACATCCCATATCTCTTCTACTCTCAATTCTCATGACAATAGTTTCATCAAACATGCAGTGTTTAGAGTGCCACCTAACAGCCAAAACTAAAAATGGCGCAATGAAAACACGTATTACTACAGTGCTTAGAAGCTGGAGGAATCCAGCGTGAAGCATTATATATAAAGACAAATTATTAAAAGTCCAGGATTGTTCATTTTTACTGAGGTGCATTGGAAGTGATTTAGTATTTTCTGCTGTGCGAGTCCATTCATACTTTAAACACATGTGGAAAGGGTTAAACTGCGATTACAGGAGACTCAAAATAATAAAACATTCTAACATTATCTCAAGGGTTAAACTCCCAGAATTGCCTCATATTTAAAATGGTTGGGCGCTCATCACTGCAATGCTTTCTACAGAATCTTCTTTTAAATAAAATGTATTGTACATAGAACGTCAATATACATGTTTCCCACTGCATCGGTCGGATCAGTTCGGTTGTTCTTTTAACTGCATCTGTGTACATTTTAACCGGTGATGCCGATACAGAAGGGTACGGAGACAGCGCTGGACAAAAACATAAAGTTGGGATGACTCAGTGTGTTGGAGCCTATGCTGTCTTCTATTTAGGGGACAATGATAGGAGAATGTGCGCTTCAGGTTGCAGGAGTTGCAGTTTGAGGCTCGATTTAAAGTCGATGATGGTGGTGAAGGATTTGGTCTTGAGGTGTTGTTTTACTCCTGGAGTGGAAATGTCAAGATAGGCCTGAACCCGTAATTGGGGATCTTATTTGTTAGAAAGAGACAAGGCCTTGAGATCTGAGCGGCTCCCGTTGTAGAGCAGTGGAGTTTGGTGGTGCTGAACTAAGTCACTTTCAACTGTAGAATGTTATTTATTTTTTCAATTGTAAAGCGCCTAAACCCTGAGGCATCAGGGCGCTGTTGTGAACCAGTTACATGATGCATAAGCTTTGACAGCGGTGTGTCATCCCACCAAAAATGCAGGTTATAGCAGCAATTAATAATTATTCCCAGACGGGTTCAAGAGGAGGACCGATAGGCAAATAGCCAGGTTTTCAGGGCCTTACGGAAGGCCCAGTAGGAGCCCTCTGCTCTTAGTTTGGGGGGAAGCACATTCCAGTGGTTCACTGCTATCGACAGAAAGCTAGCTCCATCTCCTTTGGCTCTTTTCACTTTAGGAAGGGCCAGTCGATGTGCGTGGAGAGACCTTATGGGCCTGATGGACTTTGATCTTTGAATTTTCTGGGCAAGGTATTGCGAGTGGTGTTGCTCAAGTATCCGTGGGTAATAGAAAATGTTTTGAAAATAATCCTTTTCCTAATAGGGAGCCAGTGCGCCTTTTTTCTAGCAGCAGAGATGTGGTCTCTTTTGGGAATGTTTAAAGCTGCTTGGAGGGAGTTGTTTTGGATTATCTGTAATTTGTTGATGTTCCGTTTTGATGTCCCAGCAAAGAGTACATTACAGTAATCCAGGCTTGCCCCTGTGATTGCTCTAGCAATAGTTGGGCAGCTCTCTGGCGACAGGCTCTGTCTCGCTGAGTTAAGTGTTTTGCAATGTAGCGTGCAGAGAAGGCCTCTGCACAAACTTGTTTAGTGAGCGATAGGTAGGCATCCAGGTGGATGTCCAATGTTTTTACCACTGTGGCAACCAGGATCTGGATTCCATTTATCCTGAAAGTGGTGTACTGGGGGTTGAGTTTCTACAGCATAGCGGGAGAGCCTACAATCAAGATCTCCATTTTGTTGTTGTTCAGGCATAAGAAGTTTGTAGCCATCCAGTCTGGATAGTTGCTTAAACTTTGTTAAGCCTTAGGGAGTCTTCGTCATAAGAGCATGACAAGGGAAGGAGTATTTGGGTGTCATCATCTTAGTTGGTATAATATATACCGATATCGTCCAGAAGGTTAAATAAGGTTTTGGTGAATATGTTGTAGAGGGAGGGGGAGACACAGGAACCTTGGGGGACGCTGCATGGTATGGGGATAGGCTGGGCACTCACAGTGTCTGAGAAGACTCTCATGGATCTGCCCTCTAGGAAAGAGGCTATCCATGAGGTGGCCTTGTGGGAGAAGTTAGCAGAGATGGTGAGGTGGTAAAAAAGGGTCTCATGCTCTACTAGGTTGAAAGCATCTGAGGAATCCAGTAGGAGGAGAATAGCTGGTTTGCCCTCATCTCGGAAGGAATCCAGTTGAATTTTTAGTAAAAGTAGTTCCGATTCGGTGTCGTGACCCGGGCGGAAGCATGACTGCTAAATCCCTAGGATGTCATTCGATTCCAAATATTGTTGGATTTGGTTGTATGCTGCTCTATCCAAGATCTTAAGCAGGAAGGGTACTGTTGTGATCGGGCAGTAGCTGTTTGGTGCTGCAGGGTAAAGAGAAGGGTTTTCAGTTGGGGGAGGACCCAGGATTCTTTGAAGCTAACTGGGACTAAATTGTCTGAGAAGGAGGCGTTGATGAATATGGTGATGAAGGGGACTAGGGATTCAGAACAATTTTTGATGATAGACGCAAGGCAGATGTCTCCTTTACATTTACACCGTTCAAGGTTTCTGAGGATGTTGGCTGTTTCTAGTTCTAAGATATCTCTGAAGTGGAATGGAGGTGCGGGGTGTATTTTAGTGATGAGTGGTGAGTTGGGGGGCTGATTAAGGCTTTTTTGTTTGCTATTTTCTGCTGCCGCATGCATATTTTGGTACGAATGGCATTCTGAATATTGGTGCACCGTTTTTCATCTGTTGATGATGTGAAGTGTTGAGACAGGGGTCTCTAGCTCTCTGAGTATTCTGAATAATTCTTTCAAAATTGGAACTGGCTTTTTCAATTCTGGAGTTATAGACTTCATCTTTGGCTGCCAAAATGGATATTCTTTTGCAATCTTATTAAAGCCATTTTATGGTGGTCCGGCAGGTTTTTTTTTCCAGATGGCTTCCGCTTGTCTCTTCTGAGAGCGCAAGGCTTGGAGGTCAGAAGTGAACCATGGGTTGAGGTGGCAGGTCAGTTTGGATTTTCTACGAAGGAGCTGGGCCACCAGGTTTACTGCAATGGTCAGAGTGTTGGCATAAATGCCTGCTAGGGTTTGGGTGTCAGTAGCATTAAGGTGTTCCAGACTAAGGGGCGAAAGGGAGGGTGCACTCGACTCTTTTGAGATTTTGTGGGAGCTGTGGGCTAACATAGGTGTGCGCATGGGTAGGGAGGGAAGTGGCTGTTTCCATGCAGGAAGAGAGAAGCCCAGGATGTGAGGATCCGACCAAGGGCAGAGGGTGTTAGAGGTGATAATGATCTGGCTATTCAGGTCGGCTATCCAGTCCAAGGTTCTGCCTTTGTTGTGGGTGGGTGAGGCAACACAGTTTGAAGCCCAGGTCTGTGAGGGCATTGGCGTCTGTGGTGCCTGCCATATCTAGTGGGTCATGAAGCCTGAGATTGAGGTCCCCCAATCATAAAGCCCATGTCCAGTATAACTCTGGACGTGGGCGTTATGATTCCAGAACAATATAATATGATTACCTCTTTTATATGTGCAGCATTTCGGTTGTGCTTTGATTTGACTTTTTGTGTTTTATTTTCTTTTATTAGTTAATTTTAATTCATATTTGTATAATGGACATGTGCCAGTGGTAGGTCCTAATTGCTTTGAAGGTTTAATAAGGGGAGCATTACTGCACAGCTCTACATTTGAGGCATGCTGTGGTCTGAGGTCATGGACAGTAATGTAAATGATTGCATTATGTCCTTTGTGGGTGGATAATCTTTGGCTCTAATGATTGATGTATTGCATGGGGGCCAAAGCTGCACTCCTGGTATAGTACTGTGTTCTTGTTGTAGAATCCTATGAGTGCAGCCTGTCTTTGTGTGGCAGCAGCAGAGAGTGTCAAGGGCAGATCCAGTGCAAGCAGTCATGTGAGGAGGGCATGGGGTAAATTGTGTTAGTTGGAGTATGCTTTATGTGGGCGGATAGCACCAGCTGTCTTTCATGTACTGCATAGATCTGCTCCATACTGGTGCAGCACCGATGTCACTGCGTTGTGTGCATGCCAAGTAGTGACAGAGGATGCCAGGCTCCCATGCTAGGCTTGCAAGAACAAAGTTCAAGCCACACAGAGGTAATTAATGCTTACAAATATCTTGATTTTGCTTGTGTAGTGAGTTTGTTTCAGGGTAGCATCACTCTGTCTCATGGGGTGCACAGTCAGAAAATGTTGGTGGCCTAGAGAGAAAGCAAATTCAGAATGCTTATGAGCTGGGACAGACAATGACAAGTTATTTTTGGAAGTAGTGTCTATTTATGAAGTACATATGTTGAACAGTAGGGGTCTGTTGTAATGAATTGAAGGGTATAATCATCAAATGCCAGCATCAGGATAGATATTAGCAATCTTTGGTGGTATGTATGTATAGGTTAAATGGTAGGCCTGCTAGGGTACAGCCTTGTTGTGTTCAATTACATTCTGTTGCTTTTCAAGTTCAGACAACTTATGAGGAATTGCCATCTGGCATCTGGCAAGGGTGCAAAGCCCTGGCTTTTAAAATTTGTATTAGTACATCAAATGATGGAGGTGATACTTCTCCAAAGGGGTAATCTGCTAACCAGATCTCTCTTTGTTGCATCACCATGGCAAAAGAATATTACACTTGTGCCTTGCTGCATCAGTAGCCTGTGAGTTTAGGCATAGTACGTGGCTATACTTATGACCATGGCTGCCACATCCCAATTGATATTGCACACATGTCAGATCCTATGAGTCAGCTCTGCTGTTGAAGGGAATGTGTATTTGGGTCTGATGAGCTGATACAGCCACACAACAGGAAAGAAACCCAGAGGACCAAGCCTCTCTTTAATTCACTATGTGAGGGCTAGTAACCCCCTCTCTCAGAAATAGCCGCACTGCAGGCAGATGTCTTGGTTCCAGGTATCAAAGGAGCACACCCATTTAGCAGAAGTAGCCTAACACCAGGGTGCTGCAAAAAGGTCTTTGTTGCCAGTAGAAGTGAAGGGGTTGGGAGTATGATAGGGAAGAGTTCTCTGGACACTGGAAGAAGCCTTCTATGATCTTGTATCTCACTGTCTTTCTTTCCATTCCTTGTCTTCTCCAGTTCCTCTGGTGCAAAGCACTTTGGGTGCAAGATCAATAGGGCAAAGTCCACTCCAGCCAGGAGCAGGGATTGGTCCCCTAAAGCAGGCTAGCTTAGACCAATAACCTGAGGACTTGTGCCTTTAAAAGAAGGAGTCTCGCACCCTTTCAGGAGAATTCCCTCAGTTCCTCAGGATCCTTTTAGGGCCGAAAATAAATTCCTAACATTGTAACCTGGACTTCCTTTTTGACAGTTGCACTGTCCAGGGCCCTCCTCAGGATGTGAAGAAGGAACCGTCCAAGATAGAAGGAAGAGCTGTCCTCTAACCGCTCACCAGGAACATCAGAAGTGACAAGTGCTGTGGACCAGGACCAAACGTTCTGCAACAGATCTGTGCCAGAAGAGCAGAGCCGGAACTGGAGTTCATTATGAAGATCGCATAACAGCAGGAGGGCCAGATCAGCCGAAGCTCCCTGTTATACCACACTGAACTGGTTGCTCAGTGTTCCTCGCATCCTGAACAATAGGGAAGGCACCGGTGCTGGGGTCTGCGATCCGCCAACCAGCTGAACTATTGCACTGCATCTAAACCACATTGACTCTGAATCATGCCCTATCGAAGCACATCACCTGCTAGACCCGAAGCATCTGCTCAACGCTGGACCCCGAACTGAATCTCTGGAGGGTCACTCACCAACTCTAATGGGGGGCTATAACCACTGCTCGGCCCAGCTAGCCAGAGAACAGCCGCCTCATTGATAGCATATTGACGCACCCTCGATCATTGCTTCAATGACCGCCGCATGCTGACTCCAACAGCTGAAGTGTCACTCGCTAACCAATCCCAGCCGCCAAATCCCAACTCGACCTGGCCAAATTTGAAGCATTCTTGGGACCTCTCTGTCCTGCATCATTGAACTGCCACCGTACGACCACACAGAGCACTCACATTCAACTCCACTCGACGCCCGCTTGCTGCCAGGGCCTCCATGATGCTACATGCCCGAACTGTGCCTGATCAGCTCGCATCATCGTTTGCGCCATGGGTCTGATGCATCAGCCCACCAAGAACTGAATCCAGGTACTGTGAAACTGAACTGCCCCCATGGTCCACTTGGACCCTAGAGACAGGTTAGGCCATGATCACTCCTGTTTCAACACAATATCCTTTTTATCCTTGTACCTTACCTACCACTACTGGAACTACATTCAGAGTGGTACTTTCTCCAATTTGTCACACCTTCACTGTTCTTTCCCTATGTTTTGGGCTGTGATACTGTGTTGTTTTCGTCACCATCTACAGACCCCTCTTGAGAGTATAGCCTTCCCTTGGCCCACATTTCTCCAAAAGGGGAAGGAGTATTGTCCCTGTTTTTTAACTTTATGATTGCGTTGTGTTTCGGTTTGTAGAAGTTTAAGGGCTGAGTGGATCATTTTACCCCTACTCAACCTTGTACTCCTGTGAGGCAGAATCCAATGGGTCACACAATGGTAACATTGATACACCCACAAAACAAGGCTTGAATTCACAAATGCTTTATTCCATAGGCTGTCTAGAGGTATGGGTCTTTGAAAAGACACAAATGCTGGAATGGCCCTTCCTCTGCGCACCTGCCTGCATGCACAGTAGTGCCTTTAGGTGACTGAAGACCCTGAACAGAATGACATTAGAAGGTGCAACGCACAAGGGAATAAAGCTTTTCCTTAGAAAGGTAGGGGTTGTGGGGGGATTGATCCAATAGGAATACATACATTTTTTCAATGACATTGCATTAACCAGTGGTGAATAAAAAAGAGTGCCTTTTACAGTGTTGGACATTTAACATGGTGTGTGGTTCTTTGAAAATGCCTGTGCCGTAGAATGTACTACATACATAAACCGCGCTTAGGCTACAGTAAAAGAATGTAAACTGGTAAAACCTCATCTGAAAAGGCAGGCTATGCTGTGGGTTGTTTATTGCTGGCTACGTTGAACATTACTAATGTGAGCGAATTTAAATAAAGCAATTAGTCTGTTGCCTAGTTCAGTGAAGTATGAACTGCCCTGCAGGGTATCCTTCACTTAAGAATTCAGAATTAGTGCAGCGTACGCCTAATGTGCATATATTATTGTAATGAAAGGCATGACTGTGTGGGCATTAGCCCATCAAGGACCCATTTCACTAAATGAACCTGCTTAACGTTGTAATTACTCGGCTAACCCCCAGGCAATGCTTGTGTTCAAGGTCAACACGGTAGGCAACTTCACGTGCAGGGTCTTTGGCCCTGGTTCACTATTTCTGAGCGTGTCGCTTTTTTTATGATGAACAAATCATGTTTTAAACGGTGGCATGTTTTAAAAGTAATTACAAATCGTGTTTTAACCCACCTACTCTTCTGTGAAACACGTGCAGCCTTTGTGCATTTCGGATTTATTGAAGGAAGTCACACACAAACATATTAGCAAACACCTTCAAGTTATTCATCAGCATGGACAATCCGTATAACCAATACTCTTGAATAAAACGTTAGGAAGCTGAGGGTGGAGCTTTATCGGCACACAGTGATGATGAAACTGCTTTATATGTAAACACAGCTTTCCAATGGCATAGCCCTTACGTACCTCCGCCTCGATGAAAACATGGGGTATTGACCATGTGCATTAGGGTCCCCAATGCATGCCTGCATGCCTACTAAATGTCTCAGTCAATGAAGATCACCAGTACGGCTTTTTTTTGCCTTCCATGCTCTTACCCAATCAAGCGAGAACCCCTTCATACACAAACACCAGGATAAGCACTACTCATAAGTCACATTGCTTCCCAGGTCCCATGACCAGGCCCGAGCTGGCCACTGTAAAAAAAAAAGTTTCTTTTTTTTTGTATTTACGTTTTAATTTATTTCCAAAGTATTACATTTTAACAGGTAGAATAATCAAAACATCACAGTATATACAAATGGTACAACATATATAGACAGAACAGGCTTGTCAGGAAAGGCATACGTCCAACCATCAGATAATCTCTTCAAACCTCCCCCATATCCCCTCATACAGTTTCATCTTACTTTTCTTGCCCAGAGTCACCTTCTCCAACAATGACATTTTATGTAACGTAAATCCTCAATCCATTCAGAAGTGCTCGTGACAGATCCCCAGTCTCTCAGAATAATGTATTGTTGTGGACAGTGAAGCCCTAAAAAAACAGCACTTTTCTGGGTAGCCCAACTCATCCAAGCTGGTGTCATCCCCCAATATCACAATTTTGAAGTCTAAATCAATGTTTGTTAACAACACTCTGTTAATTGTTCTGTCCACCTCCTCCAAAACAGCCTCACCTGCGAACATTCCCAGATCATGTGGTCGAATGATCCCTCCCCGTGGCAAACATCTTAGCGGTGTCCAATAAACATTAGTAAGTATCTTCACATGACAGATTCTCTCCCCAATATTCAAAGATGTCAGTGCAACATTTCTACACAACTTCTCCCATTCCACTAAACTCATCTCTGTACCCAAGCAGTCTGACGAAGTCCTGAGAAGTTGTTCATTTGTTTGTTTTAAAATCATCAACAATTTGTATACTCCAGAGGCGCAATGATCCTTTGATTTCAGGGCCATTAGATGTTGTTTCAGGGTCTCATCATCCGATGTGTTCAGTTCACCAAATGCCATCCTCAATTTGCGGTATTCTCCTTCGTTGCAACCTTTCCGGTTTCTAGCTTTAAGTTAAGTTTTGAAAGCCAACCATTTATTATCTCTGGTCAGGTCTCCAATCCACTGTATCCCACTTAGGAGCCATTCAGGCCAGAATAGAGGTTTCCCATCAATTTGTATTCTTGTGTTCATCCAAAGGGATGACCTCGCTTTGACTGAGCTTTCATCCCCAGTCATTTTTTCCATCTTCTGCCATGTCTTCCTTAGAAAATCTGTTACCTTTGACTCTGTATATCCTCTAGTGGTCCTTGTTGACAGAAGAGCTTCCGGTGACAGAGGTGTATTCAGACTAGACTCTGCTGTTGCTCAATCATCAGGATTTTCCTCTAGGAATGCCAGTAAATGAGTTGCCGAAAATGCAAGATGGTACGCTCCAAAGCCCGGAAATCCTAGACCTCCCTTCTCGCATGGGAGCTGCAGCTTCCACAATTTAAGACACGGTTGTTTTCTCATATGAAATTCTGCAATAAGCCATCAATATCCTTGACGGTTTTCCTCCTAATATGCAATTTTAACATACTTAGCACATAGTTGATTTGCGGCGCTGAAGACATTCTGATTGCATTCACTTTTACCCAGAGTGATAATCTCAATTCTTTCCATCGAGCCAGTTCAGTCTTCAATTTTAAGGTCACACCTTTCATATTGACATCCACCATTCAATTCACTTCACTAGTCAGCTAGATCCCCAAATATTTTATTTTATCTAGACACCATCGAAACCCAAGGTTCTTGACACATGCACTGGTGCATACAGTCGAGGCTGGCATCACTTCTGATTTTGCCCAATTAATCTTATATCTTGTGAAAGATTGGAAATGCTCTATTTGTTGCATTATTGCCATCAACGTGTCAAGGCTCCACAGTACTAATAGCATGGCATCTTCATACAGCCACACCTTCTGCAACGCATCCCCATACTGAATTCCCTTGATTGCTTCATCTTTCCTAATTCTCAGAGCTAATGGCTCCATCGCCAACAAAGGCGACAATGGGCAAGCCTAGTTTGAATTTACCAGACACCCATCCATTAGTATTTAAAGCTTCTGTAGAGCAGCAACATCCATTCAATTATTTCACTCTAAATCCATATCTCCTCAGTGTTTTTCTGCATCGAGCGAAAATACAGCTGCTTCTTGAGCAAGCTTTTTGCATTCCTCCAGTTTGAGTATCAATTTTCATAAGTTAGTTGAAATGCCTCTACCTTTCACAAAGCCAGACTGGTTTGGGTCAATTTGTTTTTCCATGCTTTTCTCAATCTGTAACTAAATCAATTTTGCCAGTACAATATTGTCAGTATTTATTAGGCTGATTGGCCTGTAACCTCCCACTGAGGTTGGCTGCTTCCCATGCTTTAGCAATATGGAGATGGAAGCATGTCTGGTCATTATCAGCAAAACACCCCTCCTTCTTAATTCTAATAGGACTTTCAGTAGAAGCTCAAAAACCACCCTTGGCATGATTTTATTAAATTCCACTGGGAGCCTGTCTGGACAAGGACATTTCAGACCATTCAAGTGGGATGCTGTGTTCATTAGTTCCTCCACTGAGATTTCACAGGCCAATTCAGTACTCATCATTGCCAGGATCTTCCCTAAATCACAACTGTCTAAGTAACTTTCATTTGGGAGATCCTCAGAGGTGTACAGAGCTGAGTAGAAGTCTTGGAATTCTCTGTTTATCTTTGCAGGGTCAAATATCACCACCAGGAGGCTTGTTCAATGGCGCAAATGGTACGGTCTCCCTCCCGAATCCTAAATCCAGCCGCCAATAGCCTGTTACACTTTTCTCCCCCTTCATGATAATTACATCTAGTTCTAAAAATCAGACTTGCAGCCCTTTCGGTTAGCACCTTTTCAATGTGACTTTTTTGCGAGACAAAGTCTGATGATGGATTCGAAATATACTTCCTATCCATCTCTCGTATCTCTGTCTGCAATACATTCAAATCACTCCTCATCACTTTATTACGCTTGCGTGACAGACCTATCAACATCCCACGCATATAGCATTTAAAGGCTTCCCAGGTCGATATTACAGAAACCTCTGAAGACCAATTCAATGATACAAATAATTCAGCCTCTTTTACAATCTTGTCAACCAACTCGTCATCATTCAGCATTGAAGTATTCATTTTACAGTAGTTCGTTTTTGACAATACAAAGGTTAAAGACACCTCAATCCATATTGGTGCGTGATCAGATATTAGTATAGCATCCATATTTGCATGCAAAATATTGTGTGTATAATTACCAGCAACTAAAAGCATATCAATTCTAGAAAAAACATTGTAACATTTCGAGTCGTATCTCTACCTCTTAACAGTGGAATTAATCAATCTCCATAAATCTATAAAGTGGCACTCGTCAATTAAGGCTTATAATGATGTTTGATTTTCACTCATGCAGTTTGTCATGCCCCTGCTCGGTCTATACATTCATTGAAGCCTCCACCCAGAATCAACTCGCCTTGCCCAGCTCCTTACAAAAACTGGGCAAGAGATTTAAAAAAGGATCCATTCCCCCCATTTGGTGCATACCCCTATAATAGAGGCTGTTAAGGGCAAATCTTTCCTCAAAAGGATACACACCCCTCTTGAATTAGAGCAGTAACCGAGCCTGTCCACCCTTTCTTCAATACATCCACATTAGCATCCATCAAAAAGGTCTCTTGTAGGAGGGCTGCATCTGCTTCCAATCTATACAAATGATCAAGGACCCACCTTCTTTTATTCATATCATTAACTCTGTTCACGTTTGGCCTGTGCTCGTATGGACACATCAAACCCCTTTCGAACTATGCCAATTCGCTTCTATCAACCCGTCCCCAGCTTTGTTCCTAAAATCAGTGAAGGGTGTGATGAAGCTGCCTATCAGATCCAACTGGAAGTCAGTTAAGAGTACAGTAACATTCCCCATAAAATCTTTAGTACCCAAGTATCGCCCTGTATGGTGTAAGAATTCATTGAAGCGATTATTGGGCCACCGCCAAATATACCATGTTCCAAGTAGCCTGAAATGTGAAGAACACAGTGCAACAATAGTCCCAAACATTTTAAACATCTGAAAGCATTACGCAATCTGTTTGGTACACTGTATTATCTTAACCTCTCCAGTAGTATTATTATTTGAATGCTAAATGTCACATTCAATCAACCTTCCAACTCTAAATATGTACAGAGTCCGTCTGAATGAGTTTTAGGTCTTTCATAATGTTCCCAACTATTTGCCACCCATCTGAATTGCAGCCAGAGTTGTACAGCGATGCAAGACTATTTGCCAGAACATGGCTGTTAAAATAGTTATACTGCAGATTTCTGAATAATGTGTATTTCGTCTGTCCCACGTTAGTCTTCACTTGACACACTGCATCATTACATGGCACCTCTGTTCTGCACCAACCCCTAATTGCCCAAAATATCCATTCTACTGAGATTTTGATTCAGCCCACGGGTGACTGTTTAATACTGTCAGGTAACACATGGCATAATGCTCCCTAGCTCATTATGTTAACCTTGAATGGAACACGCCATCTCACTTAAAAAGTGCACTCGTTCAAGAATCAAATATGTGGACTGGTAGATGCAGTTGCAGCCCTATTGTAATCTGTGGTAACCTCTTTCGGCTTAATAATTCTCTTTTCATTCAACTCATCACTGCAAGTATAAATCCCTGCAAGGGAAGCAAACAAGTGAATTAGTATTCCAATACCTAGCCTGGTCCAACCCCATTGGAACACTAGGGAAGGCAAAGCCATTATTTGGCATTGATGCTGTTACAGCAGTGCGCATTATATGCGCGTCATTCGCGTGAAGCCGAACGCGATCAAAAGATGGTGCCAATAAAGCATGCGAAATATGCACTAGCCTGCCCTGACAAGTTAGTCTAACCTAAAACCTAATTGGCCAAATTGGTTAACTTTGATCATTCCAAATCTACTTCTATTGAGCTATCATTTAGCCACTGGACTTCCTCAAGAGAGTTCTCCGTACTCCTGGTCCCCCTTTCAAAGAAGATCTTCATAGTGGCTGACTTGGTCAAAATAGCACAGATTTTCTTCTCTTTGGCTAATGTCTTTGCTTCTTTGAAGGCTCTTCTCCTCTACATGATTTCCTGCAGGTAGTGTGGATAAATGTTTAGGACTGCTCCCTCATAGGATATTTTCTTTTTACTCATTGCCGCTTGCAAGATGCTCTCTTTGACACTTGACCTGTTCAAAATCAAAATAATGTGCATACTCGACCAGGCCATCACCAAAAACTTCCTGAAGGACTTTTAGGACCCTCCGTGCCAAGCTTTTGTCATGATCTGGACGTTTAGGCAGAACCAACAGGTGCAAGTGCAATTTGTGAGACATCAACTCCAATCTCAGGTTCTGGCCTTTCAGGGAAGACACTCTTCTTTGCAGTCTCTTCCTCAGCACCAAGGAGTTGTTTCGATTTCATAAGGATGGGGTTTTTGGGGACAGCAATATATTTCTTGCTTATAATAAGGTTCACATCCAAACAAAAAATCTTCAAGACAGGGAGAGAGCAGGAGCTGCTGAGTTAAGCTGCTGCCTGATCAACCAACATCCCGGAATCCACTGAAAATATCTTAATTGTGCACCAGAGTTGCATTGATCACTGATTGACAATGGAGTATCCCTTACAGCATCCTCAACTACCAGAACTGTGTGTGGAGAGTCATTCAATCAGACAACACAGTTCAGCAATGTTAACACATCCCAATCTTACAGTATTTGCCATATGAGCAGCCCTCTAGGCCCTTCCTATTTTCGCGTTCTGTGAATGTCGGGCAGCAGCCTTCTTCACAACATTTCCAAAAGCAATCGGGATCAATTGTGGTTCCAGCTCAAGGAGCCTCCACATCTTAACCCAGCATGTTAGACGGTAGCTAGTCATCTGGTTATTCACTTGCTTCCTCTTGTCAGTAGTTGTAAGCAGTGTCAAAGGTGTCAATGGCCAAAACATGTCTGGGGATGCTTGTGACCTCATGCAGAAGGGTTGTAACATAGCAGTTTGAGGTGCAGTGCCCCTTTTGCGGTGGTACCAAGCCTGTTTTGCATATGGTCTTTCCCCTCTCTCTAATAGCTTGGCAGGCGAAGAACGATGGTCTGGAGGGTTTCCCAGAGTGATGCCAGAGGTTAAGATTAATTCTAAACCTTCCAGCCATCACCTCTTTTGTTTGCTTTAGTCACTCTAAGTGGGACGGGTATGCCCAGAAGCGGGTGCCAAGCCTGCTTGGCCAAGACACCCAAGCTACTCCCCACTGATGATGCCCAATGAGGCCGAAACATGTCTAGTGATGATTATGGTCTTGTGCAGATGGGATGTGACCAAGCAGTTTGGCCTTGACTAGCCCTTTTGGGCTGGGACTAAGCCTGATTTGCATATGGTCTTTCCACTTACTGTAATGGGTTGGCAGGAGAAGAACATTTGGCTAGAGGGTTGACCAGAGCAATGCCAGTGGTTACGGCTAATTCTAAACCTTCCAGCCATCTCCTCTTCTGTTTTGCGCAGGTGTCAATATGGCCATTATGCTGGCATCTGGTTGCACCTAAGTGCAACCATCATTGCAATCATCTTTCAGCCTGCTTCCCAGATGGCAGGCAGGGAATGCAAGATGGCATTTTTCAAAGTTTGGGAAGATGAATCACCCAAGGCGGCGGGCATCTAAATCTTTTTAAAACCAATTATGGACAGTTTGTTATGTCAGATGAATTTTCCCATTAGAACATTAAGCTTTGAATACTTTTGCAAGGACGGGACACACTTGCATTGAGAGAATGTAGTTGACCTAAGGGACCATCACCATTTTGTTTGAGTTGATCTGCCTTTATATGGAGAGTGTGAATGTACACCACCTGTACACCTCTGTCCATCAACAAGTTCAGGGTAAGTCTTGGAAGCCAGACATTTTGGCTTGCAGCCAGGTCCCCAGATGATGCAGCCACTTGGGGCACTACATGAAGCTATGCCCAACCAGATCCTGCCTATCGCATGTCATTGAGAAAATGGGAGAAGCTGTCACATTTGGTGGTGTAGCTTGATGGTCTTCCATGTTTTTCCTCTTTCCTTGGTCCTTCCTCTAATCAAAGCCAACCGCAGCCAAAATCGGATACTGTAGCTGTAGCACTGCAGGGTTCCTGTAACATTTGGATTTCGGGTCTTGGAGTAGTGACCCAGTGGATCCAGTTTAACAAACACAACCAAAGGCTGTTATGAGGGGGATCCTGTCCCCCTCCCAACCCAAATTCAACTGGTGGAGAGAAAGTACTCTGTTCCAGAGGTGAGGAGTAGCTGGCATCCTGAGTTATGGTCTGCTACTAGTATGCTACTGGTATATACTGTAAACGGTCCTTGAGTAACTTGTTATACAGTGATAATAATGAATTAGGAATAACGAACAACTTTTTAAACAACCCTAAAATAACGAAAAATACTGCATTTTTATTTTAAATACATATGGGGAGTGGGTTTAGGGACTAAAATGTGTCATGAGGGGTTTAGGGTGGGGTTATGGACATAGGGAAATGGGGGGCATGAGGAGGGACCACCCAAATGAATGTTTTCTTTTAAAAGATTGATATTTTTCATCATTTTAGGGTCATGAAAAAAGTTTCCATTATTCCTGTTTTCGATGTAATCACATGTTACCGAATGACTTATATAGATCTCTGTTGCTCTCTTGTGGCTTTTCCATATTTATCTTTTACACTGTCCTGATGTAGACTATCTTGCTACCACCTTGCTACTACCCAGTGACCCGGTGACATCTTGAGGCTTATTATGGCTTGTTTTATTGGGGGAGTGTTACATGGGGCAGAGAGCGCATGTTGGTCAGAGACGGTGCTTTGTGTTTTTGGTGCTTTTGGTGCTTCCTACCTTCCTGTCTTTTTGCTTTTTTGCTGGTTTTACTTGGCAGTTTATAAAACACTTTTTAGAGTCCAGGGAGCAGAAGTGCAGTCTGGGAACTGAACTCTTGTGGGTGATGTTGGTGTGGGGAACACTTTCCTGGCAACACCTGTAGTGCCATTCATTTCTTCTTCAGGTGTAGAATGCTGTGTGTGGAATACAGTGAGCATGAGTGTAGTCGGGGTAGTCTTTGACTGCGGTGACTGGGTGTGAACTGAAACATCTCACGAAGACTACTCTCTCCAGTGACTACTTGCGATCTAAGAAGTAAAGGAGGGTCCAAAAGCCACAAGCTAGTGATGAATGAGCCAAATACCCTGCAATCAATCTCAGCGAATACTATGACCAGAGCTAACCTTCAGAAACAGGCTGCTTCGTCTGCTATGAAAGAAAGTATGGGTGGCCGGGCCCGCAAGCCCCAAGGGAAAATAATGAGCTTTCTGACAGAGACTGTGGTGTTAATCCCATTTCTCAGAGCATGGATGGGGGTAACTATCTATCATCTGCAATTGTGTCGTGAAACACTAACACCATCTCGGTAATTCTGGAGAACATCGAACCTACAATGGTAGAGTCTCATCAATATTTTATTCTACGAAGGGACTCAGAGAATATGCTCTGAATTCTGTGTAGCAAGAGGATGCATATTTTTGGGCTTATCAATAACCAATCAAAATGGCAGACCTATTCACAAACTCATACCATATCTCAGTCCACCTGGAAAAACTATTTTGCAGATATTTATGCATTAAGCTCCTGCAAGCAGGCTAGATACTAAACTGAAGCTTAAGGAAACTTGGCATTTGGAATTTGACCTGGAGGATATTGTTAAAATAATACATCAATAAAACTATCCAGAGCAACCATCAAAGGGAACCCGATTTTATGGGCTACTATTTTGAGTTCCCTGTTTGCCCATATCCTTAATTGCCATCATAACCCTCACACCTGAAGCACCTCTTTCATCGTGCCTTTTAAAAAAAATCAGACAGGGAGTCCCCATCCAACTATCAATGCCTCGCCCTAGTGGACACATCAAGCAATGTTTGTTCGTCTCTCTAAAGAAACGTGGATCTGTGGCTAAAGAGGGCCCAATGCAGGGACATACATCAATCATGGTTTAGGTAAGGAATGAGGACATTGGTTCATTTTTTATCGCTATTAATGCTTCAACAACAGGCAAAAATAACTTGCTCCTCACTGTACCTCGCCTTTATAGACTTAACCAGAGCTTTCGACGGGTGAACCGTGCAAATCTCTGGCAGAAACTAGATTGGATTTGGTGACAAAAACACTAAGTAACATTGATAAGGCTGCGTATTTGAGCCGGTGCGTTTTAACATCTACATTTTGGTCCTGGGGTCCAGACTGGCGGGCGCATAGCGACTCTTATGCCCTGAGGCTAGTCCACGTCCATGCCCAATACTTGAAATACACGGACACCATAGTTCTTCTGGATTTAAAACCGATAGGTTTATAGAGATTGTTAAATACACTGTCTGCCTATTTGGCTGATTTGGACCTGGAAATGAATTAACCAAAATGATTACCTCGGAACTGAAAAATAGACGTAAAAAAATCTTTTGCTTGGTTCCTTGGAAAACAGAGATTAGGTGAGGTTCAATCCCTAGTATATTTGTGCATAACTATCAATTGTAGAAGTCCCAAGAAGAACCTGAAATATTATTTAACAAAAACCATCGCTTATGCACGCCAGCTATGTAAAATTTACCAGAAATATGGGAACATTTCTGTCCTACCAACTATAACATATTACTTGGGCAAATTAGTTCCCTGTTTTACATTCCCTGTGCTAAAATTGAAGGTTCTATTTGGAAAAGAACACTGAACCTTCCCCTGGATATGCCTACCCTGATATTTTTGTCTGAATTGGGCTTGCTGTCTCTGGCGGCCTTGATAACTTGGAAGAGCTTACTAATATTTGCAAAAATCATGCTTCTGCCTCCTGAGTAAATATAAGCTAAACTCAATAAATGTGTGGTAATAGCTTGTTGTCACTCTATTGAACAGTGGACTGCTAAATGTAAGGATACATTGGCAAAATTAATTCTTCCTCTATTGAGCTTTCCCAGAATACTTGCTATGAAGAATTTATTGGATTTCACCATTAAATCTTGCAAAGCTTACAAGTTGTATTTGTATACTACTATAGAGAAACCATCCACCACTGCTCTTCCATATCTTCTAAAATTTCCGGGCAGAAAACAGAGACAAATATGCTCTGGCTAAGGCTAAATGTGTGGCCAACGAGGGATATAGGCTATCTGGGTCAAAAAGATCATATAGTTTCTGTAGGGATGACTCCAAGGCTGAAACCATGGAACATTTATTCACCATATGTCCTTCTTTGAATGAGATACAATGTAGCATTCTTGGGTCAATATTTGCACAAACCTTCCCCGATGTCATATTAAAATCTTCAAAAATGGTTTTGAATTTTAGAGGCATTTTATACTCCACTTACAATCGTTGGTGCTGTTAAATTTGCACACCATACTTTATACAATTTAGAAAAATTACTTTTTTTTAGCTGACCTGGGTGTTTTATGGATTTTTAAAAGCAATTTGTAAACTGTAAAGGAAACTATGTTTGTAAAATTGTAAATTTTAATTTCGTTATGAATTACATAAGGTTGGAAAATGTGTGAAAGATTTATTTTCTTTTTTATGTACATAAACCGTATCACAATATAAAAATAAAAAAATTAAGAAAAGGATGACTTCAGATTTTTGCCAGTTGACTAGTGTGACAAATCCTTAGATATCGTCACTTCTCCCCAAGGTGGGGCCCCTTCCCATGAGGCCAGGGAGGTGAGCCTGCTACCCGATAGTCCCCCTGAGGGTGGTAAACACTGAGATGATCTTGTGGGGAGAAACTCCCCCTATAGGGACAAGGAAGACCATCTAAGGGGAACGTGGTATAATACCCTTCACCCAACACACCTCCCTTCTCTATAGAGCCCAATTCCTTACCCAACATTTCCATGTGTCTCTGTAAATCTGAAAACTCAACAGCTACTGAGATGAGGAAGAGTAGGGATTACTTAAAGGGAAACCACTATATGAGTACTGAGACAAGGAAGCCATGAGGAACAAGGAAGCGCACCAGAAAGAAGTTGAATGAACATTCTACTGATCTGTGCTCATTTGTAATAAAGAGGACTGAAAGACTAGCGAAGAGGAGAACCAGGTGCACAACCTGGGGAGCCCAGGAACTTCAAAAGGAACAGACCACTGAGAAGTTAGAGTGGAATCTCTGCAGAGAGGACTCCTATGCACAAGGCACAGATTTCATGAGGGTCCGTTGGAGTGTGGGCAAAGCTGGCTAAGAGGAAGGGTCAGCCAGGAGAACCTGCAAAATTGAGCAGACACAGTGCGGGAGTGTCCAAGGCAGATCTGCTGCCAAAAGGGAAGGACGCCGGAACATGGTCGAGAGAGTCCTCGATAAGTTCTGCAGGAGCAGGACCGTGTGAGAAACCAGAGAAGCAAGAGAAGCTGCTGGCCAAACTGAAGAGGTACTGCACACCCAAGGAGACCGCCATACCCAGCCCCTGGAGCCATGCTGTCACTGAGAAATCTCTGGAATTCCCGGTAAGGTGCAGGTCTCCCATAGAAGATAAGGGGACTCCCATAGGGGATGAGAGCAACGACATGCTGAGTCCAGGGAATATACCCAAGGGCTATAGTGGGATTTCTAACACCACTAATCACCAGAGGAGGGTATGGGATCCTGTAAAGCAAGAAATATGCACCGAGGGAATATTAAACCTCCTAGTGGCCGGGATGACATCACTAACCACCAAAGAAGGGTTTGGGAACCTGCTGAAATGCCCAGAAAACAGTGCAAAAGGGTCTAGAACCCTAACACTCACAGAGAGATAATTCATCTTCTTCATAGCAGTACCTGGTAGGAGAGTTAACAAGGTCTGCTGAACCCAGTGCATGAAAAGCCAGGGGAAGGGAGTCATTCTCCCTGGTGTTGTAAACTGTGAAATCAAGTATATGAAAAACCAGGGAAAGGGAGTCATTCCCCCGGGTGTTGTGCACTGTGAAATAAAGCCTGAGAAAGCCCAGATTGGGGGGGGGGGAGACATTCCCCCTGGTGTTGTGCACTGTGAAATAAAGCCTGAGAAAGGCCAGGTGGGGGGGCATTACCCCTGGTTTTGTGAACTGTAAAACAATACCTGAGAAAGGTCAGGGGAATGGAGTAATTCTCCTTGTAAATGAAACCGCAAGGAGGATCAATCCAGCGATCCAGGGGAAGGGAGTCATTCCCCCTGGAATAGATAATATCAAACTTTCTGACGCAGAGTGTTAGCGGATCTACAATCCCTTTGTTAGTTCATTTGTGAGGAAGTTTGCCATTCTCACTGGTAAGGAACTTGTAACCAGAACTTGCCACTCAGTCCAGGAGAAGGGGGTCATTCACCTGGACCAAGAACTTTGATGCAACTGATTAGTTTAAGTGTAAGGGGCAGAGATAGAGAAATGTTGCCTCAAGACAGTGAACTTTAAGTTACTAAGACATCCTGCCAGATCCATTAACATTTTAGTTGAGGCAGGGAAACCCCTCATAGATATAGGGACAGATAGGGTTCCTCTTCATTTTCACACCAAATAACAGTCCATAGCAATCACTATGCCACCTGTGTGCCAGTCTCTTCCTTCTGAACCCTTACACTAGATAGTCGAATATGTTTCTATATAGTCTTAATTATGTCCAGAACTTCATTCAAAGATGACCATAACCTTTTCACCACACAAGGGTGGCATCCGCGTAGAGCCAGTGCTTCTGCAGCAGCCTGCCTAATTGTAAACCTCCACCTCCTCCTAGGGTTACTATTTATTTAGCTAGAGGCTCCATCACATGCATGAGGGGTGAATGTGGTACCCTTGTGTGTGTCCCTCTTTGATTCAAAGAAGGTTGAGACTATTTGAAAGTGCTTAAGACCAAGCCATTTGTTAGCACCAGTGCCGATGAGGGGTATAAAATAGCTTTGTGACCCCCCCATGAATTTCTGTCTTAGCCCTTGTATTTAATGACCACAAACACGTACTTGCCTTCATTTCTAATGAAGGCCTTTTCTGTGTGCAATTACAACACCTCTGTTGGCTTCCTACAGGGCCTTAGCTTCCTGGTGGCCAGCAGACATTTCCCCATACTATCTATCACATTCCTGTCCTTGAAAAATGTTAATTGATTTTCATTTACTAATTCGTTCTCACATCTCTCTAAACATCTCACCAAGATTCTCATGAACATTGCATTGTCTGTATTCAGCAGGCTGATTGACCTACAGTTCCTATGCTCCCGAGGAGCCATATCCTTGTTAAGCAGAAGACCGAAGGCAGCATGTCAAAAAACGTCAGTGAGCAATCCACAAAGAAGTGAATCCAGTAGCATTGCATGTACAAGTCTATGGCTGGATCTTCCAGACTTTTAATGAAATCTCAGCAGGCCACCTGGACCTGGAGTCTTCTAATGGTTCAGCCCTGCAACAGTGTCCTGACCCTCCTCACCGCAGGTGGGCCCGTACAGCATCTCAGTCGCCTTCTCGTTTAGACGATATTGCCTCAGTCCAACTAAGTATTCCTGAAGCCCAGAAGTGTTAGACATTGGGGCTCAATAGGAGTTCTCAAGTCCGGAATAAATGCTGGTAATTCCAGCACTGGTATTTTTTCCAGACTGGGGAAAAACAGGTTTGCTGGTGAGGGCAGTGAACTACCGGCAGGCCCGACCTGTCAGGAGTTCAGGCCCCTACCGGCAAATAACTGCCAGAATCACTGGCACCGGTACTACCTGATGCAGCAATTCTGGCAATCACATCTCATGGAGTCCCATGGATCTTCATGGAATGGGAACTTACCGTTGTCTCTGCTGCCCGCAATATCCCAGTAAACGGTAAGGCAGTATCCTGGTTGCACATCACAGACATTGCTACAAAAATCTCACAATCATGGACCCAGATCTTCATGGAGAAAACCTTCCACTCAACATCATGAGCACACGTGGGAAGATGTATTTGAGCTGGTGTGGCCAATCCCCTGGATCTTGAAACTTATGATGAGAAATAGACTATTTACCTATCCACAGCGCCTCTGGTGTCTCCTGTAAGAGAACCACATCTACGACCATATTATTCAGGTATAACAGTGCTTTTCTGCGTTTCTTAAAGCAGTTACACCCCTTGATGTTCTAAGTCACAAATTCAAGTATTTTTTGACAGAGGCTCAACCATATTGCCCATTCCCTAAAGTCAAGATCGACTGATCGAAAACGTCCTGCCAGTCAATCATACCGCATTAGCATGAAGTAAGAAACAGAGCTGTTGACAGAAGATAATTAAAAAGAAACATGGGCCCCCAGCACCCACTCATATCCCCAAATGTGCGGCACCATACACAGCAGTGCACACCAACAGTTATACACCTGCATCAAACAGAGTAGCCAGGTACTGGAAGACCTGCGTCTCCCTCCACCCCCCCACTCTCCTATTCTGTGGTAAACACTGAGTGCAACAAGACCCGGCAATCCTTGGGGCACGCCGGCACATTTTCATCCTATGGCATATAGTTATATCCCTTCATTTACATGGGACGCTTTGTTACCACTCCCCTCCCCCCAAATCCAGTGCCACCCTCTTGCAGAACGCAGGCAGCCCAGCACCACGTAATGGCGTCTATTCCAAATTAAATTATCATCATGACCCGTAATCCTGCACACACCGTCTCCTTATGTCAAAGATATAGGTGTCTACAGGTGGGGGTAGGAGTAGGTGGAGTAAGTCGCCAAGTCTACAACCCCAAGACTAAATGGGAAATGTATGTGGCTACGCACAGTCCCTCCAGATGGACCCAGTTCCGGGGAATTTACGTGTGCAAGGTGCCTCTTTTAGAGGAAGCTATCTTATCACGAACTAATCACCCACATTAACAATTCTATCAATCGAGCCCGCCATGTTACACATTAGGGAGATAACCGCCATGCATTCAGGAGAATGGAGCAATCCAAGAGAGACTGTGAGTTCGTTCGTGCTTAAAGGTCAAAAATACGTTTGCGCACAGTTCCTATATTTTGTAAAGGTGCGATATATAAAAATATAATGACCGACACGGTTTTTGTAAGAGACCTATATTAGTCCCCTACAGAACTCAAAGAAGCATCTGAACCTGAGTAGAAGGTTTCAGGGGGAAACGGTTACTGCGGTGAGCATGGTGACCTAGCATGGTAATGTTAGCAGAGCAACAACAAACAAAAAAACGCCTGTGATGTGAACGAATTAGACGAGTCACAGGGCAGTCCAGCAGATGTCACTATGGTATAACAGTGACATACGGTGGAATACGCTGCAATGCTTTCATGTATGAGCTATTTCCGTTTCGTGTCACACATCAATAACATAGCTCATCTTTGCAAGAGCTCACCTTCAAAACGTGGAGAGAGGGTATTGTTCCCGTACCCCTTAACATCTTGTTTTTAATTTATACCAAATATGTCCCACTGGCAGAGCAATAGGGATCCCTGGCATAACGGGTCATGTGCCTGAAGGCAGGGAATGTAAGCCGCCAAGCTCGCCATTGCGCTCAGAGGGTTGCAACATATCCCATTGTAAACCCACTTGCACCCTGTTCCATCTACTCACCAATTCTTTGTATTCAACACTGCAGGTCAAGCGCTGATGTCCCACATGTTTGGGATGCAGCAATCCCAATACTTTCTTAAGCAAATGAGTGTCCTCCTCGTAAGAACCCCAACTCACTCCAAACATTGATCATATAGTCCAAATTGGATCATGACCTGTTTGATGGCGAGGGAAGCTTTGCTAGTGGTTCTGTGCTTAGTACTAGATCTGTCCCTGGATACATCTAGTGTTGTATTGTCGTCGTCCCCTATATTATTGGGATATCGGGACTCTGGCCTATTAGGCGTGCTTTTTTAACATAGAATGTGGGGTCATCCGTGTTAGGGCCATATGTGTTGATTAGGGTTAACAGTTTGTTGTTGATCCTGCCTGATACTATGACATATCTGCCATCTGTGTCAATGTGTACCAATCCGGCCTTAAAACCAACATTCTTATGTATCATTGTTGCACTCCTCTAGCCTGCAAAGATTTGTTTGTGTAGAACCTACCGTTCCCCCATTTCGGTGCCATGTGTGAGTATGTTCCAGTGCGTGGGTTTCTTGTAACTTTATCATGTTGGGGGTATGTCTTTCTAGGTATACCAAATCTTTCTCATTTTTATCAGGGTATTTAAACCTCTCACATTCCAAGATATCATTCTAAGGTGTGCTGCCATGTCGCTCTGTGCTCTCATATATCATTGTGATGACCTTGATGTCCTCTTCAGACACCATCAGCCAGGACTGACCCTGTATGTCCACTGCCATACATTTCCCAGCTTTCCTCACCAACAATTCTGGGCTAAACTTGGCCCAGTTTGTGTAAACATTAAACAACAACATCCCTTGTCCCCCTTTGTTATCTCACCCACCTCCCTCACCATCAACCCCAACTCGATGATGTGTCCTTAGGTAATTTTTGGATATACCCTGGGAGGTCATGTTGGGTGTCTTAGCCGACCTTCATGCTCGACGTGCCCAAGGTAATGTTTATCGTTCGCCATCTCTGTTGCTGTATTCAGTGGCCAAGAAGATTTGCTTGGTCATCTCAAAGCTTCCTTCAGTCATCATCATCCATGCCTTCCATTACGTCTTTGCGTAGAGCGTTTGGCTTCAGGCGACGTTGTTTGGGAGGTACAGTTTTTGATGTTTCCACGTTTACCAGGGCCTGTGCAGGATTGTCAAAGAAGTGGGATCTCCCCCCATATTGTATCCTCAGTCTGGCGGGGAACATCAGAGAGTATGGAAACTTTCGGGCGCGAAGCATGCGTGTTACTGTGTCAGACCTTCTTTGCATTTATACACTAGTTGCGAAATCAGGGTATATGTGAATGGTGTTGGATTCAAATTGCAAAGTGCCCTTCTCCCTCGCAAGCTGTCAAATTGCGACTCGATTCCTGTAATTTAGTAGGCAAGCAATTATCGTTCTTGGTGGAGCTCCCAGGCGAGGTGATGGTGCAAGTGTTCATTGTGCCCTCTCAACCAGAAATTGTGAGAATAGATTGGAGGGGCCGAACATATCTTTCAGGAGATTGTCAACAAACTGTTCCATGGAGCCTTTGCACGCCGATTCGGGAATTCCAACCATTCGGATGTTGTTGCGCCTCGATCTGTATTCCAAATCTTCACATTTATTTTTCATTTTCTTCAACTCTGTTTGCATGACATTAAGTGCTTAGTCATGGTGCTGTAGTGTGTCCTCATTTGTGCTTATTTGTGATTCTGCTTCTGTAATGCGTGCGCTTTCTTTTTCTACCTTTGCTTTCAGGTAGCTGATTGTGCCCACTATGTCGTCCATTTTTACATTGATAGCTAGGAAGCCATTTGGCATTGTCTGTAGTAAATGGTCATCCCTTGAGCTACTTTTGTCACCATCAGTGGATGAGGGGCTAGAAGGCGGGGAAGCAGTTATTGCCGGTCTAGGGCCGGTGAAAGAGTCCATAGGGCCCTTATTTTTGTTTTTGTGAGCACCTTTTGTCATAGTGTATCCCTGTTGCAGTGTCCGGCTTGGAATCGCTTCAGCAGGTATTATCGCAGTGTTAACACAGTGTCTGGACCTTGTTAGATATTCAGTGAGGCCACTGCTGCTCAGTGCTATGGTTGAGGGCAGTGGGCAGTCCCGTTGTGGTTTTGCTAGAGTTGTTGTGCGCTAGTTCAGGAAAGTCCCAGACCCTGCGTGGGCAGTTTATGGTTATGGTATAATATGGTGGGGTTGATGCCCTATCCCACCTGATTTTACTTTCGGGATGACCGCAGCCTAGCACCTTTCTCATGGTAGAGTAGGCTGATGTGCTGCTTGGCTCAGACTCCCAGGCAGGACCACAAGCCCTTATTCCAACTGCAGGGTTGTCTGTTTTGTATATTTCGAGTCACTATGGTTGCGTGGGTCATGCCTGTATATATGCTGCATCAGGTGCAGTTCACCTGCTGCGGGCTTCGATATGGACCAGTAATGACTGTCTGAAGCATTCACTTGCTGCACTTATTCCACCGGTGGCTGCACCAGTGTTTCGGGCACTGGAGACCCGTGGGCTGCACAGCAATAGGCCCACTAGTCTACCTGTTTTAATTCCACTCCTCCCTATATTTAGTCAACAGTGTTCTCCTTGTGAGCATATGTCGGACCGCTCAGCATCCATGCGGGAGCGTCAAGGGTCTGTATTGGTTAGGCGTGGTTAATACTCCCCACACCGGGTACCGTCATCGGCGGTATCAGCTGCCTTTCCAACTGCTGTTACTTGTTACCTAACGCACATTCAGTAGGCCATATCATGGAGCGTTTCTGTTTGCAGGATTGAGCAGTGAACACCAAGGCAGCACTTGGGTCTGGTTATGCCTGCACAGTGTGCTAGGAGCGCCTCCGTTTCTGTCCCTCCCGCCAGAGTGGTAATGAAGCTGGGCCTCTTTGTTCGCTCCAGGAGTTTAATTGTGATGTTCAAGCGGGGGTGTTCGTCTATGCTGGTCCCACTAATGTGATTATCACTGTCCAAGGAGCCCTGTAGTGTGCTAAGGAGCGCTATTGGGCTTAGGCATCTGCCCTGTGACTTATATGTTGGTTACAGACTGGTTGACATGCACACCCTTACCGCCCCACGTCGTTCTGCCTTGTCATAGGTCCCGGCAATCCCAGCCAGTGTACGCCGCTGGGGTCCAACCCTTATCCTCGGGTTATCCACTCGTGGTGTGGTGGGTTTCAGGGCGCTCCAATCTTCAATGCGCAGCTCACCGGATCACTGCACGGGGTCTTGGGTGTATAGAGTAGTCAGCTCGGAGCAGCACTGACAAGGCCCCAGAGCAGCCCGCTGGCAGTCTCAGTGCAATACGCCTCACACGGCAACCTCCGGCCGGCTCAGTGGGAGCAAGCTCCACCCTCTCTCCTGGTCACAGCGGCGGACCGGACTACACCGGCACAGCCTGGATCAGCCGCGGAGGTTGCGGTAGCTCGTGGTTTCACCTCAGGCGCGGTGAGCGAGTGCCCAGTCAGTTCTTGCGTTTGACTGGCTACTTGGATGCTGTTATTCTTGTCTGGAGATGGCGAATATTGTACAGGATTTATGGTGGACACAGAGCTCCACGTTTAGGCGGCCATTACATTCGTCTGATCAACAGCGCCACCACACCTTTTTTCCTTTTTCTACATCTTGTTCTTTTGCAAAATGTACAAGCACTTGAGAAAGGATATACTACTCTGGGTGGTGTGAAAACGATATCTAAGAAAATGCTACCCTGCAGTTTTATGTTTTCTTTGGGCATAAGAACAGATGTACATTGTGCAGTATCTACCTTTTTTATGCAACTATTAATCATAACAGATAAAGAACAACAGAAATGGATTGAGTAGTTGCCAGTACACTGCAGTTTTTAACTTTTCTTCAAAGTTCTTTAGCTAAAGATGTTTATTTATTAATTGGGTCCATATGTTGGGAGGGGAACAAACTCACAAGGGTAAGGAACTTAAATTAAGTGAGCCAGAGAGCTAACTATCCTGAAGGTCCAAAAGAACACATTAAGTTAGATTGCATGGTGAGAGTTTGCAGGTTTCAGAGGAATGCCCAGAATACTAAAACACACACAGGCCGATTCATGGAATAATTAGCGCGTCACAAGTGGCCAAAAACGTGCGATTCGCAGTGGAATAGCGAAAATCGCAGTGCAAGTGCGAAAATCGCACGAAAAGCAGCGCACATCGATTCATGGAAGGCCGTGCGCGAGAAAACCATCGGATGTGCGCTAAAAAAGTGCACGGCGCACGTTGGCGCACAGGCCATCTAACGGCGTGCGCCAGGTCACAGCGAAAATCGCACAGGCCACAGCGAAAATCGCACATAGCGCGGCGCACACAACAAAAGTAGGCGGAACACGGGGCGTAACACTCGGAATGGCGAACAACTTGCCAAAATGTGGGCGTCACGGGGGAAGTACAGGGTGCAAGTGCGCGGAACGCCCACACGCTCGCCTACAACACGTATTCATGGAATCGAATAGGGCAAAAAAGCGCACGGTCAAACCAGCGCACAGGCACAAACACGACCGCCACAAGAAAGCAGGCAGTAGCGTCTCTGCGCCTGTAATAAATGTGCGCCAAAAGGTGCGCCAACAAATAGCACCTATATACAGCTATGATGAATGTCCTATACTGTGGCCCTCCAGGACAAATGACGTGCAAAGGGGTACCCACAAACACGGACACCCGCTGACTGAAAAATAACGTGTGCGTGTATTCCGGGGTGCGCGGGAAGTTTCACACGCGATTTGGCAGGGTACATGGATTTCAGGGGTGCGCGGGAAGTTCCACACGCGATTTGGCCGGGTATGTGCGCGGGAATTTCCACACGCGATTTGGCTGGGTACGTGGATCTCAGGGGTGTGCGGGAAGTCTCACACGCGATTTGGCAGGGTACGTGGATTTCAGGGGTGCGTGGGAAGTTCCACATGCGATTTGGCCGGGTACGTGCGCAGGATTTTCCACACGCGACTTGGCTGGGTACGTGGATCTCAGGGGTGCGCGGGAAGTTTCACACGCGATTTGGCAGGGTATGTGGATTTCAGGGGTGCGCGGGAAATTCCACACGCGATTTGGCCGGGTATGTGCGCGGGAATTTCCACATGTGACTTGGCTGGGTACGTGGATCTCAAGGGTGCGTGGGAAGTTTCACACGCGATTTGGCAGGGTACGTGGATTTCAGGGGTGCGCAGGAAGTTTCACACGCGATTTGGCCGGGTACGTGCGCGGGAATTTCCACACGCGATTTGGCTGGGTACGTGGATCTCAGGGGTGCGCGGGAAGTCTCACACGTGATTTGGCAGGGTACGTGGATTTCAGGGGTGCGCGGGAAGTTCCACACGCGATTTGGCCGGGTACATGCGCGGGAATTTCCACACGCGACTTGGCTGGGTACGTGGATCTCAGGGGTGCGCGGGAAGTTTCACACGCGATTTGGCAGGGTACGTGGATTTCAGGGGTGCGCGGGAAGTCCCACACGCGATTTGGCCGGGTACGTGCGCGGGAATTTCCACACGCGATTTGGCTGGGTACGTGTATTTCAGGGGTATGCGGGAAATTCTACACGCGATTTGGCTGTGTGCTCCCAGGTATTCCCTGTACACCCTCCACGGCCCCTGCAGGCAGCCGACACCACATGGGACTACCCTGCACACCTGCTCATGTCACCCAGCACCCCCACCCCCCAGCACTGTGGGGCACCCTCCACCAGGCCCCCACTCATGGCCCCCTGCACCCCCACCCCCCAGCATCCAGGGGCACCCTCCACCAGGCCCCCACTCATGTCCAACTCATGTCTCCCACCACCCCCACCCCCCAGCATCCAGGGGCACCCTCCACCAGGCCCCCACTCATGGCCCCCTGCACCCCCACCCCCCAGCATCCAGGGGCACCCTCCACCAGGCCCCCACTCATGGCCCCCTGCACCCCACCCCCCAGCATCCAGGGGCACCCTCCACCAGGCCCCCACTCATGTCCAACTCATGTCTCCCACCACCCCCACCCCCCAGCAGTGCAGGGGCACCCTCCACCAGGCCCCCACTCATGTCTCCCATCACACCCACCCCTCAGCATTGCAGGGCACCCTCCACCAGGCCCCCACTCATGGCCCCCTGCACCCCCACCCCCCAGCATCCAGGGGCACCCTCCACCAGGCCCCCACTCATGTCCAACTCATGTCTCCCACCACCCCCACCCCCCAGCAGTGCAGGGGCACCCTCCACCAGGCCCCCACTCATGTCTCCCACCACCCCCACCCCCCAGCAGTGCAGGGCACCCTCCACCAGGCCCCCACACATGTCCCCTATCACCCCCACCCCCCAGCATCCAGGGGCACCCTCCACCAGGACCCCACTCATGTCCAACTCATGTCTCCCACCACCCCCACCCCCCAGCATCCAGGGGCACCCTCCACCAGGCCCCCACTCATGGCCCCCTGCACCCCCACCCCCCAGCATCCAGGGGCACCCTCCACCAGGCCCCCACTCATGGCCCCCTGCACCCTCACCCCCCAGCATCCAGGGGCACCCTCCACCAGGTCCCCACTCATGTCTCCCATCACCCCCACCCCTCAGACTGGCAGGGCACCCTCCACCAGGCCCCCACTCATGGCCTCCTGCACCCCCACCCCCCAGCATCCAGGGGCACCCTCCACCAGGCCCCCACTCATGTCCAACTCATGTCTCCCACCACCCCCACCCCCCAGCAGTGCAGGGGCACCCTCCACCAGGCCCCCACTCATGTCTCCCACCACCCCCACCCCCCAGCAGTGCAGGGCACCCTCCACCAGGCCCCCACACATGTCCCCTATCACCCCCACCCCCCAGCATCCAGGGGCACCCTCCACCAGGCCCCCACTCATGGCCCCCTGCACCCCCACCCCCCAGCATCCAGGGGCACCCTCCACCAGGACCCCACTCATGTCCAACTCATGTCTCCCACCACCCCCACCCCCCAGCATCCAGGGGCACCCTCCACCAGGCCCCCACTCATGGCCCCCTGCACCCCCACCCCCCAGCATCCAGGGGCACCCTCCACCAGGCCCCCACTCATGGCCCCCTGCACCCCCACCCCCCAGCATCCAGGGGCACCCTCCACCAGGCCCCCACTCATGTCCAACTCATGTCTCCCACCACCCCCACCCCCCAGCAGTGCAGGGGCACCCTCCACCAGGCCCCCACTCATGTCCAACTCATGTCTCCCACCACCCCCACCCCCCAGCAGTGCAGGGGCACCCTCCACCAGGCCCCCACTCATGTCTCCCATCACCCCCACCCCCCAGCATTGCAGGGCACCCTCCACCAGGCCCCCACTCATGTCCAACTCATGTCTCCCACCACCCCCACCCCCCAGCAGTGCAGGGGCACCCTCCACCAGGCCCCCACTCATGTCCAACTCATGTCTCCCACCACCCCCACCCCCCAGCAGTGCAGGGGCACCCTCCACCAGGCCCCCACTCATGTCTCCCATCACCCCCACCCCCCAGCATTGCAGGGCACCCTCCACCAGGCCCCCACTCATGTCCAACACATGTCTCCCACCACCCCCACCCCCCAGCAGTGCAGGGGCAGCACCACCAGGCCCCCACTCATGTCTCCCATCACCCCCACCCCCCAGCATCCAGGGGCACCCTCCACCAGGCCCCCACTCATGTCCCCCTGCACCCAGGTCCTCACAATCCCCAATCATGTGCGTTATGGTCAGCCTCAACAGGCCCTACCAAGTAACCCATTCACCCACATGGAAATGGAAATTACATGTTACACCCCCAATGTTCATAAAGCAAATGAACCCATGTCCGTCACACACAATGGTTGCAATTGAATGGGAAAACACCCAACATGACATGCATGAAACCAATGAGATGATACCACACAGTGAAGTATGAAAACAAAATTGTATTAAAAAAAATTGAATGCAAATGAAATGAAACAAACTACAATGGCAATGAAAAAAAGATAAGCTGCATGTCCGTCAAAAAAAATTAAAACTACAAATCCAAATCCAAAAAAATGTTGTCCAAAGTCACATTAAAAATAAACTAAATCCGAGAGAGAAAAATAAATTCAAAGACCATTGCTCCATGGTGAATAAATAAAAACAAAAAATAAAACAATCCAATGAAGAACTATGTACAAAACATCCAAGGGTCCATGCGCCCAACTGAACAAAGGAAACCTACAAAAAACCCTAACTAAAATGCAACTATATACAAAAAGTGGAGCAGTGTCCGTCGACTCCAAATCATAAGAAGAAACAAAGGAAACCTAAAACTAAAGAACTATATACAAAGGCGGTGGGCAAGTCCAGCGGCTCACTCTGTGGTGTTCCGGGCCAGGGCATCATCAAACTCCTCTTCGATGTACCGGAGGCGGTCCTGTTCCATGGCCCCGAGGGTCCGCAGGGACGACGCCATCTGCTCCTCCAACCCCCTGCGGATTGCCTCGAGGAACTCGGCCCGCCTCAGGGCCCTCCGCATGGAGTTCTCCGCCCTGACCATCGTGAGCCGCACCTCTTCCGCCCGCCGCCGCTCCGCACCTATCTGCTGGCCCAACCGCAGCCACACGGAAGACACTTCCCGTCCTGGGTCCTCCTGTCCTACGGCCGATGCCTGCCCCTCCGATGTTGATGGCCCCGAGCCATGATGCCTCCCACGTTGACTCTGCTGCTGCCTCCGACGCAACTGCCTCTGCCAGCACGACGGCATCCAGGCTGATTGAATCCACCGACGCCATCGTGCACGTGCCCTGCCTGATGATGCCAGCACATCCTCCATCTGCTGGGGTACAGTTGCTGTGGTGTCCACCCCTGCTGGACCTCCGACGCCCAACTGTGGCAGGGATGGGATCCCCACCGAGCTGGCTGCATTGGTCAGGGCAGGTCCACAGGGGGCCCTTGTGGCATCTGGGCCGGAAGACGGCAAGGAGAACGACCGGCGTATAGCCTTCACAGAGGAGGAGAGGGCCGCCAGATTGGCCGACACATGCAGGAAACCCCCGAACATGGAAGATCCCAATTGGGCCACGTCGGCACGGTGCTCTTCGTGATGACGTGCGTGCTCCTCCCGGGAAGCACGCACGTCATCACGAATTGCACATGCGCGCATCGCGACCCCAATCAGGACCTTCTCCATACGGCCACGGGTCCCTTCGTCCACAGGTGGAGGGGAGTCAGGTGACATGGACATCCCCTCTACCTGCGGACGGGCCTGGGACGGGGCATCCCTGCTGGTGCATGGTCGTGCACTCACAGGGTCAGGGACAGCGACATGCACAGGCCCCTCCACGGTGACCTGTGCTGCCTCCTGCCCCTGCCCCTGGACTGCACCACTTGCACCAGCAGGGATGCCCCCACCAGGCCCCATGTGTGCCTCAGTGGCGGCCTCCTCCTCCTCTGTGGAAACCACCAACCTGGATGGCTCCTCACCGTCTTCTGCCGTAGCAGGCCCCTGTGGGGGCTCACCCACTCCTTCCGCTGCAGCCGTGGGGGCATCCCCTCCGCCTTGCTCCACAGCGCCGTCTCCGCCCTCTTCTTCACTAGCCGCTGCGTAGAGGGAGACATAGAACACAAGCATCAGGGTACTGTACAATGGTCCCCTAGACAGGAAGCAATAGCAGATGAGTACCACTGTCAAAGTACACTTCCATCATGTCCCTCCACAACACATGGGTCAGTCCAGGCAAAACACACACAGTAACAGGCATGGTGCATGCCATGGACATTTCCATACATGTCCAATGGACTCTTGAAACATACAATGATATGGAACTCACATGCATCATGGGTCATGCCTATCACATGCACACACTTCACCTCAGTCACATCCATCTGGCCTCATACACCCCAAACACAGCGGATACAAGGATAACTAGGCTGCATCAGTGAATCTGTGCATTGTCACACACATGTGTCATGCATCCATGGCATTCACAAGTCACAGACACGCAGGTCAGGCACACAGACATGGCTACCATATATGTACCTGGCATCAGCACCCATCCCTCACCCCCACCCATGTCCAGGAACAGAGACTGGCATGCTCTCATGTGTAAAATCTGTATAGGGCTCCCCATGTCGCATTTAAACACATGCAACGACCATGTGGTTCACACATCACTGGTCGCACATGCATTACCATGATGTCCCTGCACACATACATGCGTATATGGCCTATGTCACACATACAGGCAAGTATCAGACAACCAGCACACCGCAACATGCCCTGTCTCACACAGCAATGCTTGGCAACTTACCGCTCAACTCCAGACGGGTCTCCCTCTCAAGGATCTGGGCATGGAGCGCTGGGCGTATGCGTTCCAGGACCCTCATCTGGATGGAACTCATGTGGCCCCGGCCCCCCTCCACGAGGCGCCGGGCCTTCACGAGGGTCCTGGACCTCAAGTCCTCCCAGCGCTTCTTGATCTTCTGGACGTCGCGGGTTGCTACCCCCTCCGTGTTGATGGCAACCACACAGTCGGCCCAGATCCTCTCCCGTCCTTCCTTGCTGGCGCGGGACGATCCAAAGAGGGCATCATACTGCCCCAGGACATGCTCCACCAGGACACCAACTTCGGTGGCAGTGAAGCTGGTGCCCCTCTGCCCCTCTGGCCTGGGGTTGCCACTGGTGCCAGATGTCGAAGTGCCCGACATGGCAACCCCAGAGGCAGGAGTGGGTGGGCAACTGGGTCCTGGGGCTGGGCAGTGGAGCGATGTTATCCCAGTCGGGAGCCTTCTGTTCCAGCAGGGGTGGACACAGCAACTGGACCCCTGCAGATGGCTGATGTGCAGGCACCAAATGGCAGGGCACGGTGGCAGCAGGCAGGCAGGCAGGCAGGCAGCAGCAGATGGCACGTGGGAGGCTGCTCGGGGCACTGGGGGGCAGTAATTCGGCCTTCTGGGCAGGAGCGTGGTCTTCCGTGTGTTTTCGCGTGGCCAGCTTGATACGGAGTGATTTGGCACGTGAAAATCCTGCACGTCAGCGTGAAATTCGAGGGAAGGCCCTTAGCGCGTAAGCGCGTCAGCACGCATACGCGATTCTATTGGACCAAAGGCCCTCAGCGCGTAAGCGCGTCTGTGACGTGACCCGCACGGGTGTTTCCCTCATAGCACGTGATGACGGAACGCACGTGGAAAGACTGCACGTCAGAGTGTCATCGCGTGTAATTGGACAAAAGTGCGCGTACACGCGATTGGCCTATGTACGTGTATTTCAGGGGTGCGCGGGCACTTACACACGCGAGTACATCAGCGCACGTGTATTCCGGGGTGTGCGGGAATTTCCACACGCTATTGGCCTGGGTACTGGATTTCAGGGGTGCGTGGGAAGTTTCACACGCTCGCCTACAACACGCGCAAAGAAACACGTACGCCAGTAGGAAGCAGGCATACGTTGACCCGCGAAGCATAAATTTGCGCGCAAAAAACTACCAAGCTCAGACGCCAGGATGAATATACCGTTCCTAGCAGCAGTGGCCGTGGGCTACCAAAGGACGAGGAGGAGGATAGTCAGGGCAAGAATTTTCACACCCAGAACCAGCCTTTTCGGGATGCCTGATGACCAGGTGTATGGGAGGTACAGGTTTCCACCACACATAATACTGGACCTGGTGAGTGAGTGGGAGGATGACCTCACATCACCCACCCTGTGCTCCCAAGCACTCAGCCCCCTGGAGAAGGTCCTCAATGTACTGCACTTCTTAGCCACTGGATCATTTCAGCGGGCAAGTGCCATAGTGGGTGGGGTGTCACAGGCCACGCAGTCATGCTGCCTACACCAGGTCTTGAACATCATCACTGCACGCCCATCAGTCCGCAGGCACATATACCTGCCCAGAACACCTGCAGAAAGGCATGCTGCCATCCTGGATTTTTACGGTGTGGCACGATTCCCCAAAGTGCTAGGTGCCATCGACTGCACCCATGTGGCTCTACGTCACCCCAGGGCATCTGAGCACATCTATAGGAACTGCAAGCACTGGCATTCCATCAACGTGCAGGTAGTATGTAATGCCAAGGGAATCATCACCTCAGTATATGCCAACTATCCCGGGTCCACCCACGACAGCTTCATTTGCCGAATGTCCACCCTAAGCCGGGACCTAGAAGCTGGGCGGCATGGCGATACATGGCTGCTTGGTGAGTATGAATGCCACTGCAAATGCATGCATGTCAGATACTGAGCAAGGTCAAAACCCGACCAATGATACCCATCACCACCTCCACAGGGGACAGTGCCTACCCTCTCAGCGCCCACATGATGACGCCAATTCTGAACCCCACCACGCCACCCGAGGTAAGATATAACACAGCCCACATTGCAACCCGGGGCATAGTGGAGCGCACATTCGGAGTGCTTAAGTCACGCTTTCGCTCCCTTGACCGTTCTGGCAGGCAGCTGTTATACGCTCCCCCAGTAGTGTGCAGGATCATAGTGGCAGCATGTGTCCTGCACAACGTTGCAACATGCCGGGGCCTGGCCGTGGACATGGTGGTGCCCCCACATCCCCAACCACATGCACGCCCGCTGCGCATGGGAGGGGAAAGGGCACGGGGGGAGGCAGCCCGTACACAGCTAGTGGCTAATTACTTCACATAGAAATCACACCCCTGTGGAGTGCACACTGCCCTGGCACATACCATCTGACAATCAATGATGACTCAACCTGACACTGATCCTGAATGTCTGGAGAATCAACCGTCAAAACCATATCAGCCTGAGATTGTTCACCTGGAAGTGTTACAATGTGTGCATCCCTACCTACACAGACTCCACCAATGCAGTTTCGTGAAAAAACACATTCATGCAGCTAAAATGAATACCCACTTGCAAAATGCAACATGAGGACAGTGCCGTGTCACCCAACCCATCCCCAGCACCGCCACACGACACACCATACCATGTCATGCTATGTGCGGGTAAACAAAGTAATCCCCACAACATGACACAAGTGTCACAAAGTACAGTGTCCCTAATTGAAACTCGCGACACCTGAAATGCTCACAGTAATGCAGGACCAACAACACACTTGAGCAGGTATTTAGCAATAACACTTATCAGCTACTGACCCTCAAAACTACCATTAACATGACATTACGAATGTAAGGAATTAGTAGTCTCACCACCTGGAAATGCCTGCACTCTCACCACTTCCAACTGTACAGTGTTGCCGCCATGTAGAGTTGTAGGTGCACTGCTGCCAACATGGACTCCATCTCCAAAGTAGAGGGCCTTGTGTAGACATGAGGAAAGGACCTGCAAATTAGGAGGTAGACATGGATGATGAGTTACACATCAATGCAACATGCAGTGTACAACACAACAGCAATATGCACTAGGAATGTATACACAGTATTGACTAGACTACCCACACATGTAGTGGGAGTCCAATGTCACCATGTACGTCAATGTCACTTGGGCACACCCTTTGCAAGCCCATGGAATCGGGAAGCAGGAGGGGTGTGTGTGACAAAAACCCAAGCATCTGAACCAAATCCTTGACAAGCCTGCATGTGCCCAGCCACAATGCAGCGTATGCCCACAGGAGCCACACAAGGCAACACACTGTCCCAAAAATATAAATAAAAAAAAATAATCAAAAATGGCCATTAATGGGCCCGGGGGGGTTGGGGAGGCCACCCAGGAGGTCTGAGGACAGGGTGCACACCAAAACCCACCTGTGTGGATCTTGCGAAAAAAAAACACCTCCATGGGCTCATGGCCCACACGGCTACCCTATTGTGGGAGTATCACTGCTGTCGCTATTCTCACCCTGTGCAGCTGCATCCAGAGTTGGTGGCACTATGGGAGGCAGCCCACGCAAGGCCCTAGTCTGTTCCTCCATGGCTGCAAGCATGCGGGTGTGGTAGGTCTCGTTCTGGAGGATGAGTGTGCGGAGGTCCCCATGCAACAACTCACGGGATGCCCGGACCTCCGCCCTAGTTGCCTGCATCTCAGCTGAGAGCGTACGGGTGATACGCTCCAGCTGCTGTTCTGTCCTTCGGTTTGTTGAAGCCTCAAGCTCAACAAGAGTCGTCCTGAGGTGAAGGAGTTCCAGCCTCAGGGCTTCCCTGTGGCCCTGGGACTCTATGGAGATGGCTTCCTGCAGAGTCACCAGTGCCGCCCGCCTGTCCCTGTTGGACGCCAACATGTCCTCCCTGTGTGACTGGCAGATGGAGTTGGTTGCCTGCCGTAGTCGCTCCATCAGCCTTTCGGGGGGACAATGGAAGTGGCCACCCTATCCATGGCCTGAGCCATCATCTCTGATGATGCTGCCTGTTGGGTTGCCATACCGTAAATGGATTGCTCCCATGCGGTATTGCCAGGTGGCGTATGGCCACCACATCGGCGGGCACCACACCTGTCTGGGGCAAGGCGAACTGCGCCTTGCTGTGCCGGCACTGCCTGAGGCTGCAGGACTGCATTCCCCCTCTGATCTGCTGGCCCAGGAACAGGATCAGATGTCGCGGAGTGTGACCCTGCATTCGTAACCACCAAAGGCGTAGCTGCCAACACTAACATCCCCATTGAGGGTTCTGACCCTGGTGCAGGTGGGTCGGACAGAACAGAATCCCTCCCAGGAACACTCACCTGCGACGTCACGTAGGTCTCATCATCCGAATCAACACCTGAGTACAGCTCGGGGGAGGTGCAGCCAGAGACACCCCTTGAGAGCACGACCTGCAGCAGTTGTGGGTTCTCACCCACCACCACACCACGTCCCTCACTGGTGGTCGGTCGGCCCTCAGACCCCTCCTGGGTCTGCACCATCTCCACAACCCCAGCAGTATCAGGTGCGTCTTCCCCTGCAAAGACATAAAAGCAAACAAATGGAAACAGGCATTAGCACCATGGCACACAATGAGGGCTGAGAATCAACAGAACCAGTACTTGATTGACAAATGTCCCACATGACTAAAACCCTCCCATGCATGCACCCTCACTGCGTATGAAGGGTAGGCAAATGGCACACACTGATGACACCAAGATGGAAGATGAACACATTTTCTGCATGCTGCCTAGCAGTGGCATCACACATTGGCCTGTGATTGCAAGGTGAAATACACATGCCATCACACAGATGGCATGTACCCTTGCTATTGAGTGAAGATGGAGAGGAGGGCAGCACTTATTCATTCAGTCCAGTTCCCTCATGTAATAGCTTTTCTAATTCAAACAGGTCTGATTTTTCACCTGGAGCTGCCAGTCCAAAATGGTCCGATTGCACAGGGACATGTCCAAACAAATGATATCCAGGTAACAAAGTCACTACACTTTACCATAGCCATGTCAGACATGTGACTAGAGGACTGAGAAATGCCTAGTAAAAGTGGTGGAATGCAAACAATCTGCCTGAATGAACAGAGAAAAATAAGCAACAATGTTGTGGCAAGGTGACACTTCAAGGGCAACTGGCGTGCTGTTGGGCTAGATGTCTACTGTTGGCAGAAGGGATACTGCTTTGGCCAAATGCTGCTGCGCAGAATGTATTGCGTGAAGCACATGGGTGACCCAAACGACTCAGGCGCACACACCCTCACCTGGCACACAAACAGAAGCCCTCACACACACACCATGCACATGGATGACACACACATGCATGTGCACTCACCGGACAATGCCTCATAATCAGGCAGATCTCCCACGCCTTGGATCTGTTCCTCCGTGACGTAGGTCCCAGCGACTGACTCATGTGGAGTGAGTTCCATGTCTTCTACTGGGGACCCACCTCCAGTCACTAGAGTTGCGGCATGACTTGAGGCCAGCTTACTCTTTGCCCTGCGCTTTAGGTCATTCCAGCGCTTATAGCAATCATTGGCTGTGCGCCTCACGATTCCAAGGGCACTTACGATGTCCGCAACGGTCTGCCAGTGTGCCTGGCGTTGTGCAGGTGTGGACTTGGATCCCGCAACAATGACCATTTCGTTATCATGTGCGGACACATACTCGACAAGTGCATTCAGTTCGGCATCCGTGAAGCTGGGCTTCCTCGACGGGCCGGACTGTGTAGCCGTGTCTGGGGCATCAGCCTGTGCCGGACGAGCACTCTTCCTCTTCCGCTTGGAAGGTGGTGGTGATCCTGAGTGTTCTACGCCACTCTGGACACTAGGGGCAGGAGCCCTGGTGGACTCTGTATCAGGTGTGTGGGATTGCACCCTCAGCATGGGTGTTGGTGCAGGCATTGGCTCAAGTGTAATGGTGTCAGGGGGAATGTCAGCAGGATGGACTAGGACCGACACTGTCCTGGCTGGGTGTGTGAGAGCTGGGGTGGATGGAGCCGCAGCTGCCCCTGCAGCCTCTCCACCCTGCCTACTTGGTGCAGCAGATGACCTTGCTGCCCCTGATCCACGTGGCCTGATGACATCAACGTGCACCAGCGCACGTGTCATTGGCCTGCTGACCTGGAAGTCAGCCATGGAGTCAGCCAGGTCTGGTGCCACAATGGGCTGGTCCAACATGGGCTGAGCATGGATGGTGTCAGCCACATCAACCTCAACCAGGGGGGGTGGGGAGGGGGGATTATGGGTGCCCTTGACTGGTCCTCCACACATGGGGGGACAGGGTCACCCTGCAAGTAACGACCACGTCCCCTACCGGATCCACCACGGCCACCACTTGTGGCTCGTCCACCTTTGCCACCCTTACGGATTCCTCGCCTCCCAACCATGGCATTGATGTTAATGTGCGTATGGGAGTGGCTGTAAACTATTGTCCTGGGCAATTGGGGGTCAAAGGGGTTGGGTACCAGATGGTAATTGTACCCTAGTGCTCTAGCAAGGCTGAATGTGACCCCTGGGTAAAGATGACGGGTCACGCTACGCACAGGAAGCCCAAAAAAGGGAGATGACGTGCACGCAACCCCTCCTAGACCACGTGTGCGGAAAAAAAAACCTGCACTACACTGTGGCACCCAGTAACACAAGAATGAACGTATGCGTGTCACACGCAGCCTAGAATGACCTCTGAAAGGGTAGGCTACACACGGGGCAAGCACAGATGTTAGATACGTGCGTGACTCACCGTCTGCCAGGAAAAAGAGCGTGAAAAAGAAGCGCGTGTGCGTGTTGGCAACAACCCTGCCAAAAGAAGAATTGTACGCTGTCTGAGGAGACAGGACAACAGTAGAAGGGAACGCTGTTTGAGGGAACAGGCCCAGGAAAACCAGAAAAAAGAGAAAAAGCTGTCAGAGGTAACAGGGAGTACAAACTTGAAACGCAGTGAAGTAAATCGCGTGTGAAACGACAAGAAGTACAGATTTCACCCACTCGCTCTCCACGAAAAGCACGTAAAAGGAAATGGTGTTCTACACGTACCTTTTATGCAGGCTCACACGTCCAGCGTCACTTCCGCGTGTACGCGCTAGGGCCATTTCCACCAATTACACGCTTTGTCACTTCCGCGTGTACGCGCTAAGGTCATTTCCACCAATTACACGCTTTGACACTCGGACGTGTCTTTCATTTTTTTAACACGCAACATTTCAAACGTGTGCCATATTCAATGTGCACGTGACTTCATAGACGCGCATACGCTGGTGGCCTTTGGGCCAATGAATGTACAGATGTGTGCTGACGGGCTTACGCGCTAAGGGCCTTTCCTCGATATTCACGCAGACGTGCTGGATTTTCACGTGCAAAATCACTCCGTAGCAAGCTGGCCACGCGTTCACACACGGAAGACCACGCTCCTGCCCAGAAGGCCAAATTACTGCCCCCCAGAGCCCTGAGCACGCTCCCACCTGCCATCTGCTGCTGCCTGACTGCCTGCTGCCCACGTGCCCTGACATTTCCTGCCTGCACATCAGCCAGGGGTGCTGTTGCTGTGACCACCCCTGCTGGAACCGAAGACTCCCGACTGCTTTTCCATCGCCCCACAGCCCAGCCCCAGGACCCAGTTGCCCACCCACTCCTGCCTCTGGGGTTGCCATGTCGGGCACTGCAACATCTGGCACCAGTGGCAACCCCCGGCCAAGGAGGCAGAGGGGCACCAGCTTCACTGCCACCGAAGTTGGTGTCCTGGTGGAGCATGTCCTGGGGCAGTATGAAGCCCTCTTCGGAAGGTTGCGCGCCGACAAGGAAGGACGGACTCGGATCTGGATGGACATCGTGACTGCCATCAACGCGGAGGAGGTGGCAGTCCGCGACTACGAACGTGCCAGGAAGGGCTGGGAGGACTTCAGGTCCAGGACCCTCAACAAGGCCCGGCGGCTCCTGAAGGCAGCGGATGCTAAGGGGCGCCGGGGCCACTTGTCGGAAGATCAGATGAGGGTCCTGGAACGCATATCCCCAGCGCTCCATGTCCAGGTCCTTGAGAGGCAGACCCGTCTGGAGTCGAGCGGTAAGTGTACATGCATACTGATTGTAAGCTGTGCGTGTGGTGTGCCAGGAGTGTGCAGGTTGAACATGTATTTTTATGTGGGCAAGTAGGGGGGGGTGTACAGGGCCGTGAGGGTGACACATGCGAGGGGTCTCATGTGTGACACATGGATGGTGATTGTGTGTGTGGGCTTGCATGGCACAGGATGTGGAGGAATGATTGTCAGGTGTGACATGGATGTCGATCTGAACACTGCGACAGTTGGCGAAGGTGTACACATGCATGCAAGTTTGGTGGTGTGTGTGCATGTGTAGTGTACTCCCTATGTTGCATGTGATGTGTGGATGACCTTTGGCTGCTCATGCTGTTGTATGTGAATGGATGGTGCTGGCTGTTGCAATATGGCTGTGGTATGGCTCATGTGTGCAAGTTGAAATGACATGTGTGTTGGGGATTGTGATGCCATGTCTGAGGTTTACCAATGCCACTCATGTATGACTGTCATGTGTGTATGAGTCCATTGTACAGTGCCCTGATGCCTGTGTTTTCTTTCTCCCTGTCTGCAGCGTCAACTGATGAAGAAGGCGGAGAAGGTGCTGTGGAGCACATCGACAGGGGTCGCACCACCAGCCGGAGACGCAAGGCCCGGATCCCCTCCCAGGTTCTGATCTCGTCGGGGAGTGAGGAGTCCGGTGCCGTGGCCCAGGCCGCAGCTGCCGAGGGGAGGTCCAAGAGGTGGAGGTTGGAGTTGGACTCCTCGGCAGCAGAAGGGGCAGCTGGGACCCCACAGGGCCCAACGGAGGAAGATGGCACGGAGTCATCCAGGTTGGTGGGGGGTTTGGAGGAGGAGGAGGCCGTGCAAGCGACAGAGGCAGGGTCTGGAGGTGGGGATTCCACTGGTGCTAGTGGTGCAGTGCAGGATCAGGGACAGGAGGCAGCACAGGCCGCCGCGGAGGTGCCTGTGTGCAATCCTGTCCCTGCTCCTGTCACTGCATCATCTTGCACCAGCGGGGATGCCTACCTCCAGACCCGTTCTCAGGGAGGGGATTGGCTTACAACACCTGGCCTTCCTCTCCCTGCGGATGTGGCTATCCTGCACCAGGTTGAGCCTGTCCAGGGTGGGGTGGCGTTGCGTCAACAGGCCATGCAAGCTGACCTGCAGTCTTTTCATGATGAGTCTGCACGTCTTCTCGCATGGCTCGTTGACCGCGTTGACCCACTGGGACAGCTCACCAGGGCTGGATTCCTCAGTTTCCTGGACCTTGTTCCGACCCCCTCCTCCACGGAACCCCCTATGCCCCAGTCGTCCTCCATGCCATCTTCCCACCCATGTGTCACCTGGGTGCCCTGTGGAGCTGCCTCCGACCGTGCGGCCAGGCTGGTGGACAACAGATCCCTGCCACAGTCGGGAGTCGGACATCCAGCAGGGGTGGCCACATCAACGACTGCACCCCAGCTGGAGGAGGATGTGCAGGCACCATCGGACAGGGCACATGGATAGCAGCAGCTGCAGCAGCAGGAGGCTGTAGGTGGGAGCCACGATAGCTCGGGGCCTTCAACATCAGAGGGGCAGGCATCGGCCGGAGGGCAGGAGGACCCTGGACGGGAAGTGTCTTCCGTGTGGCAGCGGTTGGGCCACGCCATAGATGCGGAGCGGCGGCGGGCGGAAGAGGCGCGGCTCACGATGGTCAGGCCAGAGAACTCCATGCGGAGGGCCCTGAGGCGGGCCGAGTGCCTCGAGGCAATCCGCAGGGAGTTGGAGGTGAACATGTCGGCGTCCCTGCGGACCCTCGGGGCCATGGAACAGGACCGCCTCCGGGACATAGACAAGGAGTTCGATGATGCCCTGGCCCGGAACACCACTAAGTGAGCCGCTGGACTGGCCCGCCGCCATTGTATATAATTATTTAGTGATAGGTTTCCTTTATAGTTTATTTTTATTTGGAGTCGACGGACACTGCTCCACCTTTTGTATATAGTTCCATTTAAGATAGGTTTTTTGCTAGGTTTCATTTCTTCTGTTGGGATGATGGACCCTGAATACTTTGTACATAGTTGGACTTTGGATTTGGATATTTTTTTTACTATGAATATTTTTTCCCATGGAGCAATGGTTTTCTATTTCTTTTTTCCCTTCATTTCCTTTTTATGGACTTGAACTTTGGAAGAATTTTTTTTGGATTATCATTTATTGATTTTAATTTGAAAAGGGACAGCCAGCTTAATTTTGTTATTTATTTACTTGTGTATTTTGTTTAATTTTGATTGCCATTACTGTTGTTTTTAATACATTATTTGGATTGTTTCATTCTTCAATGTGTGGTTTCATCTCATTGTTTTCATGCATGTCATGATATGGGTTTTCAGGTTCACTTGCAACCATTGTGTGTGTGTGAGACACATGTGTTGATTTACATTGTTTCCATTGGAGTAGTATCATGGGCGCATGTAAAGCTTGGTTGTGTCTTTGGGCTGTGGTGGCTGGCCATGAGGCCCATGCTTGAGGATTGCCAGGGCCTGTGGGCAGGGGGACATGAGTGGGGGCCTGGTGGAGGCGGCGCATGGTGGCTGGGGGGTGCGGGTGGGTGGGAGACATGAGTGGGGGCCTGATGGGGGCTGCCCATGCTAGCTGGGGGGTGGGGGTGGTGGTAGGCATGGTTGGGGGCCTGGTGGAGGGTGCCCCACACTGCTGGGGGGGTGGGGTGGTGGTAGACATGGGTGGGGCCTGGTGGAGGCTGCCCCTGCACTGCTGGGGCGTGGGGGTGATGGGAGACATGAGTGGGGGCCTGGTGGAGGCTGCCCCTGGTGGCTGGGGGGTGGGGGTGGTGGTAGACATGGGTGGGGGCCTGGTGGAGACTGCCCCTGGTGGCTGGGGGGTGGGGGTGGGTGGGGGACATGAGTGGGGGCCTGGTGGAGGCTGCCCCTGCACTGCTGGGGGGTGGGGGCGATGGGAGACATGAGTGGGGGCCTGGTGGAGGCTGCCCATGGTGGCTGGGGGGTGGGGGTGGGTGGGAGATATGAGTGGGGGCCTGGTGGAGGCTGCCCCTGCACTGCTGGGGGTGGGGGTGATGGGAGACATGAGTGGGGGCCTGGTGGAGGCTGCCCATGGTGGCTGGGAGGTGGGGGTGGTGGGAGACATGGGTGGGGGCCTGGTGGAGGCTGCCCCTGCACTGCTGGGGGGTGGGGGTGGTGGTAGACATGGGTGGGGGCCTGGTGGAGGCTGCCCCTGCACTGCTGAGGGGTGGGGGTGATGGGAGACATGAGTGGGGGCCTGGTGGAGGCTGCCCCTGGTGGCTGGGGGTGGGGGTGGTGGTAGACATGTGTGGGAGCCTGGTGGGGGCTGCCCATGGTGGCTGGGGGTGGGGGTGGGTGGGCGACATGAGTGGGTGCCTGGTGGGGGCTGCCCATGGTGGCTGGGGGGTGGGGGTGGTGGGAGACATGAGTGGGGGCCTGGTGGAGGCTACCCCACAGTGCTGGGGGGTGGGGGTGGTGGTAGACATGGGTGGGAGCCTGGTGGGGGCTGCCCATGGTGGCTGGGGGGTGGGGGTGGGTGGGAGACATGAGTGGGGGCCTGGCGGAGGCTGCCCATCATGGTGGCTGGGGGGTGGGGGTGATGGGAGACATGGGTGGGAGCCTGGTGGGGGCTACCCATGGTGGCTGGGAGGTGGGTGTGGGTGGGAGTCATGAGTGGGGGCCTGGTGGGGCTGCCCATGGTGGCTGGGGGGTGGGGGTGGTGGGAGACATGAGTGGGGGCCTGGTGGAGGGTGCCCCACACAGCTGGGGGGGTGGGGGTGGTGGGAGACATGAGTGGGGGCCTGGTGGGGGCTGCCCATGGTGGCTGGGGGGTGGGGGTGGTGGTAAACATGGGTGGGAGCCTGGTGGGGGCTGCCCATGGTGGCTGGGAGGTGGGGGTGGGTGGGAGACATGAGTGGGGGCCTGGTGGAGGCTGCACCACAGTGCTGGGGGGTGGGGGTGGTGGTAGACATGGGTGGGAGCCTGGTGGGGGCTGCCCATGGTGGCTGGGGGGTGGGGGTGGGTGGGAGACATGAGTGGGGTCCTGGTGGAGGCTGCCCATGGTGGCTGGGGGGGGGTGGGTGGGAGACATGAGTGGGGGCCTGGTGGAGGCTGCCCCACAGTGCTGGGGGGTGGGGTGGTGGTAGACATGGGTGGGAGCCTGGTGGGGGCTGCCCATGGTGGCTGGGGGGTGGGGGTGGGTGGGAGACATGAGTGGGGTCCTGGTGGAGGCTGCCAATGGTGGCTGGGGGGTGGGGGTGGGTGGGAGACATGAGTGGGGGCCTGGTGGAGGCTGCCCCTGCACTGCTGGGGGGTGGGGGTGGTGGTAGACATGGGTGGGAGCCTGGTGGGGGCTGCCCATGGTGGCTGGGGGGTGGGGGTGGTGGGAGACATGAGTGGGGGCCTGATGGAGGCTGCCCCTGCACTTCTGGGGGTGGGGGTGATGGGAGACATGAGTGGGGGCCTGGTGGAGGCTGCCCATGGTGGCTGGGGGGTGGGGGTGGTGGGAGACATGGGTGGGGGCGTGGTGGAGGCTGCCCCTGCACTGCTGGGGGGTGGGGGTGGTGGTAGACATGGGTGGGGGCCTGGTGGAGGCTGCCCCTGCACTGCTGGGGGGTGGGGGTGATGGGAGACATGAGTGGGGGCCTGGTGGGGGTTGCCATTGGTGGCTGGGGGGTGGGGGTGGTGGTAGACATGGGTGGGAGGCTGGTGGGGGCTGCCCATGGTGGCTGGGGGGCGGGGGTGGGTGGGAGAAATGAGTGGGGGCCTGGTGGAGGCTGCCCATGGTGGCTGGGGGGTAGGGGTGGTGGGAGACATGGGTGGGGGCTTGGTGGAGAGTGCCCCACACTGCTGGGGGGTGGGAGACATGAGTGGGGGCCTGGTGGGGGCTGCCAATGGTGGCTGGGGGGTGGGGGTGGTGGTAGACATGGGTGGGAGCCTGGTGGGGGCTGCCCATGGTGGCTGGGGGGTTGGGGTGGGTGAGAGACATGAGTGGGGGCCTGGTGGGGGCTGCCCATGGTGGCTGGGGGGTGGGGGTGGTGGTAGACATGGGTGGGAGCCTGGTGGGGGCTGCCCATGGTGGCTGGGGGGTGGGGGTGGGTGGGAGACATGAGTGGGGGCCTGGTGGGGGCTGCCCATGGTGGCTGGGGGGTGGGGGTGGTGGGAGACATGAGTGGGGGCCTGGTGGAGGCTGCCCCACAGTGCTGGGGGGTGGGGGTGGTGGTAGACATGGGTGGGAGTCTGGTGGGGGCTGCCCATGGTGGCTGGGGGATGGGGGTGGGTGGGAGACATGAGTGGGGGCCTAGTAGAGGCTGCCCATGGTGGCTAGGGGGTGGGGGTGGTGGGAGACATGGGTGGGGGCCTGGTGGAGGGTGCCCCACACTGCTGAGGGGGGTGGGGTGGTGGGAGACATGAGTGGGGGCCTGGTGGGGGCTGCCCATGGTGGCTGGGGGGTGGGGGTGGTGGTAGACATGGGTGGGAGCCTGGTGGGGGCTGCCCATGGTGGCTGGGGGGTGGGGGTGGGTGAGAGACATGAGTGGGGGCCTGGTGGGGGCTGCCCATGGTGGCTGGGGGGTGGCGGTGGTGGTAGACATGGGTGGGAGCCTGGTGGGGGCTGCCCATGGTGGCTGGGGGGTGGGCGTGGGTGGGAGACATGAGTTGGGGCCTGGTGGGGGCTGCCCATGGTGGCTGGGGGGTGGGGGTGGGTGGGAGACAGGAGTGGGGGCCTGGTGGAGGCTGCCCCACAGTGCTGGGGGGTGGGGGTGGTGGTAGACATGGGTGGGAGCCTGGTGGGGGCTGCCCATGGTGGCTGGGGGGTGGGGGTGGGTGGGAGACATGAGTGGGGGCCTGGTGGAGGCTGGCCATGGTGGCTGGGGGGTGGGGGTGGGTGGGAGACAGGAGTGGGGGCCTGGTGGAGGCTGCCCCTGCACTGCTGGGGGGTGGGGTGGTGTTAGACATGGGTGGGAGCCTGGTGGGGGCTGCCCATGGTGGCTGGGGGGTGGGGGTGGTGGGAGACATGAGTGGGGGCCTGGTGGAGGCTGCCCCTGCACTGCTGGGGGTGGGGGTGATGGGAGACATGAGTGGGGGCCTGGTGGAGGCTGCCCATGGTGGCTGGGGGGTGGGGGTGGTGGGAGACATGGGTGGGGGCCTGGTGGAGGCTGCCCCTGCACTGCTGGGGGGTGGGGGTGGTGGTAGACATGGGTGGGGGCCTGGTGGAGGCTGCCCCTGCACTGCTGGGGGGTGGGGGTGATGGGAGACATGAGTGGGGGCCTGGTGGAGGCTGACCCTGGTCGCTGGGGGGTGGGGGTGGTGGTAGACATGGGTGGGAGCCTGGTGGGGGCTGCCCATGGTGGCTGGGGGGTTGGGGTGAGTGGGAGACATGAGTGCCTGCCTTAGTGGGGGCTGCCCATGGTGGCTGGGGGGTGGGGGTGGTGGGAGACATGAGTGGGGGCCTGGTGGAGGCTGCCCCACAGTGCTGGGGGGTGGGGGTGGTGGTAGACATGGGTGGGAGCCTGGTGGGGGCTGTCCATGGTGGCTGGGGCGTGGGGGTGGGTGGGAGACATGAGTGGGGGCCTGGTGGAGGCTGCCCATGGTGGCTGGGGGTGTGGGTGGTGGGAGACATGGGTGGGGGCCTGGTGGAGGGTGCCCCACACTGCTGGGGGGTGGGGGTGGTGGGAGACATGAGTGGGGGCCTGGTGGGGGCTGCCTATGGTGGCTGGGGGGTGGGGGTGGTGGGAGACATGAGTGGGGGCCTGGTGGGGGCTGCCCATGGTGGCTGGGGGGTGGGGGTGGTGGGAGACATGAGTGGGGGCCTGGTGGAGGCTGCCCTACGGTGCTGGGGGTGGGGGTGGTGGTAGACATGGGTGGGAGCCTGGTGGGGGCTGCCCATGGTGGCTGGGGGGTGGGGGTGGGTGGGAGACATGAGTGGGGGCCTGGTGGGGGCTGCCCATGGTGGCTGGGGGTGGGGGTGGTGGGAGACATGAGTGGGGGCCTGGTGGAGGCTGCCCCACGGTGCTGGGGGGTGGGGGTGGTGGTAGACATGGGTGGGAGCCTGGTGGGGGCTGCCCATGGTGGCTGGGGGGAGGGGTGGGTGGGAGACATGAGTGGGGGGCTGGTGGAGGCTGCCCATGGTGGCTGGGGGGTGGAGGTGGGTGGGAGACATGAGTGGGGGCCTGGTGGAGGGTGCCCCACACTGCTGGGGGGTGGGGGTGGTGGTAGACATGGGTGGGAGCCTGGTGGGGGCTGCCCATGGTGGCTGGGGGGTGGGGTGGGTGGGAGATATGAGTGGGGGCCTGGTGGAGGCTGCCCCTGCACTGCTGGGGGGTGGGGGTGATGGGAGACATGAGTGGGGGCCTGGTGGGGGCTGCCCATGGTGGCTGGGGGGTGGGGGTGGATGGGAGACATGAGTGGGGGCCTGGTGGAGGCTGCCTCTGCACTGCTGGGTGTGGGGGTATTGGGAGACATGAGTGGGGGCCTGGTGGAGGCTGCCCATGGTGGCTGGGGGGTGGGGGTGGTGGGAGACATGGGTGGGGGTCTGGTGGAGGCTGCCCCTGCACTGCTGGGGGGTGGGGGTGGTGGTAGACATGGGTGGGAGCCTGGTGGGGCTGCCCATGGTGGCTGGGGGGTGGCGGTGGTGGTAGACATGGGTGGGGGCCTGGTGGAGGCTGCCCCTGCACTGCTGGGGGTGGGGGTGATGGGAGACATGAGTGGGGGCCTGTTGGAGGCTGCCCATGGTGGCTTGGGAGTGGGGGTGGTGGGAGACATGGGTGGGGGCCTGGTGGAGGGTGCCCCACACTGCTGGGGGGGTGGGGGTGGTGGGAGACATGAGTGGGGGCCTGGTGGGGGCTGCCCATGGTGGCTGGGGGGTGGGGGGTGGTAGACATGGGTGGGGGCCTGGTGGAGGATGCCCCACACTGCTGGGGGGGTGGGGGTGGTGGGAGACATGGGTGGGAGCCTGGTGGGGGCTGCCCATGGTGGCTGGGGGGTGGGGGTGGGTGGGAGACATGAGTTGGGGCCTGGTGGAGGCTGCCCCTGCACTGCTGGGGGGTGGGGGTGGTGGTAGACATGGGTGGGAGCCTGGTGGGGGCTGCCCATGGTGTCTGGGGGGTGGGGGTGGGTGGGAGACATGAGTGGGGGCCTGGTGGAGGCTGCCCATGGTGGCTGGGGGTTGGGGGTGGTGGGAGACATGGGTGGGGGCCTGGTGGAGGGTGCCCCACACTGCTGGGGGGGTGGGGGGGGTGGGAGACATGAGTGGGGGCCTGGTGGGGGCTGCCCATGGTGGCTGGGGTTTGGGGGTGGTGGGAGACATGGGTGGGGGCCTGGTGGAGGGTGCCCCACACTGCTCGGGGGGTGGTCTGAGACATGAGTGGGGGCCTGGTGGGGGCTGCCCATGGTGGCTGGGGGGTGGGGGTGGTGGTAGACATGGGTGGGAGCCTGGTGGGGGCTGCCCATGGTGGCTGGGGGGTGGGGGTGGGTGGGAGACATGAGTGGGGGCCTGGTGGGGGCTGCCCATGGTGGCTGGGGGGTGGGGGTGGTGGTAGACATGGGTGGGAGCCTGGTGGGGGCTGCCCATGGTGGCTGGGGGGTGGGGGTGATAGGGGACATGAGTGGGGGCCTAGTGGAGGGTGCCCCACACTGCTGGGAGGGGGATGGGGGGTGGGAGACATGAGCAGGTGTGCAGGGTAGTCCCCTTTTTTGTGGGCTGCCTGCAGGGGCCGTGGAGGGTGTACAGGGAACACCTGTGAGGACCCACCCAGCCTAATCGCGTGTGTAACTTCCCGCGCACCCCTGTAATACACGTACCCAGCCAAATCGCGTGTGATGATTCCCGCGCACCCCTGTAATACACGTACCCAGCCAAATCGCGTGTGATTATTCCCGCGCACCCCTGTAATACACGTACCCTGGCTAATCGCGTGTAAAACTTCACGCGTACCCCTGTCATACACGTACCCAGCCAAATCGCGTGTGATAATTCCCGCATACTCCTGTAATACACGTACCCTGGCTAATCGCGTGTAAAACTTCACGCGTACCCCTGTCATACACGTACCCAGCCAAATCGCGTGTGATAATTCCCGCGTACCCCTGTAATACACGTACCCTGGCTAATCGCGTGTAAAACTTCACGCGTACCCTTGTCATACACGTACCCTGGCTAATCGCATGTAAAACTTCCCGCGTACCCCTGATATGAACGTTACCCGCTTTGCGTTCCTTGTTTGGCAGCCCTGTAAACTGGTCCAGGGTTAGCGCAGCCCTTTGCGATGATTTAGCGATTTTGATGGCGTTTCATTGCGCGAGGGCGTTCTTGGGGGCGTTACTGGCGCTGCTGCAGGGTCGCTGTGATACTCTGCGCCACGGCTGGTTTGGGAGCCTAAAATCCATGAATACGCTGTGCGCGGAAATCGGTTTTGGCGCACGCGCCTGGCGCAGACAATCGCACGCGGACACTCTGCGCCAGCCGCTTGCGACACTTTTCTGCGAAATTCTATGAATTACCCTGACAATATTCCATGAGGAAGCAACTACAAATAAGTTGCTCGTAAAATAGCTCAGCGAGTTCAGTGCTTGCTGCTGTAATCTGTGTGTGATCAAAACGTAATGGTTTGCATACTGGTAAATCCAACTCAGCCTTTCATCCTTGTGAGGTAGATATATGAGTGTCAACTTTAGTTGGGTGATAATTGTATGTAAATGTTCCATACACAGTGCTTCGGTGAAAGTGCTTTATGAATAACAAATCATTATCATACAGATGTTACTAGATGAATCACTTTAGACCAGTGTTAATTAGGCAGCATATTTCTCTAATGAAGGCAGAGGTCTGAGGGGATATTGACTACAATACATCACTATCTTGAAGGTGATAGCTGACTCACGCTTAATTAACAGGCAGCGCAATGGAGAAGTACCAGGTTTAAAAATCAATGGAAATGAAATGGGAGATGTGTTTGGTTGCTCAGTTCTGGGATGGGGATGCTTTAGAAAAGAGAAGCATTTTCAGCTATGTTTTGAACTGCTTGTTGCTTTTTGTAGTCTCAACCTGATAATCAAATTGTTCCAATTTGTTGACCCAATTCGGATGCCCTTTTCTGCTATACTTGAATCTTTGTGTTCTGAGAAGGGCAGTGTTGGTAGAATCAAGATTTCTTATTGGATTGCAGTAAATATGTTCTGTGGAGTTGTAGGCTGGGCTTTTGTTCCTTGTTGGTGGTGAACTAGGCAATGTGCCTTGAGGGCCTCCATATTCTCGATGGGGGGCCAGCAGAGGATCTTCAGGTCTTCACTGTTGCTGCCTTTATTTTCAGGCCAACTGCCAATCAAACTACCCTATTCTGGACAACCTGTAGATGTTTCAGTATGTATTTATGAACTCCCATAAACAATACTGTTGCAGTAATCCAAATTGGAAAGGACCAGAGCTTGGACGACATCAACTTTGTGTGGGAAGTCCAAAAGTCAGATGATTCTGCAGAGTATATACAGTTGATAATTATCTTCTCTAACAACTGTGTTGACCTGGCAGTTTAAGGACAGTTATGAGTCAAAGTTCACATGTATGTTACGTGCTGTGGTAGGTGGTGATTTTGAGCAACCCATAGATGCTATCCATGAAAAGGGGAGGTCTGAGGGCCATGAATCAGTATTTCTGTTTTGCTTGTTTTTCATAGTCATGTGTCTATTTGGGTATTGTACACATACCTTTGAAATAGTATCTCAACGGATCCCAGAAGTGATACAAGGGTTCTTATTTATGCGTTGAGTGAGGCGGATTGTTTCTCAAGGTCAAAATGTGAATATTAGTTGTTCGGGCTATACCATAGGCCCGACAACTGGGTTTGGGCTGCCAGGTAGTACATCGCATAGTCAGGGGCTGCCAGTCCCCCACTGCCATATGGCACCGTGAGAGATTCCCATTTTGCTCGAGCGTTCCTCCCGCCCCAAATGAACCCTACTGATAGTTTCCGGAGTGTATTAAAGAATTGTCTACAAGGCCAGATTGGTATGGTTGTGAAGTAATAAAGGAGTTTCGGTGCAACAATCATTTTCAGAATGGCCATTCGTCCTATTAGAGATAATGGGAACTTGCCCCATAGATTGAGTTTATTCTTAAGCGCATTGAGGTAGTCGGAGTGGTTTCTTTCATATAATAGTTTATGTGACCGTGCCATTATGACTCCCACATACTTCACTACTTCACTGTCCCCCCAGCCCACTTCATCCCATGCAGTTGTTTTGGTTTAGCGGTTATATCGGTTAGCAGGAACAATTCTCATTTCATTGTGTAAACCTTATACCCTGAGTGTATGGTGAACTTACTAACTTTTGCAAGTACATGCCCTATATTAGGGTGTCGTCCGCTTATAGCGATATTATCTGTGGGGCCCCTAATATTCTTACTCCCCTGTGACAATTCTGATGGGATGCCACACGTTTGGGTTTTGGTTTTAAATTTGAGGTCCCTGATGGAAATCTGGAAACAACGATCTTTGAGGAAGGAAGCGTTCCAGAGAAGTACTGATCCTATAATCCCCCTGTCGAATTCAAGATGGTGTAAATGAGTGTTATGGTACATTGTATATTATACTGTTCAGCAGTCAAAGAGAATAATGATTGTGGGCAGTTAGTTTCCAGAGATTTTAGCATCTCCTTACAAATGTGCACAGCATGGTTTATGTGCCTCTGGTAGTCCTGAAATATTGACAGAAGATTGTGGAATAGGCAGATTTATTTAGTTGATTTTTGTAATAGGATATTTGGCTTCGAATGGCAAATTAGAAATAGTACAAAAGGTGTGTGAGATGTTGGGGTCTGCCAGAGAATTCTCATAAATATGGCAGCACTCCTGCCTTCTGCAGTGTGGAAGGAACAGTCCCTATGAACAGAGAGGCGTTTCAGAGGGAGGTGATGACTGGTGTTAATGTGGTCAACTGCTCATTGATGAATTATACTGTACAAAGGCAGTACGCTGTTGATGGGCCTTTGATTTTTTAAGCCACCTTGATAACATTCGCCACTGGAAGAATTGGGAAGGAACTTCAACAATCTAGTTGGTTTTCTAATGATAGGGGTGTCAGCATGGGTGAGCTCAACTTCTCTCGCATCACCAAGGCCAACCAGTTACTGCTTGATGAGCATACGTCATCTTTCCCACTCACACCCCTGGCTACATCCATGATCATACCTGATAACCTTCATCTTTCAACCCATCTGCTCCCTCTATTCACCCATTTCCCATTGCCTCTGATCACGCAGGCATTCACTTCTCCATCTTTACCTCCCACTTCTTGCAGCCCCCTCCATTCTTTCATCAAACACAGAAATTTGAAATGTGTCTATATGGCCCCATACTTTAAAGTCCTGCACAAAGCCCTCTCCACATCTCTAACCAACTCAATTGAACTTGCCTTTGAAGAGTGCAATACCTTGCTAGACAACTCTATTGACTGACACTATCCTGCTTGCTTCTTTAAATGTTTCTAATCCTAATCCATGGATCTCCACAGCAATCCACCAATTGAAAACAGTCATGTGTCTCCAGCTGCATTACCGGTGCAATGATTGCTGAACGCCCACACTTTTTTCCCACATATGAGGACTCTCCACTTATCCTCCCCAAAACTGTTGACTCCACTAAAGCCTCTTTTTCCTCCCACCCCGCAAACTTTCCATGATTCTCCAGGATATGATTGCTCCTTAGGAAATGACTAAACATCATTCTTTCCCTCAGCTGGTGAATTTCCCTCTTACCTCTCCTCCAAAGTCACAAAAAATGGGATGTCTTATTTATCCTCCAGCCCCTCCTTCCCACCTCTCCTTTCTCACACCCAACCCCACCTGCAAAGTAAAATATTTATTTATATATTCACAATATAATCACACTATTTTTAATGGGAATACAATGATCACCAATGGGGTGATGTCACACTAAACAATCTCTTTAATCACACGGAGTAATAATGAGCAAAAACAATTCAGCACAGCAATAATACTTTTGTGGGTGTGTGTTCAGATCAAATGGCAATGTGGTTACTATTTCCCCCTGCACACCCCTCAACCCCCCGATATGCAATGTAGAGAGATAGGAGGAGAGGAGGAGGAGAGAGAACAGGTTTCAGGAATGCAGAATTCAAATACAATGTCAATCCCAATTTCCCCCAGCAAACACAAGAGAGAAACAGAATTGATAGGCAAACTGTCAAACTGGTTTTAAAGTTGGCTTTGAATGGAATAGGTAAAACACTAAATATGGTTTAAATGACTGAAATTGTTTAAATTCTAATGGGAGCCACTTTATACGGCTGCAGACAAACACTAGCAATGATTTGACACTAGTAAGGAAGGTGAAAACTTAAAATTGAGGTCAATTGCAATAGAAAGCTGTTTTACACGTGTGATATTTTGCCAAAATGAACATTTGCGGTATACTTTTCTGCGTGCGGTAATCCTGATCGCGGGAGCACTATAAGGATTTGAGATGCAGTTTTTGGTTCTATGGAAAGCTGTGGATGTTAGCAACAGATTTCGAAGAAGGTATGGATGTTTTTGTGGAGGTCGTTTTTCTGAGATAGGTGCAACAATGAGAAAAAGGGATGCGCTTTTAAAAGACAAACAGGATTTCTTTACACTAGGGGTTGACTATGAAGAAGCAAATACCACACTGAAGCACAGCCACTAGACCAGGGCGCCTCTGGATCAGGTTTTTGCCTGCTGAGGAGCTTGTCTTCTTCAGATGAAATATATCAGCGCAAAGATATGTTTAACAATACAAGTACAGAAGGAAGATCGTAGGGATAAGATAAAGAGTTCAGGCAATTCAAGAATATTTCTAACAATGCAGTTCTGAAGACAAGATAGGATGTATTTGGATAGAGATTGCTATGGACAGTGCATAGGCTAGTGTCACAGGGCCTCATTACGGCTTTGGCGGTAGCCATGCCGCTAATGGCGGCATGGCTGCCTCCAAAACCGGGTCTGAGTCCGGGTTCCCTGAATGGAGAATTACCAGGCCAATCTGAGTTTGGAGGGCCCGGTAATTCCTCTCTCAGGGAACCCGGCCCAGACCTTCCCAATTCCCATTCGAGCCCCCATAGGGCTCAATGGGAATGGGTGCAGGGAGCTAACAACGAGCTGAATACGACCGGCCCGTTGTTGGCTCCCTGGTCCCCTCGCGGGACCCGGTAACGATGCCTGGTTTTACCAGGCATCCTTACCGCGTCCCACGAGGGGACCTTGTAATCAGGCGGAATGGGTTTAACGGGTCCGCATCCATTAGCGGCACCCGTTAACCCATTCTGCCAGGAATGTAATGAGGCCCACAGTCCTATACTATGGATACTGACTATATTTGTTTGAACAGAACCGTCAACAATTCTGGTCCATCAAGATCAGGGATTCTGCTCAGAAATTCTGCTGGGCACACCGGACTGGGACAGGCTGCTGGGCACACCGGACTGGACTTGGTCGGCAATGGCTCTGGTCACAGCTATCTGGTCACAGCACGGCACAGCACGGCATAACTGGATTGCGTCTTTGGATTCTGGTAATAATTCTTTTGCAGGAAAGCAGTTACAGCACAGCCTGGCTGTTCTTTTGTTCCCCTTAGATTTCTCGGGTGAATTCTGGTTTCTGGAATTATAAGGCCAAGCTGAGAATGGTTCAGCTATAGAAGGGGCCTTTCTGCTAACCAAGTTTCTGGAGTATGGAGCAAGGAAGATGTCAAGTTCTCTCGCAGGGTGCTCAGCCAGCAATCGGTTAGTGGGTGAATCTGTGTGTCTTTCTAAGTCCTCAGCTGTCTCTTTTTATGCGTTTGGTAAAGGGGTGTGTATGCTGGATTACCCTAAACGCGCCCCCTAGGCTGGCTATAGGTTAGAGTCTCCCCTCTCCCTTGATTGGAGGAGAAAACAGGGTGTCACCATGATGATGTGGGTTTATGTGTCAAAGAAGCCCCCCCCTTGGCTTTTGAACATGAAATCTACTTTTAGTATAATACATATTTACAATTTTGCAAACTTTATAACAATACCATATCTAGATCACATATTTTGTGGAGCAAATGCTCTTCCAAGCCCCTTCATTGTAGGATCTTGTGTTGGCTTTTGACAGAATTCTGCCCTTTTTGGCCAGAACACAATATCTAGTTTATCCAAAAATGTGTACAACTGTGTGCATTGCATATGGGCATAAGCATGTGAAGTTTCATGCTTTTGACATAAATACATTTGCTGCAAAACCATAATTTTCACAGTTTCTTCCCAGATCATAGCACAGAGTTCTGGCTCCTCTTAAAATTTTCAGCCAAAAATTAGGTTCAGAAGTCCGGGGTTTACATATGTTTTACAATTGTACACAGTAAATTATCAGTCTTTTTAGAAATGTGCTTTTTGTCCATTGTGAAACAACAAAAGGTTGTCTGTCCCACCTCCTTCTCCTTCTTGCAGCTCAGAAGCAATCTCCGCCCCCTTCCTTCTGGCAGAGTCCATTTACGATCCTTCCTGATTAGCATATTCTTGCCTTGGAGGAAGTCCATTGTGCTCTTCCCAGCGCGGCCCAAGTTCTCCTCCCCTCTTAATCATCACCTGGGTGTGAGTTCCTGGTCTAGAGAGCAGAAGGGAGGTGCCTGGCCCCTGTGAGGGAAGTGGTTCTACTGGTTTTGGCTTGGAGTCAGGCTTAATTTAAATGTCATATGTTACATTTTTTCTTGGTTTAAATAAACTTGTTATTTTAAAACAAGCAGCTAGAACACTGATTCCCGACTCTAAACCATGAAGTTTAAATAGTTACAACCTAGGTTACTCTTGATAATAGGTCACTTAGATTTCAGACATTGGATTTCAATGGTACAAGTTTGCAGTTTTAATGCAGGCTTTTGAAACAGTCATTCAGGCGGCCGCTGATACTGCGCCCAGATTTTGACAGATCCCATAGGCAGGCAAACTCTTGCTGCAGGTGTTTAAATGATAAATTAAGCTTTTCAGGACACTGCAATTTCGACCTAGACACCAGCAACACATCATGCTATTGCCATGGCTTTCAAGATTAACTTACTTAGCATAATGAAAATACGCCCCCACTATTCAGCCAAATCCTTCATAACCACTCAGCAAAATGAACTATTGTTCAAGCTTGATCCTTGCTATTCCCCTCTAAACAAAGTTCTCAACGTTGCTACTCCTGCCTTCTGAAACCTATAAAAAACGACCCCAACTCGCTACATTATCTCCTTGGGAATGGCCATATATGCAAAACTGCTTTCTCTCCAAATTCTGACTCCTAATCTACAAATCTCTCTAGGGTCTCTCTCACTCCCTCTATGTAGCCAAATGTATCTGTATATTTGGTGTAACATTTTTAAATAATGTAAATTGATAGGGTGCAGTTAGTCATAGAGTAGTTTGCGTGGTAAAGTGAGAAGTGTAAAGGGCCAGTGTGATGAATTGGAGTAGGGGTAAAATGGCCTAATCTGCCTTAACATTCTACAAACCAAAACACAACACAATCATAAAGGTAAAACAGGGACAATCAAGAGATAAAACTCCTTCTCCTTGTGTGCTAACGTGGGCCAATGGAAGGCTATTCTCTGAGGAGTGGTGTGAAGGTGAACCAATAGTGACCCAAACAACAGATTATCACAGTTCAAAAGAAAGGGTATGTTCAATCAAGACTCTATACAAATATAAACACTTTAATAAAACACACCATCTGAAAGTAGGATGAAAAGAGAGTACTATACAAAACCCTACTCAAAGGAAAGAACAGAAAATATGTGACAGACTGAAAAACTAGCACTCCCAGTGTAGTTACAAGGGTGGGAGGTAAGTTACTACCATAACAGGATATTGGGATGAAAACAGGAGTTATCATGACCTAACCAGTGTCTAGGGTCCCAGTGCACTCTGAGGGCAGTACAGTGCCACAGTACCAGAAAAAGCGGGTTCTCTGTGTGGTCAAAGGGCAGTGGTTCAAGTGATGCAGGTCAGGGCGGCCCCAAGAATGCTTTGGACTTGGCCAAGCTGAGTCATTCTTTAGCTGCTGGGAAGGGTCAGCAAGTGATGCTCCAGCAGTTCTAGTCTGTGTGCGACAGCCGTTGAAGTGATCGAGGGAGCATCGATGTGCAGCCAATGAGGAGGGGGTTCTCTGGCTAAATAGGCCAAGCCGTGGTTCTAACCCGTGCAGAGATTTGGTTCAGTTTCCAGCATTGAGCAGGTGCTTCGGGCCTAGCAGCTGATGTGCTTTGCTAGGACATGATGCAGTGCCAAGCTTTTTTAGATTCAGTGCAATAGTTTGGCAGGTTGGAGGAACACAGACACCAGCACCAGTGCCATCCCTATTGTTCAAGAAGCAGGGAGCATGGTGTGACCAGTACGGTATGGGACAACAGGGAGCTTTGGCTCGTCTGGCCACTGGTTGCCTTGAGCCATTCGCAAAGTACTCCACGGCAGGATACTCCAGTTCAGGGTCTGCTCTTCTGGCACAGAAGGTCTGTTGTAGAATGGTTGCTCCTAGTCCCCAAAACTGGTCCCTCCCAATTTTCCCTGGGAGTGATTAGGGGACATATCTTCCTTCTTTCTTGGATGGCTCCTTCTTCACCCGAGTTGAAGGGCTTTGGTCAGTGACACTGTCCCAAAGGAGGTCCAACTGAGAATCTTCAGAACATCTCTTTGGCCTTAAAATATCCTTGAGGAACTGAGGGAATTATGTTGAACGGGTGCAATACTCTTTCATTTAAGGCACAAGTATCCAAAAGATTGGTATAAAGCTAGCCAGCTTTAGGGGACCAATCACTGCTCCTGGCTGGAGTGGACTTTGACCTGTTGATCTTGCACCCAAAGTGCCTTGCTCCAGAGGAAGTGAAGGAGACAGGAAAGGGGAAGAGAGACAGTGAGAAAAAAAGTTGGTGGAAGGCTTCTTCCAGTGCCCAGACCACTCCTGTCTATCCTACTCCTGGCTTCTTCCCTTCTACTGTCAACATAGTCCTTTGGATACACAGCACCCTGGTAAGAGACTTCTCCTGAATGGGTATCCTCCTTTGATACCTAGGATCAGGATGTTAGGCAAAATTCTATGCAGTACCCTTTGGGTAAACTACAACAACCCTGACCTCCTGGCTATAGGAACCCAACTTTGGGTATAAGTCTGTACTACACAGGTTGGTAGCGTGTTGAGCAGCCAGGCTTATTGCAAGAGGGGCAATCTGGTGTTCCTCTCCCTGGCTCTTTGGTTTCCAGCAGCAACTGCGGTGGAAATGCAACCAGCTTCGAGAGGAAGTCCAGATGGCTTACTTTGGAGTTGATTGGTCCCACCAACTCAAGGGGAGATGTCGTACTTGCAGGGCTTCTCTAGTCATTACGAATTCGGAGTTTCAGCACAGCAGCAGGGCTTCACCAGGCAAACCGACGGTCCAGGAGTTGCTGCAGGCATCTCTTCCAAGTTCTTCTTTGGATTCCTTCATCCAGTGGTCGACTCTGCCCTCGAAGCCAAAAAGCCTTGCCTTTTATGCATGTTTCTCCCATTCATGCCAGTCTAGCTGTCAGTCACCTAGCAGGGGGGCTGTCCTTGCCAGACAGCCAGTCAGCCATTCACCTAAGAGTGCATTTCTGTCTCTTAGGAGACTAAGCACCAGGAGTTTCAGGTACCTCCCTCGCTTTCTTCCCCAACAGACACCCTGGAGTCAGAGGCGGGTTTCACTCGTGAATCCCGCCAAAGACAAAATGAACAAAGGGAACAAACCTAGTTTGGCGTGCAGAGTAAATCTAAAGAAGGAACTTGCCACAAAGAAATGATGAAAAAAGAAGACTGGGGCCATTTTGACAAAAATGGCAGCCTTGGGTGCTTTACTGCAGCTGCGAACGCAGCCGGTGGCAAAAGCACACCACAATAGTTACAAGTAAACCACTGCCACCAGCCATTCATCGAGGAAAGGGTAACATAAAAATGTTACATGAGAAACTAGACAAAGGGGATACTAAGTAACCCCTCCAACACCCTATTGTAAGATAGTGTGTGCTGGGTCTAGAAAGTTACAAATGTAACTAAAGTCAATTTCACTTCACTACTATTGGAAACAGTAGTTTATCCAAGAGAAGATATTTAAACCTTTGGGAAATCTAAAAGACTTCCCTGTGCCACTTCACTGAAGGTGCTGTGTGACACAATGTAAAAGATGATACCTATGGAGTTTGTCAGACTCCACAACAAAAATAAACAGTGTGTTCAAAATCACATTAAAATACATGAGAGAGTGGGAAAAGGGCCGAACTCTCTCCAAGTAAAAAATTCAAGCCCTCAAAATCCAGCAAAGTTGCTGGGGGTCTCTAAGGTAGAGAGGAATTAGCACATTTCTGAGAATTCTCCCTAACACAGGGCAACTGTGTGCTATGCGGCTATCTCGGGGGACGGTGGTTACATGCCCTCACAAAGAGAATCAAAGAGAGGCTCAATCCTCTGTGTTTCTGTCCCTCCTTGTGACCGTATCAGCCTATCTGACCAGAATATACAGTCCTTCCCACAGGAGAGATAACTCACAGGAGCTGACATGTGCAAAATCAAATGGGACGTGTGCAGTCAGGATTTTAAGTATCGCCATGGACTATGCCTAAACTCAGGCATAGCTTATTCTTAGAGATTACCCTGCCACCAGCATGGGGTACTCAGGAACATAATAATTAGGGTACTGGGGCCTATCTTAAATGTTGCCACTGTACTGCAATGACTTTGCTGTCACTGTGGCAGTTGAGTGGGCATCTTGCAACCTTTGAAACTGCTCTGTGCCATGAGCAGAGAGGCTGCTGTGGATCAGGCTACTGATGCAGCTGAACACAGGTGCACTATCCTTTTGGCATAGATTTTTGACAAAGGGGGATTAGGTTGGCAGATTTCCCCTTTGGAGAAGGAATCACCTGCATCCTTTTATGTTCTAAAAATCAAAAAAGCCAGGGTTTTGCACCCTTGCCAGATGGAAATTCCTCACAGCCCACCACAACAAAACATTCAGAGAACATAAAAAATGGAACAAATATTGATGGTGCTCTTCTTTAGCCTGCTTGTTTTATTTGTATTTCTTCTGAGGTAATGCTTTAAAAAATGCTCAGTACACATTAAGTGCAATGTGTTTACATGTACTTGTGCAAAATGAGTATATATCCACTGCAAAGTTCATACTCTGAGGAATGTTCACATGAAAGTACATTCACTTTCCTTAAAGTAAAACAAATCACCTATCATTCCATTAGTGCCCTGAAGAAAAGCTTATCCAATGTTAAAGATTTCATGGCTGAATTTAAAAATAATACCAAAAAAAGATGCCTTTTGTGCACCAACCCTTCATTAGGTACTCTGCCAACTGCTCATCTCTTGTGGAGCCTTTGGGAAGCCCCACTGGCGGGGTGGTGAAAAGATGTAGCAGCAGGAGAGTTAGAAATTGGCCTAGAACACAACTGCTCTGTGTCTCATAACAGTGCTCTTAGTATGCTCCATACAATGCTGAAACAGTGATTGTGCTTACATTCCATATTAAAATTATATGATGTATAATATAAACTATATTACACAGTATACTTACTATACGTTAGATTATAAACTAAAGCATACTGTACAATATCCATATTATACTTTATATTACAGGAGTACTATACTATAGTATGCTATATTATTCTATACTGTAATATATCATTGGTATCACCTGTTTCATTTTCTCAGATGGAAAGCTGCAGAAACTGCAACTGGGATCTCTCTATCGGATCAGTGAAGACATTGCAACATAGGACATTTGCATGGATACATGAATTGAACCAAAAGAGGTATTAGTGTGCAGTGACTCTCATAGACTGAAAAAGAGAAGCCCACCTGGCATCACCAATATGCCATAAGTGCAGCTACCACACTTTTCAAATACTCATGCAGAAACATCAGACAACATTTAAAATGGGAAGTTGCAGGCAATGCATGTCCAGCCGGATCATATGGAGGACATGATCAGCTGGTTCGATGAGAGAGTAGACTGGGACTTCTGCAAACGCTGCATTTTCTAATTCCCTTGCAGCATTTTCAAACATTTGTTAGGTTATTTATTCTATTCCCTTTGTTTTTTTGTGTTGCTTTGAGGTAAAACCTTGAATTGTTCCTTTTCTTGTGAAAAATTGCAAATACCACCTACATGTCATGTTTTGTTATGTTCCATTGTTCTGCTCTCTGGGGCAGCTAGACCAGTGTCATGTTCTCTAGATCAGTGAATGGCAGGATGTACGGGTCACATAGGGCCTAAATGAATTGGTATATACAATATTTGTTGGTTACATCTAGAATAGCTCTTAAACTGGATTTTCTATTACTATGGTGTGCTGCTTACATTGAAGAAGTATGGGTAAAGTGCAGTGTTAAATCAAAAAAATAAATCATACAAATATTATCGGGGCAAATATTTTTCAAGAAGTTTAGATGAGTGTCCTTAAAAAAAATGTTGAAGGAAGACATAGATTTGACCTTGGAAAGGTGATCTTCTTTAGTTTTTTTGCTGTGAGGGATGCCTGTAGTTATTCTGAAGGGATAATTATCCATGTGTTTCAATGGAAGATGCAACCATTTCCTAACAAGTAAATGTGGTAATATGATATAACTACCTTTTTTGAGGACAGTATTATTAATTAAACTTCTCACATATATAGGACGAGTAGGATTTAAGAATTCCAATAGTAACACTGAATCTCTGTTGCAGAGTGTAGACCTATGCAGCTCTCGCGAATGATGGTATTGTCCTCTGCATCCTTATCATCTAAATCAGCAGCAGAAATATGTTCAAATTCTCAGAGGTTTGCTGGCTCCAAATAATCATCACTTGGAACAGTATAAGTATATGTGTTGGTGGTAGGGAGAATTCTACAGAATGGCTAATTTCCCTTACCTACTGAGTACCTCGGCAGCTTTGCTGGATTTCTAGGATTTATTTTTTTCACCTGGTAAGAGTGTGAGCCTTTTTTCCCACTCTTACATGTGTTTTGATGTGTGTGTTTAACATTTCTGTGGTCATAGACTGTGGAGCTTCACCTACTCTACAGACATCATCTTTTTACTGTGTGTTACACAGAACCCTTAGTGCAGTGATTGTCTTTTCGAGACTTCTCACTTTAAACTCCATATTCTGGGACTGTCTACTGTCTCCCAGAACATGTAAAGTTGCCATTTACTTTATTCATCTTTTTAAATTCACAGACCCAGTACAAGCTATCTTACATAGAGTACTGGAAAGGGTTAATAGTTATCCCTTTTTGTCTGTCTTTCCTGGAACATTATTTCGTTCCCCTTTCTTTAAGATTTGGCTGGTGACAGTGGTGTCTACCATATTTTTCCTTCCGCGGTCTATGTAAATAGGCTTGGTACTGTTTTAGGCTATCTTGGTAGCCTCAAACTTAAATCCACTGGACCCCATTTACTTTTATTTAGTTCCGGCTGGTTTTATTTGCCATTTCTTTTTGTAAAGGTCTTTCTCATGTTTTACTCTGCGTGCCAAACCAGGTTTGGTTCCTTTGTTCGCCGTCCATTGGCAGGCATCTGTCCAGAAGCCCTCCTTAGGCACCTGAGAGTCTGGGGGGATAGGATGTGAGGTAGGGGTTTTAGGCCCCCTGCACAGGGTTCCCTTGGAAACCCAAGTCCTACTCTGGTTTAATTGGCTAGGTGACTGTCCTGCCAGGGCAGCCACCCTGCTGTGTGATTGACAGCCAGGCTGTGTGAATGGGAGAAGACTGCATAAAAAGCAGGTCTCTGGGACTAGGGAGGCAGAGTTGCAACTGGATCGAAAGAACCAAAGAGAAGCTGAAAGAGGTGGACCACTACCACGACTGAACCTCCCGGTGAAGCCCTGTTGCGGGTCCGAATCTCCAAACATCGACAACAGAGAAGATCTGCAAGGAATCTTCTTCCCTTGAGCTGGTGGGACCAACCAGTTCGCCAAACACCAAGCAAGGCCTCCCTGCCCTGGTCGAATTTGCTGTACATCGCTGCAGTGAAACGGATAGCCAGGAAGCTCGGACCCTGTTTGGGTTTTAAGGAACACATCTTTTATTCATTTCTTTGCTCTGCTGCTGGTTTCTTCCCTGGGCAGTGCATGACCCTCCAGTCTTCCTACTTCGTGTCAGTCCGACAGCCGTTTCAGGAACCGTGAGCCTGCAGGATCTGCCAAGAACTTCTGCCTCAGCTACAGCCTTCTTCCTCATTTAAGGTACTGTTCTAACTTGGTTGTTCGTTCTGTCTGACCACGGTGAAAGTGTTTGAAATCTTTCGCCAATCCGAGGGATTGTCCTTCGCTACTCTTTTAAGTAATTTTTCTTCCGACCAACTTCATTTCGAACTCTTGGCAAAGACTTAACAGCAAACTACTCTGAACTGTGTGATCCTCTGCAAAGACTCTGTACCATTAACATTGGCCCAGGCCTATTGATTTGAATCCTCATTGTAGCAAGCCTTTTCTAGATTGCCCTGCCTACTTACTTGTTGGTGCTGCTTAATTTTGTATAACCTTGTCTTTCCCTTCCTTTTAAAATGCTGGAGAGCCATTTTGCTCACACTTCATTTTGAGCTTAACTTGTCCAGAATTCATTAGGTGTTGTGTAGTGTATTAAGAGTGTGATTTTACTGCTGCTTTACTGAATTGTTTTTCAACTGATGTGTAAATAAATGTACATCCTTTTACTCAGAAACCTTGAGTCAGTGTTTGTTTGAACCATAGTAATTGCTGTCCTTTGTGTAAATGTTGATACTGCTCACTTTATTCTTAAGATAAGTCTGGCTGCTCAGCCATCACTACCACTTTACTGTGTAGTACAGACTTGTACCAAAGGTGAATTTCTACTTGCACTTGTAGTCTTAATTGTGTGTGGTGTTCCCAAAGGGTACTGCATATGATTCTGCCTAACAGTTGGTAGTAATTAGCAATTTGTTACGCTCACCTGCTCTCTGCGGAGGCGTTGGGGCACAGTTGCAGCCCTCCCTGAACTTGAATCACCCCTTCAGGCCTCTCCCTCAGTAGAAAAGCTGTGAGAGGTGGTACGTGGTGAAACTGCTCCTGCGTGGAGATAAGAGTGTGTGAGTGCACCAATCTGTGATTGTTGTACCTCTCGAACCCTTCACCCCAAAGTACGGTTTCTGTGAGCATACTGGCCCATAAAGCTCACCTGTGAATTATGGAAGATAAGCTCTCTGACCTGCTACTTCTGGCAGGGGCGCGTCGAATGGGATCTAGTTCCTTCACTGATCCCTGATAAGGATTAGTCCAGTCCAGCTGCGACTATGCTTCTCCTTATGATTGGTAAGTCTTTCTTGAGCTCTTGTGATGCTGTTCATTCTGTTTAATCTATTTATATGTTGCTCCTATTTATGCCTGCAATAATGTCTCTCTTCTGTTTTCTTCCCTTAGATGGAAACGCAGCCTCAATGCAGCTGTGAGCCGCAAGACATGGCCGGATGGAAGATGGATGCTACCGCAATTTTCGACAGCAGGTGAGTGATGGTATAAGGAAAGCGCAAAGTATGGCGAAGTGCAACCTTAAACTGACTGTTTTTTCGATGTCTAACCTTGTCTTCTGTTTTTCCTTGCAGGCGCTGCTGTTGATGATGGAGCTTGTCATGCTGTGGTGCCAAGATGAAGATTTTGGCTTTCCGGAAAGTGTGAAGATGAATACTTGGTTCGCCGAAGAGATGTACAGGTAAGAACAGCTTCCCCCAGTTGGTAAGTATGCTGTCAAGAAGCAAGATGTCCAGGAAGCAGGATCTTCAAAGGTAAGTCTGACCTCAGGTGACGGTGAGCATTAAACTGCTTGCAAGTGCTGAGTAACGCGAAGCGTCTTTCTTGAGGATCGGGGCAACTTATATAGCTGAGATCGTGGGCACGCCCATTAGGGCCGGCTTACCAGCCACACCTTGCCACTTCTGAAGAGTGAGCACGTGTAAATGGAATCCATTAGCAGCCACACCCAAGAATACACTGGGGGCTGCTTAATGGATGGAATGTTCAAGGTTAATGCATCCTGCTTAATGGATGGAATATTCAAGGTTAATGCATCTGAAGTGCTTTGTCCATAATAAAAGATTTTTGGTGTTAAATGGATGTTCTTGTTTACTTTTGTTCATGAGCCTGGTGCCAAAGCTGCCAGGACAGTGTCCACCCAGGTCTCCTGTGCATGCAACCCCTGCATACCTGTGTCCCTGACTTCATGACCATGACACAATTCACCTTCAGCACCATTAGGATTTCAACATTTTTCAATAGCAGGCTTGTCTGTCTGTCTCCAATGATTACCCTTGCAGCACTAGAAACACACTCAGAATTGTACCCTCTGGGAACACCACACACAATTAGGACTACTGGTGTAAGCAAGACCAACCTTTAGTATAAGTCTGTACCACACAGTTTGTTGGTAGTGAGCTGAGCAGCCAGGCTTATCTCAAGAGTGAATGTGAGCAGTACAAGTCCGTACACAGAGGACTTTCAATCACAGTGGTTCAAGTAAACACTTATACTCAAGGTTTCTTGGCAAAACTCTTATACATTTATTTACCCAATCATTTAGAAAACAATTACTAAAAGGGAGCAACTTAATTTCAGATGTCAATGCAATACAATACAAAACTCCAAACATATGAGACAGTTTGAGCTCCCCTTGAAAAAGGAGCCAAATGGCAGTTCAGTTACTTAGAAGGGAGCAAAAGGCACAAGGTAAGAAGAATAGGTCACATATACTTGATAGATAGTGCAAATAGTTTCGATTCACCAGAAGAGTTCAATTCAAGTCCATAGGCCAGGCCAAAGTCAATGGGCTAGTGTTCTGGATAGGAAGAAACAGTTCTGGTATCAAATGGTAAAGTCTTTGCAAAAGTTCTTAGAAGTAGTTTTGACGAAATACAATCATATGTCAGGTCACAAGCTGAATAGGCCTGCAAGTTGGGAAAGTTTCACGAATTTTCACCGCAAGAGTTAGGATCTCTCAACCGGGTTGGCACAGTACCTTAATATGAAGAAACAAATGCAGCTGAAGTCGTAGGGACAGGAGGGAGGACATCGGGGGACTCCTGCACTGCAGGGGATTGTTGAAGAAAGCAAACAAGATGGAGTCACTTCACTTCGAGTAGCTGTAGATTCAAGAACACAAGCTGGTGTCCATCTCCCTGGTTAATCCTAACCAGCCTTGAGAATGGTATCCAGGTGTCTTATGAGTTGATTGGTCCCACCAACTCAAATGAAGAAGCCGTCCTTGAAGGAGCTTCTCTGTCGAATGGAGCTTTGGCAATTCGGACATGCAGCATGGCTTCATCGGCAAACCAACGGTCCAGGTGTTGCAACAGCCGTCCTCTTCCAGCTCCTCTTTAGTTCTTTCATTCCAGTGGTCGACTCTGCTTTCCAGTCCAAGAGACCTGCCTTTTAAACATTTTCCTGTTCTGTTGATCTTGATATGGAAATTTGTTCTGCTTGCTGGGTCTTGACTCTAAATGTGGCATCCTTTTTCAATTTGATTCTGCGAGCTTGGGAAGCTTCTGTGTTTGAATAGATTTTTAAACAGTTTTCTCCCATTCATTCCAGCCTAGCTGTCACTCACCCAGCATGGTGGCTGTCCTTGCGAGACAGTCAGCCAGCCAATCATGCCAGAGTGCATTTGGGTCTCCTAGGAGAATAAGCACAGGGGGTTTCGGGCCCCTCCCTCACTTCCTGGCCACCCCAGACACTGAGACGCTAGAGGTGGTCTTCAGTCCTGAATCCCGCCAAAGGCACATGAACAAAGAGACCAAAACTGGTTTGGCGCGCAGAGTCAAACACTAGAAGGACATTTCCAAAAAGAAACGGCAAAAAAAGAAGACCGGCACCTGTCTTAAAAAAAGGTTTAAGGCACCATCTTGAAAAACATGGCTCCCGTGATTTTTAGCTACCGGTGTTCACGGTCGGTAAAAATCATGGTAGTTCGTTGTAAAACCACTGCCACCAGCCTTTTCAATAGGAAAGAGTAGCATTAGACTGCTACATGAGTATTTAGACACAGGTGATACTATGTAACCCCTCCAGTACTCCATTGTAAGATGGTATGCGCTGGGTCTAGGAATTTGAAAATAATAGTAAATTCAATTTCACTTTACATTCTCTGGGAAACAGTAGTTCATCCCAGAGAAGGTATTTAAATCTTTGGGAAGTCTAAAAGACATCCCTGTGTCACTGCACTGCATGTGCTGTGTAACACCTATGAAAAGATGATGCCTATGGAGTTGTCTAAAACTCCATAATCAAAGAACACAAGTGTAAAACACACATCAAAACACATGAAAGAGTGGGAAAAAAAGGCCCACACTCTTTCCAGGTAAAAAATCAAGTCTTCAAATCCAGCAAAGTTGCTGGGGGTCTCTAAGGTGAAGGGAATTAGCACATTTATGAGCATTCTCTCTGACATAGAGCAGAAGTCATATTTAATCCCCCCCCCCCTGTTCAGTGTTGACCACTGCTCATCTTCCTGTGCCAATAAAAGCAAGATATCATCACCTGTCTTCAATTGTACATTATCCTCAACCTACTTCTCAACCATGTTCCTGTTCTGTTGATCTTGATATGGAAATGTGTTCTGCTTGCTGGGTCTTGACTCTAAATGTGGCATCCTTTTTCAATTTGATTCTGTGAGCTTGGGAAGCTTCTGTGTTTGAATAGATTTCAGACTTGTACTTGTGCAGCTGTGCTCGATGGTGACAGATGGATATGTTGAGGAGGTAAATGATTTGCCTTGTCTTGCGAGTGTGGTGAAAGGGGTTATAGTGGTTGTGGTGCTACTGGGACTACACTGCATGGAGGTGGAAGATGAGGTATTTTTTATAAAACATTCCATCCTAATCCCTGTGGCCATTCACAGCCATTAATTGCCTGACATCGCCCCAAACACATCCTCCTGGGAGCTCTTTGACCTAGATCTAACAAGCAGTAAGATCAAACTTTGGCCTGGAAGTGTTATTTCTAATCAGACTGCTGAGAGATAAGGCTTAGTTGCAGCTGAGAATGTGTTACTGGTGTAATAAAAGTGTCTTAAGCAAGTGCATATTTAGCCACTTGAGCTATATCTGTTCCTTGCATTGAAGTCTAGTTAGAAACAGGCACTGAAAAAAAAACAGTTTTGGCTTGTGTATAGGTATTGGGAATTTGCAAGGCACTGCTATCATATACCCTGGTAATACCACCATTTTTATCGACATGTTGCCATCATAGGGTCGGCTAGAACCATTATGGTAGTGCATGGCCAATGCCTATACCAGGCTTACACAAAAGCCCAAAATGTTGGCTATGCCAAAGATTGTTATGATTTGCTATGCCATGTTATAATTTGCTATATATGGCATCAAAATTGTCCATGCCCCTCCTCTACGTTCCCATCAAAGTCTACATAGATGGCTCCCCACATTAACAAGTTCACATTATATGTTGCATTACACAATGCACAAACCAATTAAGTCACCCACACATGACAGTTGAACATCCCCCAGACATACAAAAAGACACTACACCTCTGCAGCCAACTCACATACCACACACCCTCATAATGATCCCAAAAGGGACATTCTGGTCTCCAATTCAGGCCTCCCTATCGCTGATACCTACACCAGTGCTTCCTCCAGACAGACCGTCAACGGCATCATCTTTGTCGTTCCCCCTCCAGGCCTATGGACCCCACATATGGTCTTTGTTCCCTCTCCTTTTTCCTCTTCTCCCATTAATGGTGGCACCCAGCGCGGGGTCCTCCTGTCCTCCTTCCACTCCTCCAAGACCATTGTTAATGTCTACCTAAATGGCACCGTCTTTGTCGAAGTCCCTCAGGCCAACCTCCTCCTTTCGGATAGTTGTTTCCCACACCTTATCAACTTCCATTCCTCTCCTGCTATCCCTTCTTTCCCCTCTCTGGCTCATCTGCCGCCTCCATCCTCTGCCTCCTCTGTGGCTCCCTCTGCTACTTCTCTGGCCACCCTGTTGCCTCCTTCCTCCGCCACCCCTCTGGCACCCTCTACATCCTCCCAGGCTAACCTGCCTCCTCCTCCTTCCTCCTCCTTTGCCCACCCTCTGGCACCTCCAACACTTCTGCAGGGCGTACCTCTGACCAGTACCCCTCCACGAAAGTCTTTCAAAGGTGGCAACCTGCTCCACATTGCTACTCAGCTGTCAAACACTCCTCTGACATCTGCCGTTTCCTGGAAGAACTTGATTTGGAAGTACTCAATCTCACCGAGACTTGGTTCACGGCCATCTCTGTCACATGCTTTGACTCTCTCCTTCCTGATAGCTACAAGATCCTCTCCAAACCCAGAACCAGCCTTTCCGGTGAGGGTATAACCTTGATCTTCTCGGAATGGATCCCAGCTTCTGTCATTCCAGTGCAGGACTACTCCTCCTTTGAATGCCTGGTCTGTAGGCTCTCTATCTCTCATGGCATTTCCCTCATTGTGGCCACTATCTACAGGCCACCTGGCCAGGCTGCCCTCTTTCTCTCTGAGTGGGCTGACCTCTCCTCCTCCCTCCTCACCTCTACCTCTCAACTTCTCCTCCTCTGTGAACTGAACATCCACCTGGATGCTACATGCCCTTCTTTGGGATTCTTTCACAACCTCTGCGACTCTCTCTCTCTCTCTCTCTCTCGCTCTCTCTCTCTCTATTCTTCCCACTGGCCTGATTCACTCTGCAGGGCACACCCTGGATGTTCTGATCTTCACATACCCCCCTCTCTAATCCCCACACTAGCCCTCTCTCCTGGACTGATCACTTGCTCTTTTCCTCCCACCTCTGTCTCTCTACACCTCAGGCCAAGCCGACCCCAGCACTGCCACCTACTTTCTCAGTCATGTGAGGCTAAGAACCTTTGTGTCATCTTCGAATCCACCCTCTCCTTCGCTCCTCACATCTCTGACGTCTCTAAGAAATCAAACTACTAACTTCACCTCCTCAGAGGTATTCTTCCTTTACTCACTTCCCCCAGAAGCTCAATGTCTCCAGAGCTCCGGTACTCTCTAGAGTGGACTACTGCAACAACCTCTTTCTAAATCCTCCTGCTTCTACTCTCCGACCTCTACAACTTATCCAGAACAGGACTGCAAGACTTGTCCTTGGCCTCAAGCCCAGGGACCGTATCTCTCCAGCCTTGAAATCTCTTCACTGGCTCACTGTGGCAGAAAGTATCTGGTTCAAGACCCTTTCCATTGTCCACATGGCTTTATGGGCCTTGGACTGCACTACCTATAACTGTCACTTCCTAAACATCTCCCTTCTCGAGCCCTCTGCTCATCCACCTCCAACTCTCTGAGAGTCAGTCGCTTTTCCAAACTGAGAGTTGGGTGCAGATCTCGCTCTTCGACCGGGACCTCCCCCTGGAACAACTTCCCTACCTCTCCCAAACAAGAGCAGAGCCACCTCTGGTTCCAGAAGCAACTCAAGGCCGTCCTTTCTGCTTCTGATTTCTCTCTCTCTTCCTCTCCTCTGCTGATTCCCTGACTGCTCCACGCACTGTTCACTTGGCTACCCTCTGAACTTGGGCCCAGGCTGCTGCATGTCCAGTTTCCTTTCACACTCCCTCCTGGCTCCTCCAGCACTTGTGGCCTGTAACTGCAATCCTACAGTCTCCCCCGCTCTGCACTTTAAGTCACCCGCTGGCTGCACTTATTGAGTGACCTGGATTTAGCCAACCACTAGCTGCCCTTGAGTTACCTGCTCCCCCCTCAGCACTTCTCACCTTCCGCTTCCCTGCGCGATCTGAATGACACAAGGCCTAGTAAGATCGTCATTTTGTCCTCCCTCTGTTTCCCCCTCCTTGTCTTGTCGCGCCTAGAAACACTTGTGTACAGGCGCGTTATAAATGCCATATCATATCATGTCATATCTAGTGTTAGAGGCTCTTCCTGCTCCCCACAAAACTAGTGCTCATCCAGCTCCCTCACACCACCTCAGGCACAGCAGACACACGGCACAGCAGACACTAAATCATACACAGGAGAGAAAAGGGCTCTAATGGAAACACACACAATTGCATAGGAGGGCTGCATTCTGTTCAGCCCCTCCCGAGCCCGGCTCATCTTTATATACAATGGAGTAGCTAAATCTATTCTCCACCCATAAACCAGCACGTGTAGTGCACGTATGATAACAAACAGGTAATTTCACAGCCCCGAGGGTCAGGCTTGCTTGGGTGGGTGGACGTGCTTTCTCTGTGGCGGCTGTGAAGGCCTGGAACCAACTTCCCTTTTCTTGATGTAACATTGAAGTCCATCTGCCTTTTAGTCAGCACTGAAGACTTTTCTCTTTTAGTTCTCTCTCTCTGGTCAGATTCTACCTCGTTAGCCTAGCGCCAAGGTGCCTTAAGGCTTATGCTGCACTCTACAACTGTTATTAAGATATTTCACCGAACAGAGGGAAGAAAGTACATTTTGCAACTGCAGGCTGTTTCTGCGAGGCAGGCTCTGGCAGCCTTGGGATTTGAGCCAATAGCTTCATCACTGTGTACTTCTCAGGAGGGGCTATTCATGCCCGGCAGTCTGAGGCATCACAGCATTCCATAGATCAGCTGTGCTGTGCTCTGCAACATCGCTTGGAATGGGTGTTCAGCTGATAGGCCAGTCTCTTAGGCAAGTCTGTAGGCCAGTCCATTTGCATCGGAAGAATCTCAAAGAAACCAAAAGAAAGTGCAGAATCAGAAAGGTAATATGGACCCAGTTTCTTTCCCTCTCTTCTCATTTTATCTATGAATCGCTGACCAAAACCTTGCACTACATCTACATAAAACACACTGCAATGACACTATTCTGAAACATACATACTCAATAAGGAAGCAAAGAATAAAAAATGATCATCAAACCATGGCAAAGCCATTCATTCCTGCATTGCACTGCATAAACACTGCCCCACTTATTAGCATCAGCCATAATCTAGGGTGCATCTCAAACAACAAAACCTGTCATAACTACTTGCCCCCCCTTTCTAACTGAGCATCCCTGTCACTCTAACATTCAGCAATACCTCCTTCATGTATCTGTCAAGTTTGTTTGCACTGCCCAAGTCAAAGTCAATGGGCCTCATTACGAGTCCGGCGGTAACCGCAGCGGTAAAACCACCTGGTTACCGCCAGACTCATATTACCATTCCACCTCCATGCTTCCCGGAATTACCAGGGCATTACAACCCCGGTTTCCCGGGAATCACGGAGGCGGAATAGTGTAAATCCCCATTCCCATTGAGTCCTATGGGACTCAATGGGAATGGGGATCATGGAAACGCCGGCAGCATCTCGTAATGCTGCCGGTGTTTCCTCGTCCGCCTGCAGGCGGGCAGTGTTAAACCCGCCAGGTCAGAACATCACCTCCCGCCTGCAGGAGTTGTGATCGCCCGGCATGGAAACAATGGTGGCGGCGGGTTTACCGCCACCGTTGTTTCCATACCGGGCGATTTGTAATGAGGCCCAATGTTTCTCTTACTTTCCAGTATATAGTAAGCCTCTAGTACCTCCCAGTCCCTAGGTGCACCCACAGTCAGTATCAGCCGCAACTTGTCAGTGCTTGTCATATTTCTTCCAAATAACATCTTGCATGGTGAATACCCGGTCGCTGAGCGCTCTCTCAGTAGTCCATGGAGAAAAAACGAAAGCCAGTTTTACCACTGTGTGCCTTTCAGATACACCTGCTTGAACTGCTCCTTCTTTTGCTCATCTTTCTGTTTCTTCTTCCAACAAGTCACACAAATGTCCACATGCTCCTGGCAGTCTTCTTTTGCTGTGGGCCACCAGGCCATCTCTGTCGGGCACTGAACCACATTATCTTGCTCTTTCTCGGCATTGATATAAGGCATCATTTGTTCTTGCTCCCCTTTCCAAATGGCCAGGAGCCGCTCACATTTTCTTTGACCCTCCTTCTTGCTCTTTTGTAGGATAATCTTCATCACTTCAAGCTGTGGGCCCTCTGCCACATGCCACTCCTTATTTTCTATGGATGCCATTAGCTGTGGCTGTAGATCATTGTTAGGTGTCCTGGGCCACTCTTGCTCAGATGTAATTATCTTTTTTCATCTTAGAGGCAATACCACTGATTGTAATTCACCATACTGTGCTCTTTACCCCCCAAACATGATTAAGTCATGCTGACACTGACCACCTTCTTTATATGTGGGCCTGTCAATGTCCTTCTCTGGTGCACATGCCCTGAAAGCATCCTGTTGTGTTTTGACAATCTCTGACATGCATTCGCTCGACACTACCCCTTGCACTGGCATTATGTTCACTGCCCCGTCTAACGTGCATACTGCACAGTCACCCATCCTTCTGAAATCCAGTTTATTTCTGGCTCCTTTGCCCAGGCATCTCTCCCCCCATGCTGCCAGGACCCCATGTGTGTGTGTGTCAGAATGTGGGTGGTACACTTAGTAGCTGCCAGCACCACAACCATTGGGACTACCGGTAACCTGCCTCCTCCATGCAAGCCCTTATTTGCCAAATCCGTAATTGCACCTCTTTTTTCCAAAATGTCCGCCCTCCCCTCTGTTGCACACAGTTGCCTCCCCCAGTACCTAGCCAGCCAGTGTCTCCTCCCTCTTCCTCTTCCACCCCTTTCCCCTTTCTCGGAAATACATAGAGCCACCCCCACAGCATTCTGCATCTTCCATGCAAACCCCCACAGGCACTGGTGCTAGCTCCTGACAATCCTGCCCCTCTGTGTGTCCTCCCTCCTCCCACTCCTTGCACTCCTTCACCGGAATTGCTTTTCTCACTGTGAGCCATGCGTCATCAGCTGCATTCAGAATGTATGCCCACCCCTAGGTGGACCTTAACGTTTCCTCCACATCCACCTTTCCTTCCACCACCTTACTTATCTCGTCTGGCAACAGCCACCATAATGTGGCCCTCATGAAAGTTTGTCTAGGCATTACTGCAAAATCTGAGGGTCTCTCATGCCTCCTTATCTTCATCACATTTGTGATATCTTTGTGTTTTTCATGTAGTTCCGCACTATCTCCCCTGTCCCTTCCCTGCAGTAACCTTTGTAACTGCTGTTCCTGGGCGACCCCACCTCCTATTCCTTTGTACCGACTGGGGGACCACATCCCAATTGTCCACCATGCCCCACAATCTCTCCAGCACTGCTGTCGAGCACGATTTATATGACAGATATGTCCCCACCTCTTGCCTCCCACATTGTAACTGAAACTGTAATCTGAAACTGCAATCTGAAACTGTAATATGACACTGTAATCTGTAACTGTAATCTGTAACTGGTATTTGTCCTACTGCAAGTTAACTCAGGCTTTCAACCTCACACTCCTACCCTGTGCCCTCTACAGCATCAAACCGACACCGTCTCTCAACGACAGGTGCTCTGACTGTATCACAGGTGCCTAAGAATGCTCTGACCTGATTGCAGTCCTGTAGTTGCCCTTGCAATCCTGTATTCTATCACTGCAGCACTCAGAGGCACCATCTCTGTATTTTTCCTAGAGTCCATCAAGACTCCAGTCCCCTAGTCATGAGTGCAACCGGTACAGCGAAAAACACTTTTTTCACTTACTCATTGTATTGTTGTAATCCCCAGTCATGCACACCAGGAAGGGGAGCTCCCAAGTTTCTGCACCATCTGTTACAGGCTTGTCCTACTCCCACAATACAAGTGCTCATCCAGCTCCCCCACGCCACCACAGGCACGGCAGGCACTCGACACTTGGACACAAATCATACACAGGAGACCAAAGTAGAGAGAAAAGGGCTGTAATAGAAATACACACCAGTGCATAGGAGGGCTGCATTCTGCTCTGCCCATCCTAGGCACGGCTCATCCTTATATACAATGGAGTAGCTAAATATATTTACCACCCATAAACCAGCATTTATAATGCACGCATGATAACAAACAGGTCATTTGGCCGAAACAGGTGGAAGAAAGTACATTTTGCAACTGGAGGCTGTATTTGCGACGCAAGTTGTAGCAAACTTGGGATTTCAGCCAGCAGCTTCATCACTGTGTACTACTCAGGAAGGGCTATTCATGCCCGGAAGTCTGAGGCATCATAGCATTCCACAGCTCCGCTGTGCTCTGCTCTGCGACATCGCTTGGCATGGGTGTCCAGCTGGTAGCCAGTCTCTTAGGCAAGTCTGTAGGCCAATCCATTTGCAACCGATGAATCTCAAAGAAACCAAAAGAAAGTGCAGAATCAGAAAAGTAACATCTAGCACAGTAGTCATACGAGGATCCCCTCTTGATGCAAATGCCTCTATGCTTTTGTCAAATAACACATCACAACAGACCCACACGCAGAGCTCAGGGCAAGGAAAGATATGATGCATTTTTACTCTTTTCCCACCAACACTTCTAAGACCCCCTCTCCTTTCTCTTTCAGATCCACTAGAGTGACTGGAGACCATTCAATAAGCAGCAGTGTGTGGTAAAAGTCCCAGCAGTATATCATCTTCAAGGTTTAGACCAATTGGATTTTCCAAGGCTTGTTTTCAGAGTGGCATGTACATTTTGAGTGTGATTAAAAATAGATAATGGGTTTGAAATTTCTGTTGTCCGTGCCCCTCTGACCAAGGCCAGAGTCCCCCAAATTCTTGTTTTACAATTGGACAGATGAACACACTGGATTTCCAGTCCACTGTGATGTTCATTTTCAGTTAGAACAGAATGCCTTAGCATGCAGAATGCTCACTTCTCGCAGTAAAGGGAATGCGTTGCAACCATTATTCTCGAGCTGCAATTTCCCAGGGTGTACGTATATAAAAATGCTGAGTTAGAGGTGGCTATAGATCTTTGTCTCATTACAGATTTCATTTTTGAAGCACAGTGTGCAGGTGGGGCACTGTACCACTCGGTGCATATGCCGACCCTGAAGAGGATTATGCAATCACGTGTTAGAGAATAAATTCCATTTAGGAGTATTTTGTCGTATTAGGTAGCGTCATATGTGAAGAAAGTCAGACGGTTTAATAAAAAAGTTTAATAAAAAAAACAGTGGGCCTTTGTTATGATTAGCTCTGCCTGCATCTGGTACAAGTGAGTGGAATGTTGAGATGGAAGGCAGAGCAGAGAATGTTTACCCATGAGTGAGTGTTCCAGGGTTGTCAGTTGTAAAGATGTAAGCCCTGAGAGAGGATGCCGGTGGGTGTCCTATATTCCCCATGACTTACCTGGCCTTAAGAACTGTACTTAATAAGCCCAAACCAAGTAAAGAGTTTACAGTTCACTTGAAGTTGTCAGAGTCATTTGTAGCCGGACCTAGAACTCAACACTGGCGACGAGCGTGGGATTTGCTGAGGGGACAGCAGCACCAAGGCACCCGAAGAGAATAAATCCTCTCGCAGGTAAGAGCGATGTTTGGCAGTGAGGCGCTGCAGCCGAGGGGCAGTGAGGGCAAGCGTGGGCCATACTGAAGTGCTACAGAGGCAGTGGAGGCAGCAGAGGCCCAGTCAAGTGCTTCAACGGCTAGTGGGGGCAGAGAAGGCGAGCACTCCATAGCCTCTGTATGGCATCCTGACCACCAGCGCTTCTTCAGGTACAGTGCCACTTCAGATTCTGGGCAGCTCCTATTCACAGATTATGCAGAACCTCTGTAGCGCTCCACAAAGCCCCAGACTACTGCAGCTCTTGACACTTGCAGCAGCATTGGCTGGACATCTGTCCACTGCCTCTGTAGCGCCTCTGTCAGGGACATTAAGTTCACCAACTGACAATTCAGGAACACAGGCACTCACATCATAACATTCCAACCAGAACACTCCATACCAAACATTCCAGACTCAGTCATACACATACTTATAGGAAATAGCCACATATCCAGAATAGGTAAAACACAACACATGTGTTAGGTTTAGGATATGTTTAGATATTTAATAGTGTTTATACATATATGCAATTGATATTCATACTGTGTGAAAATGCTTTAATTTTCATATTGAGTTTATGCTTACTTACAAGTTAAACCTTGGTTCACATTATGAAGTCAGAGACTTCTTCATACAGAATGTTATCATTGGAGTGGGGTTCTGGAATGTGTCAGTTTTACAGTTGGCAGAGTGGATGGGTAGCAGTGCCTGCTGTCGTTAAGATATTTACTTAATAAATACTCCTTCATAACTACTGGCTTCCTCTGCGATAATTCAACATTGGCGATGAGGATGGGATTTATTGCAAACATATCGCCAAGCGGAGACTCCCGACACATCTCTTACTGGCAGCAAAGAGAGAGGCGAGGAGGCCAGACATGAAAGCAAATGCAAGCTACACCGTATCACAGCCTGCTCATGAATCATGTGATGGCTGGACTTGGCCAAAGGGTACACACATTTAAAAGAAACGTAGCAGCAGCAACTGAATGTAACATCAGAGAAATGCAACAGATAGGAATGTTAGGCACATCTCCAAGGGCTGCCCATTGAGGGGTCCGGCTGCCAGACGATCGGGGTCATGGTCTCAGGGGGCGTCCTTTTCTTGCCTTTCAATAATAAGCTTCTCAGAGGTGTACAGATGACCAATTGCAACCTGTCGCTTAATCACATCCAGGTTTTCCTTAGCTTTATTCACCAGCTTCTGCATCTCCTGAACATCTGAAACATCTCTATTTTTTTTGAAGGCATCTCGGATTCTCCTGATAGCATAGGTCCTGTAATTGTAGGCACTGAAGCCTGCGCTCTCCCGCAACAAAGCCCTGTACAGGGACAACAGGAGGATGGGCTTTGCTGAGGGGACAGCAGCACCAAGGAAGGACACCCACTGGCACCCCAAGAGAAGAAATCCTCTCTCAGGTAAGAGCGCTGTTTGGCAGTGAGGCGCTGCAGCCGAGGGACAGTGAGGGCAAGTGTGGCCAATACTGAAGCGCTACAGAGACAGTGGTGGCAGCAGAGGCCCAGTCAAGTGCTTCAACGGCTAGTGGGGGCAGAGAAGGCCAGCACTGAAGAAGAAAGGCAGTGTGTCGCTGCAAGCGCAGTGAGGTCAAGCATGTCCCTGACAGAGGCGCTACAGAGGCAGTGGACAGAGGTCCAGCCAATGCTGCTGCAGGTGTCAAGAGCTGCAGTAATCTGGGGCTGTGTGGAGCGCTACAGATGTGCTGCATAATCTGTGAATAGGAGCTGCCCAGAATCTGAAGTGGCACTGTATGTGAAGAGGTGCTGTGCGGTCAGGATGCCCTATGGAGGCTATGGAGTGCTGCAGAGGGAGGGGGTCTGAGAGGACCATTGACTAATAAGGAGTAATAAGTATTTTCAAAGTATCTTGGGAGATATCACTTTCAGAGCGCTAAAGTATTATTTTTTTTTTAACAATGTATTTTTATTGACAACATACATATAGGGCTGAATGAAACGGTCCGTTCCACCAGTAAGACACAAAAAGAGAAACAAGTTGTCAGTTTTTCCAATAATAACTCCCTTCCCACCACCCTCCTCCCCCCCACCCTAGCCCAATTTCAACATACCAAGTTTTGAGAGTTCACGAACAATAATAGCTCTGGGGAGAACGATTGCTTGCCAAGTACCAATTAGACAAATCACTTGACACAGTGGGTTCAGCTTGTGAATTAACCGGAGGGAAACAATCACAGTCTCAAGGAAGAATGGAGATAGGCATCTTGTGGAGGCAACCTAAGATACAGCCTACAGGCGCATTGAAATACAATCCTCATGGAGAAGAACTGCAGTCCATTCTTGCACAAAGTCCATCATGGTGTCGTTCGTTATTGCGGTAAGCTTTTCATATATGAAAATCGACCTGAGTTTGCAGAGCCATTCCTCTTTGGACAGGGCCAATGCACTTTTCCACTTTTGGGCGAGCGCTAGCCTCCCCGCTCTCAACATGGCCCCAATGACCTTAGGGAATGCATTCAGTTCTGTCTCCGGTTTGGGGGTGCCCAGGAGGATTTCCAATGGCAGTAAGGTCGGGCAGAACCCCTCAATTTCCTTAATCCAGCTAAGTAGTTCCAACCAATAAACCTGAATGACTGGGCATTCCCACCACAGATGAAACCATGTGCCCCGTTGGTGACACCCTCTGGGGCAAAAGGGGGATACATCCCTAAACATTTTGGACAGGGTGGCCGGGGGGCAGTGCCATGAATGGAGAATTTTGAAGTTATGTTCCATAGCAGCCGTATACAGAGAACCCATGAAAATGCATTAAAAAATTGCCCTCCACGTATGGTCATCCAGAGGCATGCCCAGCCTAGTTTCCCAGATCTTTTTGAAAGGTTGTCTACCCTCCAGGTCCGCTGTTATCAAGACGCTATAGAACATAGATAAGGAGCCCCTCCGAGTTGTGCTTTTGGCCAGGATAGTCTCGAAAGGGGTGAGGGGGCGTTTGAGACGATCTGCCCAGCGAGGGTGGGTCAAGATCCCCTTCAAGCGTAGGTATTCGAAGACTGAGGGAGGGTTGTCCGCCAATGCTTCGGTCAGTTTGTCATATTCTATAAAGCCCTCCTCATGATACAATTGAGAGATTCTCTCCAGGCCCATGTCTGACCAAGATTGGGTGTCTCGGAATCCCTTGGAGCCCAGATCAATAGGGGGGCCCCAGAGCAAAGTCAGGGGGGATGGCCAAGAGGATAGTTGTTTGTTTGCGGCGTTAGGCTTCCAAACCGCCCAGAGGGCCGCCAAGGTGGGATGAGTTCTGAGATGTGGGGGGAGAACCCTAGGGGGGGGCCCACAAAAGGTCTCTAACTTTTCTCGGGTGGGCATGAATGTCCTCAATATATGTCCAATATGTTCCCATATCATCCCTCATATGTTCCAACATCACTCGGAGCTGGGCTGCTTTATAGTAAAGCCTGAAGTCCGGGAGACCGAACCCACCATCTGACTTTGGAAGGGTCAAAGTAGAAGTCTTGACTCTCGTCCTTTTGCCATTCCAGATAAATTGGAGGACCCGGGATTGGAGTACCTCAAAAAAGGCCTCGGGTAACACCACAGGGAGCGCCGCAAAGAGATAAAGGAGGCGGGGCAAGATATTCATCTTCACCGTAACCATGCGCCCCAGCCAGGAGAGTGTAAGGGGAGCCCATCGTTTAAGGTCGCTACTAACCTGAGCCAAGATCCCTGGGAAATTGCATTGGTATAGTTGGGAGAGGTCGCTGGGGATGGTGGTGCCCAGGTATCTGGTGGATTCCCGCTCTATTCTTACCCCCAGTATTTCGGTGCTGCCCTCAATCTCATGTTCCCCTGGACCCATGGGCATTATGCTAGACTTGGACGTATTTACCTTCAGCCCCGAGAAGGAGCCGAAGTAGTGTATGAGATCAAATAACCGTGGTAGGGAGACCCGGAGGTTGGTTAGGTAGCCCAGGATATCATCTGCGAACAAGGATAGTTTAAAGTCGCAGTCGCCACACCTTATCCCCGTGATCTCCTGGTCTGTCCTGACTGCTATAGCCAGGGGTTCCATCGCCAAAGCATATAAAAGAGGAGAAAGGGGACATCCCTGTCGGGTGCCCCTGGAGAGGGAGAACGGCTCTGAGGTGCCTCCGTTGACCAATACTCTCGCTGAGGGGCAGTAGTAAAGTGCTGCGATCCACCCACAGAAGTTGTCTCCCAACCCCATCTTGCGGAGAACTCTGCCCATGTAAGGCCACTCGACACGGTCGAAGGCCTTTTCTGAGTCTAACGAAAGAAGGTAGCCTTCCACCTCCTGTTTTGAAGCTTCATGCATGAGATCGAGGGTTTTCCTAATGTTGTCTGATCCCTGGCGCCCCGAAACAAAACCCACCTGATCACCATGTACTAGGGAAGGGAGGAGTTTCGCCAATCTATTTGCTAGGAGTTTAGCCAGGATTTTAATATCAGTGTTAAGAAGGGAAATGGGGCGATATTATTGGCAATGGGCGGGATCCTTTCCCTCCTTAGGGAGCACTACAATCAAAGCCAACATCATCGTGGATGGGAGGGAGCCCTGATTCAATGCGGCGTTGAACATCTTGGCCATGAATGGGGCAAGCGTGGACCGATATGTTTTATAAAACTTGACTGTGTAGCCATCGTCCCCTGGGGCTGTTCCGCTTTTCAGCGAGGATATGGTATCTATTATTTCTTGTGGGGTTATGGGCAGCTCCAGTAACTCAGCTTTGTCAGGGTGGAGGCCCGGAATCGGGAGGGAGTCGAGAAAGCTGTCAACCTCGTTCACATCACCCACGTATTCCGAGCTATACAGCCTTACATAATATCGCCTAAATTGTTCCACGATTTTACTATCCCGCACTGTCGAGTCCCCTACCGGGGTGTGGATGGAATTAACCCTTCTGCTGTTTCTGAACTCACGAAGCCTCCAAGCCAGTATCCTATCCGCCTTTTCCCCCTTTTCCATATATTTCTGTTTTAAGAAAGAGAGTTTCTTCTCAGTCTGTCCCACAAGGAGGTCTGCTAACTTGGTTCGTAACCTCTGCAATTCCTCCCATTTCCCAGGGAACATCTGTGTTTTTAATTTCCCCCCTGGTTGTATAGCTTCTATCTTTTCCCTTAGTGATTTCTCCTCCCGGGCTCTTTCCCTCTTTTTCCCCGACCCTATCCCAATGAGGGTGCCTCTAATAGTAGCCTTAAATGCCTCCCATACTCCCATGACCCCAACCTCACCATTATCATTGAGGGAAAAATAGTCCTCTATGGCCACCAGAAGGGATTGGCGAACCTCTTTGTCCTGTAGAAGAAGGTCATTACACCTCCACCGGGAACCTACTGCTGGGGCAGGGGGGAGACCCAGTCTAATTTTCACCATGTCGTGGTCAGTCGAGGGGACAATCTCCACTCCCGAGTCAGTGACCTCCTGCTGAAGCAAAGTCTCAACCAAAATGTAGTCAATACGGGAGAAAGCTGCATGAGGCCTTGAGTAAAAAGTATAGTCGGGATTTTGACCCTGCTTGCAGGTGCATGTGTCACTCAGGCCCAGTTCCCTGTTCACTTCGCGAAAGGCCACAGCGAGTCTCTCGTGAAGGCGCATGTTCGGGCAGGGTTTAGCAGATTTCCTATCCCTCTCGGGGCATAGAACCATATTAAAATCTCCACCAACCAATAGGGTACCCTCCAAGAATGATATTATTATTTCTTTCATTCCAACCCAGAAGGCATCTTGTGCTTCATTCGGGGCATAAATACACACCAGAGTAAACAGCCGACCCGCACCTCCCCCTTAACCATGAGATATCGTCCATCTGGATCTGATTTCAAAGCTTTAAACACAAAATGGGCCCCGGGGGATACCACCAAAGCTACTCCTCGCTTCTTTGCCTGAGAAGATGCTGTGAATACCTGATCAATAGTTTTAGCCCTGAGCTTTGGTTCCTTGCCCCGAACCCAGTGAGTTTCCTGTACAAATAAGAAGTGAAGCCGGAGCCTTGCAAATTCCCGCACCAACAACAACCTCTTTGTAGGTGAGT